>NC_067478.1:117572150-117888513 GCF_947179515.1 Apodemus sylvaticus | reverse complement strand
GTCTTGTGATCAATTATATGGTTGATTTTGGAGAAGGTACCATGAGGTGCTGAGAAAAAGGTATATTCTTTTGCTTTAGGGTGAAATGTTCTATAAATATCAGTTAAATCCAATTGGTCCAAAGCTTCACTTAGTTTCACTGTGTCCCTGTTTAGATTCTGTTTTCCTGATCTGTCCATTGAAGAGAGTGGAGTGTTGAAGTCACCCACAATTATTGTGTTAGGAATAATGTGTGTTTTGAGCTTTAGTAAAGTTTCTTTTCCGAATGAGGGTGCCTGTGCCTTTGGAGCATAGATGTTCAGGATTGAGAGTTCTTCTTGGTGTATTTTTCCTTTGACCAGGAAAAATTGTCCTTCCTTGTCACTTTTGAAGAGTTTAGATTGAATGTCAATTTTATCTGATATTAGAAAGACTACTCCGGCTTGTTTCCTGAGACCATTTGCTTGTAAAATTCTCTGCCAGCCTTTTACTCTAAGGTAATGTTTGTCTTTGACACTGAGGTGTGTTTCCTGTATGCAGCAAAATGTAGGGTCCTGTTTATGTGTGCAGTCTCTTAGTCTATGTCGTTTTATTGGGGAATGAGTCCATTGATGTTAAGAGATATTAAGGAATAGGGATTATTACTTCTTGTCATTTTTGATGTTATTTTTTTATATTTGATTGGTTATGTTCTTTTGGGTTTGATGAAAGAAGGTTACTAACTTGCTTTTTCCAGGGTGTAGTTTCCCTCCTTGTATTGGTGTTTCCCCCCAGTTATCCTTTATAGGGCTGGGCTTGTGGAAAGATATTGTATAAATTTGGTTTTGTCATGGAATATCTTGGTTTCTCCATCTATGGTGATTGAGAGTTTTGCTGGGTATAATAGTTTTGGCTGACATTTGTGTTCTCTTAGAGTCTGCATGAGATTTGCCCAGGATCTTCTAGCTTTCATGATCTCTGGTGAAAAGTCGGATATAATTCTTATAGGTCTTCCTTTATATGTTACTTGGCCTTTTTCTCTTACTGACTTTAATATTCTTTCTTTATTTAGTACATTTGGGGTTTTGATTATTGTGTGATGCAAGTTATTTCTGTTCTGGACCAGTCTGTTTGGAGTTCTGTAGGCTTCTTGTATATTCATGGGCATCTATCTCTTTAGGTTAGGGAAGTTTTCTTCCATAATTTTGTTGAAGATATTTGCTGGCCCTTTAAGTTGTAAATCTTCACTGTCATCTATGCCTATAATCCTTAGGTTTGGTCTTCACATTGTGTCCTGGACTTCCTGCAGTATTTTGGGTTACAAGCTTTTTACATTTGCATTTTCTTTGACAGTTGAGTCCATGGTTTCTATGGTATCTTTAGCAATTGAGATTCTTTCTTCTATCTCTTTATTCTGTTGTTGATATTTGAATCTATGGCCGCTGATTTCTTCCCAAGGTTTTCTATCTTCAAAGTTGTCTCCCTTTGAGATTTATTAGTTGTTTATACTTTTGTTTTTAGATCCTGCATGTTTTTGCCAAGTTCCTTCACTTGCTTGTTAGTGTTTTCCTATAATTCTTTAAGAGATCTTTGTGTTTCCTCTCTCATGATTTCTGCCTGTTGACCCAATTTCTCCTGTATTTCTTTAAATGATTTTTGCGTTTTCTTCTTATTGGCTTCTATCTTTTGACCTATATTCTCCTGATTTTTTTAAAATTATTTTTGTCTTTCCCTTGTAAGTGCTTCTAACTTTTGATCCATTTTCCCCTGTATTACTTTAAGAGATTTATTTATTTCCTTCTTGTGTTCCTCTAACAGCATCAAGACCAGTTATTTTAAATCCAAATCTTGTTTTTCTGGTGTGTTGGTGTATCCAGGATTTGCCATTGTTGGAACATTGGGTTCAAATGCTGCCATATTGCCTTGATTTCTGTTGATAACGGTCCTATGTTTGCCTTTTGCCATCTGGTTATCTCTGGCGTTAGTTGGTCCTGTTGTCACTGGCTGGTGCTTGAACATCCTGTGAGCCTATAAGGCTATTTCTGCACCACTGGATGATTGGGTTTCCCCTGGCACAGATTGCTGATGTGCTGCCCTCCTCTTGGGTGCTGTTGGAGCCCTGGTATGTCCTGCCCCAAGCAATGATATACCTGTTTGTCTCTGTGAACTGAACCTGGTGCTGCCCGTCTGCTTTGTCAGGGAGGGAAGATGGCAGCGGGGATATTGCAGGCACCCCACAGGGCACAGGACCCATGCCTGGCTGGCACACAGATGAACCACCGATCTGTCCATATCCTGGGCACAGGCAGCAGCCCGTAGCTTGGTGGTCTGCATCCCCAGATATCTTAAACTTGGGATATCTTGGTACCTGGGGCTGCTTGCCCTGTCGAACCAGCAGTGAAGAGAGCATTTCTTTTTTATTATTATTATTATTTTCTATATTCTTTATTTAAACTCCAAATGACTTTCCCTTTCCTGATTCCCCCCTCCCCATAAGTCCCATAAGCCCTCTTCCCTCTGCCCATTCCCGAATCAACCCCCTCCTACTTCTCTGTCCTGGCAATCTTTTATAATGCTGCATCAAGACTTTCCAGGACCAGGGCCCTCTCCTTCCTCTTCTTGGGAATGATTTGATGACTATGCATAAGCACAGATGCTAAGCATTTCTTTAGGTGCTTCACAACCATTTGAGTTACCTCTGTTGAAAGCTCTCTGTTTAGCTCTCTACTCCATTTTTTAATAGCGTTATTTGACTTTCTGTAGTCTAACTTCTTGAGTTCATTGTATACATTGGATATTAGTCCTCTATCAGATGTAGGATTCGTAAAACTAGCTCATGGTTTTATTGATTCTTTGAATAGTTCTTTTTGATTCTATTTGGTTGATTTTGGCCCTGAGTTTGATGATTTCCTGCTTCCCACACCTCTTGGGTGTATTAAATTCTTTCTGTTCTAATGCTTTCAAGTGTGTTGTTAAACTGCTAGTGTATGTTCTCCCAGGTTCTTTGTGGAGGCACTCAGAGCTAAGAGTTTTCCTCTTAGCACTACTTTCATTGTGTCCCATAAGTTTTGGTATGATGTATCTTCATTGTCATTAAATTCTAAAACGTCTTTAATTTCTTTCTTTCATCCTTGACCAAGTTATCATTGAGTAGATCATTGGGAATATATAATAAGCCTGCAGAACTCCAAACAGACTGGACCAGAACAGAAATTCCTCCCATCACATAATACTCAAAACAACAAATGCACTAAGGAAAGAAAGCATATTAAAAGCTAGAATGGAAAAATGTCAAGTAACACATAAAGGCAAACCTATCAGAATTACACCAGGCTTCTCGCCAGAAGCTAGGAAAGCTAGAAGATCCTGGGAAGATACAATACAGACACTAAAAGAACATAAATGTCAGCCCATGGTACTATACCTAGCAAGATGCTTAATTACCATAGACAGAGAAAACAAGACATTCGATGAAAAAAAAAAACAAATTTATACCATTTATTTCCACAAACCCAGCTCTACAAAGGATAATGGGTAGAAAACTCCAGAACAAGGAGGGAAACTAAGCCCTAGAAAATAAGCCATAAAGTAATATCCTTTCAACAAACCCAAAAAAAGATAGCAACAAAAACAGAATTCCACCTTTAACAAAGAACCTCTAACCCTAAAAAACCCCTAAAGAAGTCCCATAACCCCTAACACTAATGAACTCCTAACAAAGTCCCATAACCCCTAAGGAAATAGTAGTGGTCATGGACAGTCTCCCAACCAAAAAATACACAGTACCAGATGGTTTTACTTCAGAATTCTATCAGACCTTCAAAGAAGACCTAATACCAATACTCTTCAAACTATTTCACAAAAGAGAAACAGAAGTAACACTACCCAGATCATTCTAGGAAGCCACAATTTTACTGATACCAAAACCTCACAAAGATCCAAGAAAGAAAGAGAAATTTAGGCCAATTTTCTTTATGAATATCAATGCAAAAATACTCAATAAAATTCTTGCCAACCGAATACAAGAACACATCAAAAAAATCATTTACCCTAGTCAAGTAGGCTGAATCCCAGGGGTGCAGGGATGATTAAATATTTGGAAATCCATCAATGTAATCCACTACTTAAACAAACTCACAGAAAAAAAAAGACATGGTCATTTCATTAGATACTGAAAAAGCATTGGACAAATTTCAGCATCCTTTCATGTTAAAGGTCTTAGAAAGAACAGGAATTCAAGGCCAATACCTAAACATAATAAAAGCTATATATACCAAACCAGTAGCCAACATCAAATTAAATAGAGAGAAGCTTGAAGCAATCCCACTAAAATCCAGGACTAGACAAGGCTGCCCTCTCTCTCCATATTTATTCAATATAGTACTTGAATTTCTAACTAGAGAAATTAGACAACAAAAGGAGGTCAAAGGGATACAAATTGGAAAAGAAGAAGTCAAATTATCACTATTTGCAGATGATATAGTATACTTAAGCAATTCAAAAAACTCCACCAGAGAACTCCTACAGCTGATAAACAACTTTAGCAAAGTGGCTGGATATAAAATTAACTGAAACAAATCTGTATCCTTCCTATACTCAAAAGATAAAGAGGCTGAGAAAGAAATTAGAGAAATGACACCCTTCACAATAGTCACAAACAATGTAAAGTATCTTGGTGTAACTTTAACCAAACAAGTAGCACATCTGTATCACAAGAACTTCAAGTATCTGATGAAAGAATTCGAAGAAGACCTCAGAAGAGGAAAATATCTCCCATACTTATGGATTGGCAGGATTAATATAGTAAAAATGGCCATTTTGCCACAAGCAATCTACAGATTCAATATAATCCCCATCAGAACCCCAACTCAATTCTTCATAGAGTTAGAAAGAGCAATTCTCAAATTCATATGGAATAACAAAAAACCCAGGATAGCTAAAACTATTCTCAGTAATAAAAGAAATACTGGGGGTATCAATATAACTGACGTCAAGCAGCACTACAGAGCAATAGTGTTAAAAACTGCATGGTATTGGTGCAGTGATGGACAGGTAGATTAATGGAATAGAATTGAAGATCCAGAAATGAACCCACATACCTATGGTCACTTGATCTTTGACAACGGAGCTAAAACCATCCTGTTTGGGGGGGGGCAAAAAAAGCCTTTCTTTTTTTAATATTTTATTTTCTATATTCTTTGTTTACATTCCAAATGATTTTCCCTTTCCCAGATCTGCCCTTCCCATATGTCCCATAAACCTTCTTCTCTCCATCCATTCTCCAATCACCTCCGTCCTTTTTCTCTGTCCTTATATTCCCCTCCAAAAAGCTTTTCAACAAATGGTGCTGATTCAACTAGTGGTTAGCACACAGAAGAATGCAAATCGATCCATTCTTATCTCCTTGTATAAAGCTTAAGTCCAAGTGGGAACCAGGTCCTCTACATAAATCCAGACACACTAAAACTAATAGAAAATAAACTGGGGAAGAAGCTTGAGGACATGAGCACAGGGGAAATTTTCCTGAATAGAATACCTATAGCTTATGTTGTAAGATCAAGAATTGACAAGTGGAAATCAAAAAATTACAAAGTTTCTATACAGCAAAGGAGACTATCAATAGGACAAAACAGCAATCAACAAATTGGGAAAAGATCTTTACCAACCCTACATCCAACACAGGGTTAATATTGAATATTTACAAAGAACCCAAGAAGTTAGACTCCAGAGAAACAAATAACCCTATTAAAAATGGGGTACAGAGCTAAACAACAAATTTTCTACTAAGGAATATCTAATGGCTGGAAAGCACCTAAAAAAATGTTCAACATCCTTAGTCATCAGGGAAATACAAATCAAAACAACCCTGAGATTTTTACCTCACACCATCCAGAATGGTTAAGATAAAAAACTCAGGATACAGCAGGTGCTGGCAAGGATGTGGAGGAAGAGGAACACTCCTCCACTACTGGTGGGATTGCAAGCTGGTACAACCACTCTGGAAATCAGTTTGGCAGTTCCTCAGAATATTGAGCATAATCGGACTGGAGTACCTTCTTATACCTGGCATATACCCAGAGGATTCTCCAGCATGTAATAAGCACACATGCTCCAATATGTTTATAGTAGCCCTATTTGTAATAGCAAGAAGCTGGAAAGTTTCCAGATGTTCTTCAACAGAGGAATGGATACAGAAAATGTTGTATATTTACAATAGAATATTACTAGCCATTAAAAACAGTGAATTCCTAAACTTTTTAGGCAAATGGATGGAACTGTAAAATATCATGCTGAGTGAGGTAACCCAATCACAAAAGAACACACATGGTATGCACTCACTGATAAGTGGATATTAGCCCAGAATCTTGTAATACCCAAGACACAATTCACAGAACAAACAAAACTCAAGAAAAAGGAAGAACATAGTATAGATACTCTGGTCCTTCTTTAAAGGGGGAATAAAATACTCACAGAAGGAGATACAGGGCAAAATGTGGAGCAGAGCCTGAGGGAAAGACCATCCAGAGACTGCCTCACCTAAGGATCCAATCCATAAATAGTTACAAAAGTCAGACACTATTGTGGATGGCCACAAGTACTTGCTGACAGGAGATGGGTATAGTTTTCACCTGGGAGGCTCTGCCAGTGCATGACAAATACAGAGGGGACACTCTCAGTCAGCCATTAAACTAAACACAAGGTCGCCAGTGTAGGAGTTAGAGAAAGGGCCCAAGGAGCTTAAGGGATTTGCAGCTTGTAGCACTATAGAAGGAACAACAGTGTGAGCTACCCAGTACTGCCAGAGCTCCCAGGGACAAAACCATCAACCAAAGAGTACACATGGGGTTACCCAAGGCTACAGATATATAGGCAGCAGAGGGTATCCTTGTTGGACATTAAAGGGAGGAGATGCCCTTTTTCCTGGAAAGGTTCAATGCTGCAGTGTAGGGGAATACCAGGAGAGCGATGTGTGAGAGGGTTGATTGGGGAACAAGAGGAGGAGATGAGTTATGGGATTTTCAGGGGGTGGGACCAGAAAAGGGGACAATATTTGAAATGTAAATCAAGAGTATATATAATTAAAAAAATGAATGAGGAGGGAACCTGCTGAGTGATAATGACTCCTGTCCTAAAACTATAACACACTTTTAGACATTTCAAAATTTATCACACATCGTATATCAGTGGTACACACTAAGAACAAAGGTAAAATTAAAGAAATAAATGGGGAATTGGGGAAGTGTCTGAATGAAATTTTTAAATTAATATTTAAACAAACACTTTGCCTTCTTAAACAAAAATGGATAAGTTTAAACTTTGGTATAAGATAATGGGGCTATTTCAACACTATATATTACAATGATTGACATGGAATAAAAATGCTAAATTCATGAACAACAGGTATTCCCAAAGTGACTCAAGAGATAAGTATTGTGCCATCATGTATGCTCGAACCTCAACACTTTCAAGACTAAAAGCAGGAAGTCACTCAGAAAGGCCTATTGGGCATGTTTCCTCTCATTTTGAAAATGTATTAAGCTGTCAGTAGTAGTCAGAGGGGAGTGAAGAGGCTTGGACAGAGTGGGAGCAAGAGATGGAACTGGAAATTCATTCAACCACATCTTTGATGCATTCTTGGTTTTCTGTATATGTTTTATGAAATAATTGTTAGAATGCCAGTTGTCCTAGGTGTGGTTCACACCTGTAATTCCAGCACCCGGGATACTGAGGCAGAAGATCCTTGCAAGTTGCATACTAATGAGACCTATTGAAAGACCCTGAATCAGATAAATTTATTTTTTAATTTGTATTCTTGTGTTCAGATTTACATGCATTGTTTCTGGCTACTAAAGAGAAATAAATAAGCAAATAGAAAAAACTTGACCAACTTGTTTATTGTTCTTTTGACTAAACAAGAAAATGGTCACAATGGGAAATAAATAAAAAACTATTGTGGAAGTCTCTGCTTCGAGATCTGAACAGCCTGGGCCATGGCACTCTATCTCTAGGGAGTGCAAGAGGCCTGCTGTGCACCCAGAGGCAGGCTGGGAGGACTCAGCATGCTCCTGTGGGTCCAGCCCAACAGAGCTTAGGTTCCAGTCCTGAGGCCTCTGGCAGGAGCCTTCAGATCTCCACTTCGGAATCCAGAACAGCCTGGGCTACAATACCACATCTCCAGGCATGCAAGAGGCCAGAGAGGCACACAGGAGGCCATCTGGGAGGAGTCAGTGTGCTCTGGTGATTCCAGCAGGCCCCAGGCAGGAACCTTCAGGTCACTGCTTCAGAATCTGAACAGCCTAGGTCACAGCACTCAGTCTCCAGGAAGTGCAAGAGGCCTGCTGTGCACCCAGAGGCAGACTGGGAGGACACAGCATGCTCCGGTGGGTCTGGCCCCACAGAGCTTATGTTCCAGTCCTGAGGCCTCTGGCTGGAGCTTTCAGGATCCAGAACAGCCTGGGCTATAACACCACATCTCCAGGCCCAGCAAGAGACCAGCTGTGCACCCAGGAGGTCGGCTGGGAGGAGTAAGGGTGCTCTGGTGAGTCCAGCCATGCAGAGCAGAGGATCCAGTCCTGGGGCCTCTGGCGAGAGCTTTTAGGTCTCTGCCTCTGGATCTGGAAGAGCCTGTGCCACAGCACCTTGTCTCCAGGCAGTGCAGGAGGTCAGCTGTGCACCAGAGGCCAGCTGGGAAGAGACAGCTTGCACTGGTGAGTCCAGCATTGACAACAAGACCAATTAACACCAGTGAGAACTAGATGGCAAAAGGCAAACGCAGGAACATCATTAACAGAAATCAAGACAATATGGCAGTATCTGAACCCAATTCTCCATTAACAGCACATCCTGGATACCCCATCACACCAGAAAAACAAGATTTGGATTTAAAATCACTGGTCATGACGCTGGTACCGGAAGATATAAAGGACATACTTAAAGAAATTCAGGAGAAAATGGATCAAAAGTTAGAAGCCCTTACAAGGGAAACACAAAAATCATTGAAAGAAATTCAGGAGAATACAAAAGCCAATAAGGAGGAAAGACAAAAATCACTTAAAGTAATACAGGAGAACTTTGGTCAACAGGCTGAGGTCATGAAAGAGGAAACACAAAAATCTCTTAAAGAATTACAGGAAAGCACAAACAACAAGTGAAGGAGCCAAGCAAAACCATCCAGGATCTAAAATCAGAAGTAGAAACAACTAAGAAAACTCAACGGGAGACAACTTTGGAGATAGAAAACCTTGGGAAGAAATCAGTGGACATAGATGCAAATATCAAGAACAGAATACAAGAGCTAGAAGAAAGACTCTCAGATGCTGAAGACATCATAGAAACCATGGACTCAACAGTCAAAGAAAATGCAAAATGCAAAAAGCTTGTAACCCAAAATATCCAGGAAATCCAGGACACAATGAGAAAACCAAATGTAAGGATTATAGGCATTGATGAGAGTAAAGATTTATAACTTAAAGGGTCAGCAAATATCTTCAATAAAATTATGGAAGAAAACTTCCCTAACCTAAAGAGAGAGAGATGCCCATGAATATAAAGAAGCCTACAGAACTCCAAACAGACTGGACCAGAACAGAAATACCTCTCATCACATAATAATCAAAACCATAAATGTATTAAACAAAGAAAGAATATTAAAGGAAGTAAGAGAAAAAGCCCAAGTAATAATAAAAGGCCAATAACTTATACTCTAAGATCAATAATTGAGAAATGGGACCTCATAAAATTACAAAGTTTCTGTAAGGCAAAGGACACTGTTAAAAGGACAAAACGGCAACCAACATATTGGGAAAGGATATTCACCAACCCTACATCTGATAGAGAGCTAATATCTAATATATACAAAGAACTCAAAAAGACCCCAGGGAACCAAATAACCCACATAATTTTATTTTTAATAAAAAATGGGGTACAGATCTAAACAAAGAATTTTCACCTGAAGAAATTTGGATGGCCGAGAGGCACCTTAAGAAGTGCTCAACATCATTGGTCATTAGGAAAATGCAAATCAAAACAACCCTGAGATTTCACCTTACACCAGTCAGAATGGCTAAGGTCAAAAACTCAGAAGACAGCAGGTATTGGCGAGGATGTGGAAAAAGAGGAACACCCCTCCACTGCTGCTGGGGCTGTAAGATGGTACAACCACTTTGGAAATCAGTCTGGCAGTTCCTCAGAAAACTGAACATGACACTTCCGGTGGACCCTGCTATACCTCTCCTGGGCATATACCCAAAAGATTTCCCGGCATGCAATAAAGACACATGCTCCATTATGTTCATAGCAGCCTTATTTATAATAGCCAGAAGCTGGAAAGAACCCAGATGTCCCTCAAAGAAGGAATGGATACAGAAAATGTGGTATATTTACACAATGGAATACTACTCAGCAATTAGAAACAATGAATTCACAAAATTTGTAAGCAAATGGTTTGATCTGGAAAATATCATCCTAAGTGAAGTAACCCAATCACAAAAGAATACACATGGAATGCAATCTCTCATAAGTGGATATTAATTATCCCAGAAGCTCTGAATACCCAAGGCACAAATAGCATAATAAATGACTCCCATGAAGAAGTATGGAGAGGGTCCTGATCCTGGAAAGGATTGATCTAGCATTGGAGGAGAGTATCAGGACAGAGAAAAAGTAGAGAGGCAATTGGAGAATGGGTGGAAGGAAGAATGTTTATGGGACATATGGGGAGGGGGGAATCTGGAAAAGGGGAAATCATTTGGAATGTAAACAAAGAATATAGAAAATAAAAATATAAAAAAAGACCTATTATGTATTTGAAGATTTATCACCAGAGTCCCACCTGAATTTCCATTGACAGTTTTCTCTCCTAGGTTTTATGTTGAATTACAAGTACATCACACATAGTTCCAATTAATACACTGCACAGTGCAATTTTGCCCTGAAAAAATTCTATGGATCTGCATTGCCTATACAATAAAATATCTAACTATATCTATTTATATCAACTCACATGGCTCTACCAATATCATGCTTCAGGTTCAGAGAACCTTTGTCTCATGGTTCACTCTATTGATGTAAGTTCTGACCATGTCTTTTACAGAACCATTGTTCTCTTGCTATTATCAGAGATTATTAATTAAAGTTAGGAAACCTCAAATTATTTCCTCTTAAGACAATTCAGTATTTACAGAAAATAATCTATATAATATCTAAGACTCATGAGATCAGGACAATTGTACAATAAAAGTGTCAGGAATAGTACTAACATAGCAAACACCAACTGCAAATGCAGCATTAACCAGAATATGAGAATAGAGAAGTAAAGAAAATGAAAAATAAGGAACATTTTTAAAGTGTAAACACAAATTTACTTTTTCTCACAAATCATAAAAGTGTGCTAGAAAAAGACTAAAAGTATAAAACAATAAAAATGACTTGTTCGTAATTATAGAATGTAAAAGTTCCTCCACAATAAAGACTTTTAGAAGTTCATTTTAGAATTTCATCTCTCTACCCTTGTGGATTTCTTAGTCTTCTTATTTATGTACATAGAAATGTTAAGCTATTGAAAGGAAATATATTTTTTTTCTTTCTAGTATTTAAAACATTTTGTTATTACTTAGCAGAACCCTGGTTGTAGCCAATTAGTAAACATAAAAGAAAGATTTAAAAGAGCTAAATTTCCATCAAATATATCCTACTGGGGGACTTCAGATGCCCTAGGAATGTGAATCTGGGTCATTCAGGAGCTCAAAGACTGTGTCTGCTCTTGCTGTTCAAAAGATAATGTCACTTCAGGAAAAATTAAAAACATGAGATATTAGAGAATGACCAGTTCTAGCCAGCAAATCATAGCTGAGGAAGGCAAACCTGGCCCAGTAGGGTCACCAAGAAAAGAGAGAGCATTTTTGTAGAAAGGCATAGGTCTATTGAAGCCTTGCACCAAGAATACTTACTCCCTTCCCTGTAATCCCCATCCCCCTTCCTTCTAATTGTCTTACATTGAGATCAGCAGAATGGTCCCTCAGAAAAGATGTGCAAATAATAACTTGACACATAGTAGTTTGTGCATTTTCTTAAATTATTTGTTAATTAAGCCTGAGTTTACTGTTCTTTTAAGTGGGAAACTAACAATTATCTCCAGCTCATAAGGTTGTTGCAATATTTGTATCTTCACAAGTATGATTAGTTAACACAATGCCCTATGACTATTATTGTGCCCATGACCAGCCCAGACAGCTCACTTCTAAGATTTTGAGAGGATAATCATATTGTGTCTTTAATCTCCTGGGATATGCATATGTAAATATCAAAAAATGAAAATCAGTCTTTTTTAAAAACAGCTATAGGAAGAATGTATTACATTCGCGTTACCATAAGATATTAAATTTACAGTATAATCAAGTAATAGAGAGGACCTAATCTACTCCATTTTAGTACAAGCAGCCATGATAGGTCTTGAGTTTCAGTTTTCCAAAGAATCAAGCAAGGATTCTCAGGAGAGCCACAGACAAGGTGTCAACAGGGTCCTGACATTCGGCTAAGATCGAAGACTAGCCTGGAGCTGAGTTGTACCTAGGACATCTGGCTAAAAGAGATAATGAGCCCTGAATTAGGACAGTTCCTGAAATTTCTCTAAGGCCTAATCAAATCTGGTAAAAACTCACACAAGAACCAATCATGAAATATACTTATATGACAGCCTCATGCCTAGCCAATTGTGTTAGAGGTTGCCTAATACTTCCAAAAAACTAACCTAGTCCTGCATAAAAGGGGCCTGCAAACAGATATTCTCATCACCATTTTGATGAATTGTTGACTCCTGCATACTGGTTGTTTCTGGAGAATAAGCACTCTTTGCCTTTGTATACTATTTCACTCTGAGGGCTTCCATTAGTGATTCTTAGACCCTAACATAATAAGGTAATAAGCAACATATAAAAATGAGTCTGTATTACTTTATTAATTTATTTTTAATTTATTTTATTAAATATATTCTTTATTTACATTTCAAATGATTTCAAAGGATTTCAAAGGATTTCCTGGATCCCCCATCCCTGAAAAATCCCATAAGCCCTCTTTCCTCCCCCTGTTCCCTAAACAACCCCTTCCAGGTTCCCTGTCCTGGTATTCCCCTACACTGCTGCACTGAGCCTTTCCAGGACCAGGGGCCTCTCCTTCCTTCTTCTTGGGCATCATTTGATATGTGAATCATTTCTTGGGTATTCCAAGCTTCTGGGCTAATATCCGCTTATCAGTGAGTGCATACCCATGTGTGTTATTTTGTGATTGGATAATCTCACTCAGGATGACATTCTCCAGTTCTACCCACTTGCCTAAGAATTTTATGAATTCATTGTCTTTAATAGCTGAGTAGTATTCCATAGTGTAAATACACCACATTGTCTGTATCCATTCCTCCATTGAGGATCATCTGAGTTCTTTCCAGCTTTTGGCTATTATAAATAGGGCTGCTATGAACACAGTGGATCATGTGTCCTTATTACATGCTGGGGAATCCTCTGGGTATATACCCAGGAGTGGTATAGGGTCCTCCAGTAGCATCATGTCCAGTTTTCTGAGGAACCACCAGAGTGATTTCCAGAGTGGTTGTAACAGCTTGCAAACCAACCAGCAGTGGAGGAGTATTCATCTTTCTCCACATCCTTGCCAGCACCTATTATCTCCTGAGTTTTTGATTTTAGCCATTCTAACTGGTGTGAAGTGAAATCTCAGGGTTGTTTTGATTTGCTTGCCCCTGATGACTAAGGATGTCGAACATTTCTTTAGGTGCTTCTCAGCCATTCAATATTCCTCAGGTGAAAATTCTTTGTTTAGCCCTGTACCCCATTTTTTATTAGGGTTATTTGGCTCTCTGGAATCTGCCTTCTTGAGTTCTTTGTATATATTGGATATTAGCCCTCTGTCAGATGTAGAGTTGGTAAAGATTTTTTTCCCAAATTGTTGGTGGCCATTTTGTCCTATTGACAGTGTCCTTTGCCTTACAGAAATTTGTAATTTTGTGAGGTCCCATTTGTAAGTTCTTGATCTTAGAGCATAAGTTATTGGTGTTCTGTTGAGGAAATTTTACCCTGTGCCCATATCCTCACGGGTCTTCCCCATTTTCCTTGCTATTAGTTTCAGTGTGTCTGATTTTATGTGGAGGTCCTTGATCCACTTGGAGTTGATCTCAGTACAAGCAGATAAGAATGCATCAATTCACATTCTTCTGCATGCTGACCTCCACTTGAACCAGCACCATTTGTTGAAAAGTCTATCTTTTTTCCACTGTATATTTTCAGCTCCTCAGTCAAATATCAAGTGGCCATAGGTGTGCAGATGCATTTCTGGGTCTTCAATTCTATTCCATTGGTCCACTTTCCTGTCAGTATGCTAATACCATGGAGTTTTTAACACTATTGCTCTGTAGTATTGCTTGAGATCAAGGATACTGATTCCCCCAGAGGTTCTTTTACTGTTGAGAATAGTATTAGCTATTCTGAATTTTTTGTTGTTTCATATGCATCTGAGAATTGCTCTAACTCTATGAAGAATAGAGTTGGGATTTTAATGGGGATTGCATTGAATCTGTATATTGCTTTTGGCAAGATGACCCTTTTTACTATATTAATCTTGCCAATCCAAGAGCATGGAAGATTTTTCCATTTTCTGAGGTCTTCTTCGATTTCTATCTTCAAAGACTTGAAATTCCTGTCATACAGATCTTTCACTTGTCTGGTTAAAGGCATACCAAGATACTTTATATTGTTTGTAGCTATAGTGAAGGGTGCCATTTCCTTAAAAATGACTTAGAGCCAGTAATGGATATAAACTACCAGTTCAAGAACTCTCTCTGTTCCTGAAGATTCTTGTCGTTCTTACTTCTTATTTCTCCCTTCTCTCTCTTTACTTTCTCTCTTCTCATTCTTTAGCCTTCTCTAATTTCATTCATTTTCCTATCTTTTCTCATTCTTGCACTTTCTCCCGTCTACTCATTCTTCTACCTTCTCATTCCCCATGCCTTTGCCTTGTCTCTTTCCATTCTCTAGCCTTCTCACCTCTCATTCTTTAGCCCAATCCCCTTTCATTCTTTTACTTTCTACATTATCAGTCTTGCTTTCTTTTTTCATTCTTTTTCCTTTGCCCTTCTCACCCTTTTGCCTTCTCACCTCTCATTCGTTATCCCTCTCCCTACTCTCATTCTTTTTCATTCTCTCTTTTTATTCGTTTGCCTTCTTTTCCTAACCTTTTCTTCTTCAGACCACTTTAATTCTGTATGCTTGATATCCTCAAGTTTACCCTGGCTAATTAATGCAGCAGGTATTGGACTGGAGGGTATGTGTATCTCCTCATAATACCAAATTCAAGGCCAACTCAGGCAATGAACTATTTCTGAAAGGAATCATGTAGGATTTTGTGGCCTCTGTGATTCTGTTGGTCTAGACCCTTTTCTGTGGTCCTAAAGGCTAAGAGGAAGGTCTGCCCTCTTCCGCTACAGCCTTATGACTACATCTTCATCATTCTGAAGAACCACATCTATTTCTTTTATTATGGTGGTATTAGATATGAGTAATGGGGAAAGTGTTTTCTCCAAATAAAGAGATTAAAAGTAAAATAGAAAAGGCAGTAGATCAGTTTTAGGCCAACAGCAGCCATCAGCTCACATGGGGTTCATGAGGAGCAACAGCCTGGAAATGCTCCAGGGCAGAATCTTTGTTACACTTCCCCTTACGCAGCCATACTGTACACAGCAAAATGTCCCTTCACTCTACAGGCAGTAGTGTTGAGTGGCTTGATCTGGTAAAGTTATTATACAGGCAACAATAGAAGGTATAAGCTTTACATCAAAATGCTAGCCTAATTGTATTAGGATACTATTTTAATGTCTTTCAAATAAAGAAATCGTCTTCTTTCTAAAATAAATGTTCTTTTGTTTGATATGACTTTAATTTCTAACTCCTTCAGGGGTAATGTTATAAAATGCTTTTATTGTACTTGGTAGTTTGTGGTGTGAACAAGGGAAAGGGTAGAAGAAACAGATATTCTAAGGTGACTGTGACTGGACAGAGTAAAATATGAAGCATGGTGTGGATTTTATATCTTATAGACCAGGTGTCCATGCCTGGTAACTACAAAGCTATTTTATGGATTCAGTTAATTCATGTTGGGGTATCTCTGAAAAAAACAGGGCCAACAGAATAATGATATATGTAAAGCAAGAAAGAAATAAAGTTAAGCATTATTAAGTATGTGGATATTGGCTAAACTTTCTAGAATCTGACCCTGCAATGTTTATTTTAGGCATATTTAAGAACAGATAATGTTTGGGAAAAATCACTTTTCCTTATTTTAATGTATTCAATCTTATGTGTACAACAAAATTTAAGCCATGATTACATTAAAACTCTTTACAAAGTAAATATGAACTCTCTAGTAAGATTGGTTCTATTGGTTGAGAAACAATGTTTAAGATAAAGGTCTGGGGGAAAATCACAGAGAAACAAAAATTTGGGAGAATCTGGTATGGCCTGGTCCTGCAAATAGTACAGTGCCAATCTATTAAATATGTCCATTCCCACCTTACAAGAGGAAGATAGGTTATAGATCTCTTTTTTTAAAGGACATCCATGCATTTTAACATTCCTACTTTTCCTACTGCCTATCTGTGGGCACAAGGACCTCATGCCCTCTCCTAATTGATGGTAGTAGTGTGGATTGTAAATGCACTTCCTGTCCAGATTCTTGGCAGGTAATCTTTGAGACTCAAGAATAGAGATTTCAATAAATTCCATAGAGCTGTAGACTGTCTTCAAGTGAAGTAAGCAGTTTACAAATACATTCATTTATTTATTTTATGTCTATGACTACACTGTAGCTGTACAGATGGTTGTAAGCCACCATGTATTATTTGAATTTGAACTCTAAACCTTCGGAAGAGCAGTCAGTGCTCTTAACTGATGAGACATCTCTCCAGCCCTACAAATACATTCGTGATCTGTACCTTTTTCCTAAAGCTGCACTACTCAACAAGGAGTAAATTATCTTGAAAAACGTTAACTGAGTGTTTGCATTGTACTCCATAGCAGGCCCTTGGTACAAGTAGTATTGTGATGTCATATGATGGGAAATTATATTGTGATTCTCTAGGACATTTTTCATAAATTCTTCCTTTTTTAGACATGGCTCTGGGTTTCCCTGTGTTCAAACTAGTCATTGTTGTTTATAAGCATGAGGTTTCTTAGCTCTGTCATAAATCTTTCTCTTTCCTTCCATCCTGCTTTCATGTGCTCTTTCCTTTTAACCGACAACTTTACACCTGTCTTTCCTGTTTCTCTCTACTTTCTAATGTCATATATATAATATGTATATATAATATGCATATATATACACACACACATATATATATACATAACTTTGATTTCAATGAAGCTCAAATAATAACAATTTAATTTACTGCACTGCACATGTTGGATTTTACTTCACAAGTCTGTTTTAAAATATCTGAAGATCTTCCTAATTTAATCAGGCCATGTCTGTCTTTGTTACAGTTTCCATTGTTATGGAGAGATACTACAGCCAAAGCAAATCTTACAAAGGCTAACTGTATTAGTTTGGGTTCTCTAGAGTCATAGAACATATGGATAGTCTTTATATAGTTAGGGAATTTGTTGATGACTTACAGTCTATAGTCCAACTCCCTAACAATGGTCAGCAACAGCTGTGGATGGAAGTCCAAGGATCTAGCAGTTTCTCAGTCCCCCGAGGCAAGCAGGCAAGGAAGAGTGAGAGAGAAACTTCCTTCTTCCAATGTCCTTATATATCTCCAGCAGAGGGTGTAGCCCAGATTAAAGGCTGTAGGTCTCCAACAGAGGGTGTGGCCCAGATTATTGGCATGTGGGTCTCCAGCAGAGGTTGTGGCCCAGATTAAAGGTGTGTGCATCCATACCTTTAATCCCAAATGATCTTGAACTCGAAGATCTCCTTGTTTTAGCCACTATGCTTCAAGATCTCCATACCAAGATCCAGGTCAGAAACTTATATCTTTCAGCCTCCAATTTCAGACTGTAGTTCATTCCAGATATAGTCAAGTTGACAACCAGGAATAGCCACTACACTAACCTTTAGTTGGGGCTGGCTTATAGTTTCAGAAGTTTAGTTCATTACTATGATGTTGGGAAGCACAGCATTGTGTAGGCAGACTTGGTGTTGCAGGAACCAAGAGTTCTATATCTTGATTCAAAGTCATGCTGAAGAAAACTGTCTCTTCTGCACTGGGAGGAATTTGAGCTTTGGACCTCAAAGCCCACCCCCACAGTGACACACTTCCTCTAGCAAGGCTACTTCTCTAATAAGGTTCCAACTCTTAATAGTGCAACTTCCCATGGGTCAAGTGTATTCACACCACCACAATGTCCTAATTTGCTTTAAATATCTTGTTATTTAACCTATATATTGTGCAGTTTCTTTTTGTTTGTAGTAAATAGGCAACTCTGGTATGCAAACAGTTTCTAATATTTTAATTTTATGTTTGATTTATATGGATTTATGTATGATTTACAATTTTCTCCATGGCTTGACATTTCATGAGTGTACTGATTCATCCAGAGGAGAATTTCAAAAACTTCACCTTAACCAGGTAGATGTTGGCATTGATTAAACAAAAAATTTATATAGAAATATGGGTACATGAGGATATTAAAATGAAAAAAATCATAGTTTTATATTTCTGAGATATAATAAGCAATTGGTAAAATTTGAGCTTTGGACCTCAAAGCCCACCCCTACAGTGTCATACTTCCTCTAACAAGGCTACTTCTCTAATAAGGTCCCAACTCTTAATAGTGCAACTTCCCATGGGTCAAGTGTATTCACACCACCACAATGTCCCAATTTGCTTTGAATATCTTGTTATTTAACCTATATATTGTGCAGTTTCTTTTTGTTTGTAGTAAATAGGCAACTCTGGTATGCAAACAGTTTCTAATATTTTAATTTTATGTTTGATTTATATGGATTTATGTATGATTTACAATTTTCTCCATGGCTTGACATTTCATGAGTGTACTGATTCATCCAGAGGAGAATTTCAAAAACTTCACTTTAACCAGGTAGATGTTGGCATTTATTAAACAAAAAATTTATATAGAAATGCAGGTACATGAGGATATTAAAATGATAAAAAAATCATAGTTTTTATATTTCTGAGATATAATAAGCAATTGGTAAAATGTTTACACTTGTGAAGTTAGTTTTAGAGCAAACCTATGTGACAGACTCTATTAGACCAATTCATGGATGATAAAAATCAGCTTAGAGATGCAGGATGTCCTCTTAGACAGATGTGTTTGCTAACTGACTAAGTAGGAGCTTGACTGCTCATCAAATTTCAGGACCAATGCACATTGCATTGTTATGAGAGTAACCAAATATTAACAACATATGCAGATGTTACAGACACTGAGTCGGGCAAAATCATTTTCATGTTGTATATTTTAATTACTTTTACTATATCTTGTTTTTATTTGATATTTCAAATGATTTCTCCTTTGTAGGATCCCCCCTCCCCGAAAGTCCCATAAGCCCTCTTCCCTCCCACTGTTCCCCAAACCACCCCTTCCTGCTTCCCTGTCCTGATATTCCCCTACACTGCTGCACTGAGCCTTTCTAGGACCAGGGGCCTCTCCTTCCTTCTTCTTGGGCATCATTTGATATGTGAATTGTTTCTTGGGTATTCTAAGCTTCTAGGCTAAAATCTGCTTTTCAGTGAATGCATATCATGTGTTTTCTTTTGTGATTGGGTCACCTCACTCAGGATGACATTCTCCAGTTCTACCCACTTGCCTAAGAATTTCATGAATTCATTGTTTTTGATAGCTGAGTAGTATTCCATAGTATAAATATACCACTCAGAATGGCTAAGATAAAAAAAAAAAAAACCCTCAGGAGAAACAGGTGCTGACGAGGATATGGAGAAAGAGGAACACTGCTCCACTGCTGGTGGGGTTGCAAGCTGGTACAACCACTCTGGAAATCAGTTTGTCGGTTCCTCAGAAAACTGGGCATAATACTACCGGAGGACCCCATTATACCACTCCTGGGCATATACTCAGAGGATTCCCCAGCATGTAATAAGAATACATGCTCCACTATATTCATAAAATCCCTAATAATTATAGCCAGAAATTGGAAAGTACCCAGATGTTCCTCAATGGAGGAATGGATACAGAAAATGTGGTATACTTTCACTTTATTTTAAGGATTTTTCAATCTAGTGGGCATGGTTATTACCTCATTTAACAGTAAATGAAACATAAGCATGCCAAGGTTATTTAACATTAGTTCGGTTTTTAAAGTATGACACCCCTTTCCCGCTCTCTGATCCTCTTTCTATAAATCAGTGTAGCACAGTTAGCTTATATAAGTATGTCCAGACTAAGTTTGCTCTAGTCAAAATTAAAAATTAAGAGTTTATTTCTATTTCTCTATTTTATGCCTTGTAAAGGAGATTCAAAACAATATGTGTGATATATTGCTGGAAGTCATATTTTCAACTTTTCCCTTGAACCATAAAATCTAGCAAGCTTGTTCGATGTAGGTCTGCAGGTTCTACTGTAGGAGCTCAAGAAAGGTGGACTTTACAGCCTATTCAACCCTTTGCACACTAATATATTCATGCATAAGTGTCCAAACCATAGGTATAATTCTCAGTAAACAGTATATATGTTCCTGAGCACACAGCATTGAGTATGTCACTAAAGCTCTCCCAGCTTTGTTCTCTTGGCTAAAAGAGAAGTATGTTGATGTCATTGCTATGCTATTAGACTTCTACATATAATTTCAATACTACTGGGTTTAGTTTAAGTCAAGCCTTCCCATTCCTACTAACCAAATTCTCTGAGGAAAGATTGGATACATTATTTTTGTTGTTGTTTATATTTATAGTCCTGGGGGAGAATAAACCTTTATAATTCTGAAGTCAAAGTTCTAAACTTAGAGAGGAAATATATTGCTGATTTTTCAATATTTTTTCTTCCATGATTTTGACAGATTTGTTTTAGAAAAGATTTAAGAATGGGATAATCTTTATTTTTATTTACAAATCTACATCTCCATCACTTCTTTGACTCTTCCCTTCAAACTCCACCCATACTCTCTTGTCCATTACAAACTTATTACCTTTTTTTTAATTGTTACTGTTACACATAGTGTATTTGGCTATCCACAAGCATGTGTGTATATGGAGTATATTTAGTTTTGCGCCATTGTGCATGTGTCTGAGGCTGATGACATATGACTGACAAACTAAGAGTGATGAAGGAAACAGATTCTGCCTCTCCTGACAGATAATATTTTCAACTGAATATCTATAGAAATCCCATCTAAAAAATGAATACTCTTCATTTTTGTGATAAAAAAATCATGTGGTAACATCTCTAAAGAGAAATAAAAACTAAAATCATGCAACCAATTGTAAATATACATTAATAGCTTGATTTCTTACTTTTCCTTTATTTCCAGTTATACCAAAGGGTATGATTAAATGGGCTACAAGATAACAGTCTGCCTTTATTAAAGTATGGGTTTAAGGCAAGCCAGTCTGAGGCCTGCTTAAGACCCGGTCTAAAAATAAAATCTCAGCCTGACATTTCACCCCACATAACATAATTTGTTTATGGTTACCCTTGAATAACCATAAACGAATTGATAAGAACTTTATAGTGCTTGCCTCTACTTCATAGAAAATAGAAATAGAAAAGATAGATAAGAGAAGCATTTGAAACCAAAAGGGCTTGATAAATATGTGTCATTTAAAGTGGGATTTGGACAGAAAGCAATCATTACAATGAAAAATAAAAAGAAAGAAAATGGGTATATCAAAAGTGAAATGACCTGCGTGTATTTCATGATGAAACAGCAAATAAAATAAAGAAAATAAATAATAAAATAATTAAGTGAAATATTTAAGTTACTTTCAAATTTCCCCAAATCATAATAGAATTATTAGCAATGGTAAGCTCTGAGTAGCTAGTTTATTCTAGAACAATTGAGAACTAGAACTAAAGGAACTCTTTATGCACACCAAAACAATAACATATTAAATGAATGAATAAATAAATAAATAACGTATGATATTGAAAAAGGAAACAGATTTCTGTCTGTTAAAAAGGAGTAATAGTTTGAACATCATGAATTTGCACTTTATGAATAGAGCAATATTTAAAAATAAAAATTTATTGTGTTATGTGATAGATCTTTCAAATATGAATACAGCATGCATGTAAGTCACACTTGTTGTTAAACATTTACAGACTAATTTTAAATTCCTTTGCAACTTATTACCTAAGTCAAGTACAGGTAGAACAGTTGTTAGCATTTATATCCACCATGGATTATGTATCTCTATTGAAGTACGATGGATACAGTATGGTTGAGCATAACTGCAATTCTTTCCTGTGGAAGTGGAAGCAGGAAGGTGGGGTAGGGAGTTCAAAGTGAGGCAGGGGGTGGGAGCATTTACTGTATACCTAAACACTGTCTCTTGAACAAAAATGAAAGAATAAATTACATTTAAATGTACTATCTAGTGTTTACACAGATAGAACAATGAAGCAGCACAAAACAAGATGCACCTACTTCTGATAAGGCCAATAAAAGCAGCCACCGCTGCTGCCAGTTAGTGAAGATACTGTATGGTGAAGCTATGTGATAAGTATGATTCTAATGTTAATCCAATATTTCTTCAAGTAAGAGCAATACTTTCATGCTTTTAATTCTAGAAATACAGAAAATCTGGAGATTATTTGCTGACAGAATAAAGTAACAATAACAACACACACACCACAGTGCCTGGGATGTTGACATTCATCAAATGACATTGGATTCAACAAAGGGTAGTTAAAAGGAGATTTTGAGCAATAAATAGGGCTTTAGACAATAATATAAAGTAGAAATAAAGGCTTAAAATTCCGCAGTGCTCTAAATAAATGACTAAACAAATTAATACAAATATGAGAGTTAGGAGGAGAACTACTAATATTTCATGAACTCATTCTTCAATGTTGGAAAAAAATTATCTGCCTGTCATTATGAGGACTGTTCACCATGACTCTTTCCCAAGGGTACTACATGGAGAGAGGGTGGACATAACTGTGTATATACATGCATGCACACAAGTGTATCTACATGTACAATGGTGACAACCTTGCAGATAAAAATAGGAGAGACTTGTCAAAAACAAACTTTATCAGGAGTCAACATCAATACATGGTGGTAAAAAAAAATGGCACATGGGAGTCCTGCCTTCTAAAATTCAACATGGTCCAAATGCGCAATTCTATCATTTCTGTGAATAATTATGTATGTGTCAGCTATTTAATGTCTCGCTTATTATACCTTAGCCAGTTTTTCTTTACAGATCTGATCTCAGACAGCACAAGTTTCAACTTGCTTTCTGTTGTTTTTACTTATTGAAGTTGCTGAAGAATCTCACAAAGTGAGAATCAATTCTTATGGAACTCGTTCACTGGCAAGCGTTTGCTGGGTCTGTAAAGAAGGGTGATGAGCCTCTGCCATTGTGCAGACCTCCACTCTCCCAAGTCAGCCTGCTTGTGGCTGTGAAAATTGACTGGACAAAGACATGTTGGAAGATTGATGGAGAAAAAAATTCTTTCTTGAGCAGAACAATGACCTGCAGGCATCTTGGCAGAAAAAAGAGAGAGAAAGAAAAAGATTACTTGTTACATACTGCTTAAACATTGACTAGCTCAGAAGTAGGCTAGATTTAAGAATGTGGAGTAGAAAATTAGGCCATATTTACATACATTTCACTTATTTTGTGCCTTATATTTTTTTCTACTTCCATAATTCATAGAATTAATTGTGAAGGGATTTTCACAAAAAATCAACAATGGAAAGAATAAATTTTCTAACAATTATAGTTTAAATAAATTAAATTCCCACAACATGGTTATTGAGAACTCTTTGAAATGTTGTACTCAGTAAATACATTCTTTAAAGCCTGGAAGTCCCTTCATCCCAAAGTATTAGCTCCTTATGAGACTCTCAGGAATACACAGGCTGCTCTGAAAGTTCAGGCACACAGTTAGTCCAGAGTTAGCTTCAGTGTGGACCCTGAAGCATGTACCTGAAGAGAGGCCTCCAAGCTCTTAACTGTAAGTGGTGTCCACCCCCAGGTAAAGTCTGAACTGAAGGGAAACCTAGTGTTCACAGTCTAGCCAATGAGAAATATATCAGTACACCTTTGAATGTCTGCCATTAAAATATTGTTATGCATTTTTTTATGTCCCAAAACAATTCCTGCCTCTCTCCCTGTCTTTCTTTCTTTCTTTTTGTGCTCAATAATTTATTACAAAGAATAGTTAGTCAAGAATGTGAGTGATGAGAGTATTATATTACTTTTAGAAAATATACTTTTAGAAGCAAAGTCATACTT
Source organism: Apodemus sylvaticus (assembly GCF_947179515.1). NCBI lineage: Eukaryota > Metazoa > Chordata > Mammalia > Rodentia > Muridae > Apodemus > Apodemus sylvaticus. Next base: position 117,864,110 of record NC_067478.1, on the reverse strand, counting down.
AATAACTTTTAAGAAGACACCAAACTTTATCTCTATTCATATGCAGCAATTGGATTTAAGGTAATAAAAATATAATGATGATGTAGGCAAACCTATTTTTCTTCGTGCATGTGTATATGTTTTGTTGAATTTTCTCATTTTTTCTTATGTTGAATATATATTTTTTTCTCATACACTGTTTCCTGATTACAGTTTCCCCTCCCTCTTCTCTTTCCAGTTCCTATTTGTCTCCCTATCTCTAGACAAACTCAGTTTCTATTTCTCATTAGAAAAAAGCAGGCTTCAAAGAGATAATAACCAATCATTGCAAAATGAATTATAATGAGATAAATCTAATACTGTCATATAAAAGTGGAACATAGAAACCTAACAGGAAGCAAAGAGTCCCAAGATCGGGCTAAAATGTCAGAAACTCACTCATTCTCAGAGGCAGGAGTACGATAAAAATACTAAACTAAGAACTATACTATGCACTTGGAGGACCTGGTGCCTACCACAAGGCCCTGTGCTTGTTGATTCATTCTCTGTGAGCTCATAAGCTCCTTGCTTAGGTAATTCAGAGGGCCTTGTTCTCCTGGGGTGATTCACTCCCTCTGGCTGTATGCTCTTACAATTTTTTAATAGCTAAAAAATATCTGCTTTTTTATTAGATATATTCTTTATTTACATTTCAAATGTCCCTTTTCCAGGTTCTCTTCCCACACCCCCAAAAATCCTATAACTAATCTCCCCTCTCCCTGTTCCCCAATCCACCCTCTCCCACTTCTCTGTCCTTGTGTTACCCTATACTGCTGCATTGAGCCTTCCCAGGACCAAGGACCTCTCTTGCCTTTCATGTCCAACAAGGCTCTCCTCTGCTGCCTATATATCTGTATCCATAGGTAACTCCATGTGTACTCTTCGGTTCAGGATTTAGTCCCTGGAGATCTGGGAGTACTGGGTGGCTCATATTGTTGTTCCTCCTATGGAACAGCAAACCCTTTCAGCTCCTTGGGTCTATTCTCTAGCTTCTTCATTGGGGATCCTGTGAGCAGTTCAAAGACTGGCTGAGAGTATTTGTAATACACCTGCAGAGCCACCCAGATGACAGCTATATCCAGGTCCAGCCAGCAACCACTTGTGAGCATCAATAATAGTATCTGGGTTTTGAAACTGTATATGGAATGGATCCTCAGGTGGGGTAGTGTCTGGATCGTCTTTCCTGAGACTCTCCTCCACGCTTTATTACTGTATCTCCTTCTGTGGGTATTTTGTTACCCCTTCTTTTTTATTGATATATTTTTTATTTGCATTTCAAATAATTTCCCCTTTTCTAGGTCCCCACTCCCCACAAGTCCCATAAGCCCTCTTCCCTCCCCCTGTTCTTCCATCTACCCCTTCCCGCTTCCCTGTTCTGCAATTACCCTATACTCTTGCACTGAGTCTTTCCAGAACCAGGAGCCACTCCTCCATTCTTTTTGGACATCATTTAATATGTGGATTATGTCTTGGGTACTCAAAGTTTCTAGGCTAATATCCACTTATCAGTGAGTGCCTACCATGATTGATCTTTTGAGACTGGGTTACCTCACTTAGTATGATGTTCTCCAGCTCCATCCATTTGTCTAAGAATTTCACGAATTCATTGTTTCTAAGGGCTGAATAGTACTCCATTGTGTAAATATACCACATTTTTTGTATCCATTCCTCCGTTGAAGGACACCTGGGTTCTTTCCAGTTTCTGGCTACTACAAATAGGGCTGCTATGAACATAGTGGAGCATGTGTCCTTATTGCATGCTGAAGAATCCTCTGGGTATATGCCCAGGAGTGTATAACAGTGTCCTCAGGAAGTGTCATGCCTAGATTTCTGAGGAACCACCAGACTGATTTCCAAAGTCGTTGCACCATCTTGCAATCCCACCAGCAGTGGAGGAGTGTTCCTCTTTCTCCACATCCTCACAAACACCTGCTGTCTCCTGAGTTTTTGACCTTAGCCATTCTGGCTGGTATGAGGTGAAATCTCAGTGTTGTTTTGATTTGCATTTCCCTAATGATTAATGATGTTGAACATTTCTTAAGGTGTTTCTTAGCCCCCCGAAGTTCTTCATGTGAAAAGAATTCTTTGTTTAGCTCTGTACCCCACTTATTAATGGGGTTATTTGGTTCTCTGGGTTCTACCTTCTTGAGTTCTTTGTATATATTAGATATTAGCCCTCTGTCAGATTTAGGGTTGGTGAAGATCCTTTCCCAATCTGGTGTTTGACGGTTTGTCCTTTTGACAGTATTCTTTGCCTTACAGAAACTTTGTAGTTTTATGAGGTCCCATTTCTCAATTCTTGATCTTAGAGCGTAAGCTATTGGTGTTCTATTCAGGAACTTTTCCCCTGTGCCCATGTCCTCAAGGGTCTTCCCCCGTTTCTTTTATATTAGTTTCAGTGTGTCAGGTTTTATGTGGGGGTCCTTGATCCATTTGGAGTTGAGTTTAGTACAAGGAGATAAGAATGGATCGATTCACATTTTTCTGCATGCTGATCTCCAATTGAACCAGCACCATTTGTTTAAAAGACTCTCTTTTTTCCACTGGATGCTTTCAGCTCCTTTGTCGAAGATCAAGTGACAATAGGTGTGTTGGTTCACTTCTGGGTCTTCAATCCTATTCCATTGATCCACTTGCCTAACATTGTACCAATACCATGCAGTTTTTATCACAATGCTCTGTAGTAAAGTTTGAAGTCTGGGATACTGAATCCCTCTGAAGTTCTTTTACTGTTGAGAATAGTTTTAGCTATCCTGGGTTTTGTGTTATTCCAGATGAATTTGAAAATTGCTCTTTCTAGATCTATAAAGACCTGGGTTGGGATTTTTATGGAGATAGCATTGAATCTGTAGATTGCCTTTGGCAAGATGGCCATTTTAACTATATTAATCCTGCCAATCCACCAGCATGGAAGATTTTTTCCATTTTCTGATATCTTCTTCAATTTCCTTCTTCAGAGATCTGAAGTTCTTGTCATATAGGTCTTTCACTTGTTTGGTTAGAGTCACCACAAGATACTTTATGCTTTTTGTAGCTATTGTGGAGAGAGTCATTTCCCTAATTTCTTTCTCAGTCTGCTTGTCCTTTGAGTATATAAAGGCTACTGCTTTGCTTGTGTTGATTTTGTAGCCAGCTAGTTTGCTAAAGTTGTTTTTCAGCTGTAGGAGTTCTCTAATACAGTTTTTAGGGTCACTTAAGTATACTATTTTTTTTAATTCGATATAATTTTTTATTTACATTTCAAATGATTTCCCCTTTCCTAGCCCCCCACTCCCCGAAAGTCCCATAAGCCACTTTCTCTTCCCCTGTCCTCCCACCCACCCCTTCCCACTTCCCCATTCTGGTTTTGCCGAATACTGCTTCACTGAGTGTTTCCAGAACAAGGGGCCACTCCTCCTTTCTTCTTGTACCTCATTTGATGTGTGGATTTTGTTTTGGGTATTCCAGTTTTCTAGGTTAATATCCACTTATTAGTGAGTGCATACCATGATTCACCTTTTGAGTCTGGGTTACCTCACTTAGTATGATGTTCTCTAGCTTCATCCATTTGCCTAAGAATTTCATGAATTCATTGTTTCTAATGGCTGAATAGTAGTACGCCATTGTGTAGATATACCACATTTTTTGCATCCACTCTTCTGTTGAGGGTTACCTGGGTTCTTTCCAGCATCTGGCAATTATAAATAGGGCTGCTATGAACATAGTAGAGCATGTATCCTTATTACATGGTGGGGAATCCTCTGGGTATATGCCCAGGAGTGGTATAGCAGGATCTTCTGGAAGTGAGGTGCCCAGTTTTCAGAGGAACCGCCAGACTGATTTCCAGAGTGGTTGTACCAATTTGCAACCCCACCAGCAGTGGAGGAGTGTTCCTCTTTCTCCACACCCTCTCCAACACCTGCTATCTCCTGAATTTTTAATCTTAGCCATTCTGACTGGTGTAAGGTGAAATCTCAGGGTTGTTTTGATTTGCATTTCCCTAATGACTAATGAAGTTGAGCATTTTTTAAGATGCTTCTCCACCATCCGAAGTACTTCAGGTGCGAATTTTTTGTTTAACTCTGTACCCCATTTTTTAATAGGGCTGTTTGGTTTTCTGGAGTCTAACTTCTTGAGTTCTTTATATATATTGGATATTAGCCCTCTATCTGATGTAGGATTGGTGAAGATCTTTTCCCAATTTGTTGGTTGCCGATTTGTCTTCTTGATGGTGTCCTTTGCCTTACAGAAACTTTGTAATTTTATGAGGTCCCATTTGTCAATTCTTTATCTTAGAGCATATGCTATTGGTGTTCTGTTCAGAAACTTTCTCCCTGTACCGATGTCCTCAAGGGTCTTCCCCAGTTTCTTTTCTATTAGCTACAGAGTGTCTGGCTTTATGTGGAGGTCCTTGATCCATTTGGATTTGAGCTTAGTACAAGGAGACAAGGATGGATCAATTCGCATTCTTCTGCATGCTGACCTCCAGTTGAACCAGCACCATTTGTTGAAAAGGCTATCTTTTTTCCATTGGATGTTTTCAGCCTCTTTGTCGAGGATCAAGTGGCCATAGGTGTGTGGGTTCATTTCTGGGTCTTCAATCCTGTTCCATTGATCCTCCTGCCTGTCATTGTACCAATACCATGCAGTTTTTAACACTATTGCTCTGTAGTATTGCTTGAGGTCAGGGATACTGATTCCCGCAGACTTTCTTTTGTTGCTGAGAATAGTTTTAACTATCCTGGGATTTTTGTTTTCCAGATGAATTTAATAATTGCTCTTTCTAACTCTGTGAAGAATTGAGTTGGGATTTTGATGGGTATTGCATTGAATCTGTATATTGCTTTTGGCAAAATGGCCATTTTAACTATATTGATTCTACCGATCCATGAGCATGGGAGGTTTTCCCATTTTTTGAGGTCTTCTTCCATTTCCTTCTTCAGAGTCTTGAAATTCTTGTCATACAGATCTTTCACATGTTTGGTAAGAGTCACCCCAAGATACTTTATACTGTTTGTGGCTATTGTGAAGGGGGTCATTTCCCTAATTTCTTTCTCAGCCTGCTTATCCTTTGAGTATAGGAAGGCCAGTGATTTGCTTGTGTTGATTTTATAACCTGCCACTTTGCTGAAGTTGTTTATCAGCTGTAGGATTTCTCTAGTGGAGTTTTTTGGGTCACTTAGGTAGACTATCATGTCGTCTGCAAATAATGATAGTTTGACTTCTTCCTTTCTGATTTGTATCCCTTTGACCTCCTTATGTTGTCGAATTGCCTGAGCTAGTACCTCAAGTACAATATTGAAAAGATAAGGAGAAAGGGTGCAGCCTTGTCTGGTCCCTGATTTCAGTGGGATTGCTTCAAGTTTCTCTCCATTTAATTTGATGCTGGCTACCGGTTTGCTGTATATTGCTTTTACTATGTTTACGTATGGGCCTTGAATTCCTGTTCTCTCCAAGACTTTAAGCAAGAAAGGATGCTGAATTTTGTCAAATGCTTTTTCTGCATCTAATGAAATGAAAATGTGGTCTTTTTTTTTTCTTGGAGTTTGTTTATGTAGTGGATAGCATTTATGGATTTCCTTATATTGAACCATCCCTGCCTCCCTGGGATGAAGCCTACTTGATCATGGTGGATGATCTTTTTGATGTGTTCTTGGATTCGGTAGGCAAGAATTTTATTTAGTATTTTTCATCGATATTCATAAGGGAAATTGGCCTGAAATTCTCTTTCTTAGTGGGATCTTTGTGTGGTTTTGGTATCAGCGTAATAGTGGCTTCGAAGAAGGACTTGGGTAGTGTTCCTTCTGTTTCTATTTGGTGGAGAAATTTGAAGAGTATTGGTGTTAAGTCTTTTTTGAAGGTCTGATAGAATTCTGCACTGAGACCATCTGGTCCTGTGCTTTTTTTGGTCAGACGTTATCTATCAACCCTTCTATTTCTTTAGGGGTTATGGAACTGTTGAGATGGTCTATTTGATCCTGGTTTAATTTTGGTAGTTGATATCTGTCTAAGAAAATGTCGATTTCCTCCAGATTCTCCAGTTTTGTTGAGTACAGGTTTTTGTAGTAGGATCTGATGATTTTTTGAATTTCCTCGGTTTCTGTTGTAATATCTCTGTTTTAATTTCTAATTTTGTTAATTTGGATACTTTCTCTGTGCCCTTTGGTTAGTCTGGCTAAGGGTTTATCTATCTTGTTAATTTTTTCAAAGAACCAGATTTTGGTTTTGTTGATTCTTTGTATGGTTCTCTTGGTTTCTACTTGATTGATTTCAGCCCTGAGTTTGATGATTTCCTGTCTTCTTCTCCTCCTGGGTGAATTAGCTTCTTTTTGTTACAGGACTTTCAGTTCTTCTGTAAATCTTCTAGTGTATGCACTCTCAAATTTCTTTTTGGAGGCACTCAAAGCTATGAGTTTTCCTCTTAGCACTGCTTTCATTGTGTCCCATAGATTTGTGTATTATGTGCCTTCATTTTCATTAAATTCTAAGAAATCTTTGATTTCTTTCTTTATTTCTTCCTTGACCAAGGTATCATTGAGTAGAGTATTGTTCAGTTTCCATGTGTATGTGGGCTTTCTGTTGTTTTTATTGTTATTAAAGACCACTTTTACTCCATAGTGATCTGATAGGAGGCATTGGATTATTTCAAATTTCTTATATTTGTTGAGGTCTGTCTTGTGACCAACTATATGATTGATTTTGGAGAAGGTACCATGAGATGCTGAGAAAAAGGTATATTCTTTTGCTTTGGGATGAAAAGTTCTATATATATCTGTTAACTCCAATTGGTCCAAAGCTTCATTAGTTTCACTGTCTCCCTGTTTAGTTTCTGTTTTCCTGATTGGTCCATTGGTGAGAGTGGAGTATTGAAGTCACCCACAATTATTGTGTTAGGTGCAATGTGTGCTTTGAGATTTAGTAAAGTTTCTTTTATGAATGAGGACACCCTTGTATTTGGGGCATATATGTTCAGGATTGAGAGCTCTTCTTGTTGGATTTTTCCTTTGACCAGCACGAAGTGACCTTCCATGTCTCTTTTGATGACATTAGGTTGAAAGTCAATTTTATCTGATATTAGAATGGCAACTCTGGCTTGTTTCCTGGGACCATTTGCTTGTAGAATTGTCTTCCAGCCTTTTACTCTAAGGCAGTTTTTGTCTTTGACACTGAGGTGTGTTTCCTATATGCAGCAAAATGTAGGGTTCTCTTTACATAACCAGTCTGTTAGTCTATGTCTTATTATTGGGGAATTGAGTCCATTGATATTAAGAGATATTAAGGTGTAGTGGTTATTGCTTCCTATCATTTTTGATTTTAATTTTATATGTGTGTGGTTATCTTCTTTGGGTTTGATGAAAGAAGCTTTTGCCAGGGTATAGTTTCCCTCATTGTAATGGTGTTTTCCCCCTATTATCCTTTGTAGGGCAGGATTTATGGAAAGATATTGTGTAAATTTGGTTTTGTCATGGAATATCTTGGTTTCTCCATCTATAGTAATTGAGAGTTTCGCTGGGTATAGTAGTCTTGGCTGGCATTTGTGTTCTCTTAGAGTCTGCATGAGCTCCACCCAGGATTTTCTAGCTTTCATGGTCTCTGGTGAGAAATCTGGTGTAATTCTGATAGGTCTTCCTTTAGGTGTTACTTGCCCTTTTTCTCTTACTGCCCTAAGTATTCTTTCTTTGTTTAGTACATTTGGGATTTTGATTATTATGTGACGGAAGGTATTTCTGTTCTGTTCCAGTCTGATTGGAGTTCTGTAGGCTTCTTGTATATTCATGGGCATCTCTCTCTTTAGGTTAGGGAAGCTTTCTTCCATAAGTTTGTTGAAGATATTTGCTGGCCCTTTAAGTTGTAAATCTTCACTCTCATCAATGCCTATAATTCTTAAATTTGGCTTTCTCATTGTGTCCTGGATTTCCTGGATGTTTTGGGTTACAAGCTTTTTGCATTTTGCATTTTCTTTAACTGTTGAGTCCATGGTTTCTATGGTATCTTCGGCATCTAAGATTCTTTCTTCTATCTCTTGTATTCTGTTGTTGATATTTGCGTCTATGGTCCCTGATTTCTTCTCAAGGTTTTCCATCTCCAAAGTTGTCTCCCTTTGTGCTTTCTTAGTTGTTTCTATTTCTGTTTTTAGATCCTGGAAGTTTTTGCTCAGTTCTGCCATTTGCTTGTTTGTGTTTTCCTCTAATTCTTTAAGAGATTTTTGTGTTTCCTCTTTCATTACTTCTGCCTGTTGATCAAAGATCTCCTGTATTTCTTTAAGTGATTTTTGTGTTTCCTCCTTATTGGATTTTGTATTCTCCTGAATTTCTTTCAATGGTTTTTGTGTTTCCCTTGTAAGGGCTTCTAATTTTTTATCCTTTTTCTCCTGAAATTTTTTAAGTATGTCCTTCATGTGTTCCTGTACCAGCATCATGGCCAGTGATTTTAAATCCAAATCTTGTTTTTCTGGTGTGTTGGGGTATCCGGGACTTGCTATTGTTGGAGAATTGGGTTCAGATGCTGCCATAATGCCTTGGTTTCTGTTAGTAACGTTCCGACATTTGCCTTTAGCCATCTAGCTCTCCCTGGTGTTAGATGGTTTTATTGTCACTGGCTGGTGACAATATGGATCTTTAAGGTTATTTCTGCAACACTGGATGACTGGGTTTCCTCTGGCGCAGATTACTGATATGCTGCCTTCCTCTTTTGTGCCTTTGGAGCCCTGCTCAGTCTTGCCTCAAGCAATGTTATACTTAGGTTGTCAAGGTCAACCAGGTGTTCTCTGTCTGCTGTATTATGGAGCAAAGATGGAGTGGTGGGGGGGTCACTCCCTCTGTTGATTCTCACCTAGGACACAGGCCCCACGATGGACTGACTGGCTTGCAGTTGCTTTTCTGTCCAGGCTCGCAGTGAATATGGCCACAGGGAATCTCTTCCTCTGCTGCTCTCTGGGCAGGACACAAGCCCCACGCCGGGCGGGCTGGCAGACAAACTGCCAGTGTGCTCATTTCCTTGGCGCAGGCAGACCCCTGGTGGTTTGCACCACCAGAGATCTAAAGCTCAGGGTGATACAGTACCTAGCGATCCTTTTTCTGTCTCGGCAGGCAGCGAATATGACCACAGGGCTTTTCTTGTTATCCCTTCTAAGAACAGTGTATCCATACTTTGTTTTTCCTCCTTCTTGGGAATCATTTGATATGTGAAATGTGTTTTGAGTATTTCAAGATTCTGGTCTAATATTCATTTATTACTGAGTGTATAACATGTGTGTTCTTTTGTGAATGGGTTACCTCACTCAGGATGATACTTTCCAGTTCCACCAATTTGCCTAAGAATTTCAGGAATTTGTTGATTTTAATAGTTGAGTAGTATTCCACTAGAGACCTGAAAGCTTCTCTCAGCGAAAGGGGAGTTGAGTTAAAAAGAAGGATTTGATAAAATTTATTATAGATCATAGACGGTTCATCATATATGGAACAGAGATTCACTATAAAATAAGTGTCAAAAAGTGCGTCGAGAACTAAAAATTGACCAGGCAGGGCCTTGATGCTGTTCCTGCCATCGCTTTTTCTTATTGGGGGCTCATTCATGATTTAATAGAGAGTGCGAATGAGGACCCTGATAGACAGCAGCTTTTGTCAGTCACTGAATATTGCCTCTGCCCTTTGTCTCGGGCAGCTTTGGTGACCTCGCTTTCCCCTAAAAAGAATTCTTCAAAACCTTCCTCTGTCATTATAGACAGGTCTGAGTCCCCACCATCCACTCCTGTGACTTCTCCTTATCCTCTGCTCCCAAGGGATCCATCCCCCTCTGATATGCTATTAATTAATCCAGTCTTTAAGAGACCCCACAATAAGGAGCCTTTAGGTCCTGAGAATACAGCCGCCAGGGAGGAGGAGGCGGCTCCTTACCATAAGTCTGACCAACTGCCACTAGCTCCAGCCCCTCCACGTGGCCCACCACCCTATACCTGGTGATAGGCACGCAGCGTGGCCCCTCTCAGCCAGGTCCCTCAGACCTTTACTGAGTCCAGGCAATCACCAGAGATCGTCCTATACTCAGCCTTAAAATAAATGGTAAAAGCTTTGAGGACATCTTAGACTCAGGTGCTAATTCTACTGTGATCTCGCAAAGTGCTTGGCTCCCCGCTTGGTCTTTGCAAGCCCCTCTGACCCATCTGCAGGGGATTGGACAATCAAAAAATACTCCCCAGAGCTCACAGTTGCTGACTTGGGAGGACAGTGAGGGAAATCCTGGCTATCCTCAGCTCTTCGTGGTCCCTGGTCTGCCTGTTAACCTCTGGGGAAGAGACATTCTCTCTCAAATGAAAGTTCTTATGTGTAGTCCCAGTGAGGTTATTGCTCAACAAATGCTTTCCCAGGGCTATCTCCCTGGACAGGGATTAGGTTAAAATGGACAGGGGAGACCCATGCAGGTAGCTACCACTCCCAAGGTGGATCGCTCAGGCCTAGGCTACAAGACCCATTTTTCATAAGGGCCATTGCTCCCCTTTCACACCAGGTGAATAAGATCCCTCCCTGCTAAAAATTTGTCTGCAGCCATGGAGTTAGTGCAGGAACAACTGGCTCTCTGAGTTGAAAAATTGAGCTCTCTGAGGACGAAAATGTTCTTTGGAAGTCAGAGACTGCTGCTGAGGCGGCCGGAGAAAAACCGCTCAGGGGCAGCATGTAAGACCTGGACTGCAGAGAAATTCCTGGGCTCTCTTCCCCTCCCACCTCTCTCCACAGGTGTGTGTGTTCACCTAGGCATCCCTCTTCCCCCTCGTTAAATCTTAAACAAGAGAAAAAGCAAGTTTCAGAAAAACAGTTTTTACATGTGTAGGACGTGGTATCAAAAAAAGAAAAAAAATGGCTGAAAACTATTTCAAAACTCTCCTGGTGAGGACAGGAAAACAGAAAATGTCCTGTTTTCTCTCTGAAACCTACTGGAGATCTCCTTAGTTGGATCTCTTTGGGATATCAAGCTCCCTCATGTCTGTTGTTTGTCCTTGGTGCACCAAAACCTGTTCATATGTGTGTCAATTGTGTTGTCCATTGTTTTGTTTGGCTGAATGATTGGTTGATTTTATGTTTTATGTTAAAAAGAAAAAAAAATGGTAAAAAAGCTTTATCTGTCAGCAGTCCTGCCATTCTGTGATTTACACAGAGGAAGCTAATTCAAGGTGCCTCTCTTTCTTAAGTAAGAAGCAAAACACAGCTGGAGAAAAAAAGCCGCTTTAGAGAAGGAAGCCTCAAGTTTTGGGAAAACTTTGGTTTAACTTATAAAATTCATGTAATTGCCTTATTATTGTTTTTAATTGGTCTTAATGGTATAAGGTTTTACATATCTTGACTATAGAGTTATAAACTAATCGGTTATGATTTAAAAGGTATAGTGTTATTAAGAAAAGGTTAGTTTAAAACTGGTGATAGAGTGTCAGAGCCATCTTAACTAGCTACACATGGCATGACACAACCCAGTAAATACAGGCCTCTAAGATGCTTCTGAATTGGCATGGTGTTTTGTGCAAATCTTGGCCTGGAGATTGGACTTATACGAAATAAGATTTAAAATAATGACTCTTTAATAAGTCATGAGAGACCCCAACTAAAAACTGTAAAGGTTTTTAGGCCCCTAACAAACAAGCCTCTGAGGTCAAGTACACCCTGACCTCAGAAATAGCTGACAGTTTCTTAACTGATCCTGAGATGCCCTGTTTCAGGAACTAGCTGACCAAAAAGAATGTCTGAATGACTTGCCTAGTGACTATCTTTACAATGTTTAACCCCAAGGATGTTTGTTCCAGATAATCTCTAACCCTCCTTAAGGCATAAACTATTGCCTGACTTCCTCATTCTATACATTCCATGCATAATTTGTCCTCCACCCCTAGCCTGGTGAATTGTGTCCTCCACCCCTTGCCTTGTGAATTCTTCTCTTTTTCCTCCACCCCCTGTCTTATGATTTTTCCTTTTTAGTACCCCTGACTCCAGTTACTGGGGGTCGATCTCCTCTAGCCCTCCGTGGTTACAAGATGACCCTAGTGCATTGGTTTCTCCCAAATAAACCTTGTGCGTTTGCATCAAGAATTGTCTCCTGTGAATTCCTTGGGTGTCGTTTCATCCCGAGATTTGAGTGAGGGTCTCCCCTCATTAGGGGGTCTTTCAGTCACACTGCCATACACATGAACATAAGAACTGGAACATGAACCTTGATCTGTATTAAGATAATTTTAAGAATGATAGAGCTGTGGCCATTATAGGCCTATTGCCACTTTTCCACAAGTTTATAGGCTACAATGGTAGGAGCAAAATTTAACCCTTCAAGATTAAAAAGAAGATCTCAGTGGAAATTTATTTGATATCAAACAGGCTAATTGACTACTATGAAACTAGGATCTTTCCCAGAATCCTGGAATTATAGGTTCCTTTTGTTAGTCAATCCTCAAAATGTCCTTGCTGGACTGGACAGGCAGATCCTTAGATAAAAGGACCTGGACAGGCAGGTTACTTTGAGGAACTGCATGTAATGTCCTTGCCAAGGACTCAAGGTGGGTCCTTGGGCAACAACAAAACAAAACAAACAAAACAAAACAAAACAAAACAAAATTTACATTTGAATTAATGCAAGGCTTGGGGCTGCCTCAGTGGAAGCTAGTAAGGAAGCTTGTGATTTTGCCTTGCAGGACTCAAATAGGGGGTGTTTGGCTAAAAGAACATTCTTGAAATACTTATCCAGGTGTGGTTTAAAATGCAGTTCAAATCTATAAAAGGTCAATAAGGCTATGAAATTTGGCCTGTCTACTCCATACAAAATTATTATAAAAGTATTTGCTTCTAACTTTAAAGAAGCAATAAAGCAATTTCATTAGAAGGCTTTTTCTTCAAGGAATGGCTAGTAGCCTTACCTTAAGTGAGAAAAGATGTTTTGTCTCTGTCTCAATACAAGAAGCTAGGATCTTAAATTTTTCAGTGTATAATGTTCATGGAATGTTTGTTACAGACCTTTCTCCTAACTATGGATTTTTAGAATTTTTACGTAAATGATTTTTAAAGGATGTTAAGGATATATTATTTGGCTTTATTTCATATTAACCTCATCTTAATCTTGCCCTGGGAGGACCTAAACCTCTGTTTTCAAGGTAAAAAACATTTGTCCTTGTTTCAAACAGCAATTAAATTGGTTATTACAAAACATTGATGATTGATTTATTACATGACAAGCCTTTTTTAGGCAAAATTAATAATTGTTATTTAAAAGATAAACTGTTAAAAATATGCCTTTATACATGTTTATATTGTTACAGATTTATTCATGTGTCCTATAAAAATACATATACTAAAGGAGTAAAGCTCATATAATTAGATCACATGTTTATTCTTTTGAGTGTCCCCTTGCTTCAGCACAGACAATTAAATTGGGTGCTGTAGCTATTCTTTTTAAAATGTTAAAAATCAAACCTTTGATTTTTATATTAATAATTATATATATATATATATATATATATATATATATATATATATATATATATATATATATATATCATGGCTTACAATTGCTTGAAATTGTTTCTTTTTTAATGCTACTAATTCTTAACTTTTTTAACAAATGCAATTCAAAAAATTAATCTATTATGATATTGCTGAGATTCCTCACAATTTGCAGAGGCAAGATATTATGGGACAGACCCATAGAACTTTACAACATCATTTTTATAATAAAAGAAGGGAGAATCACATCTCTATATGCCCCCAAAATTCAAAAATTTTAATGCTAGGGAACTCTAAGTGTAGAGAAGAGGACATGTTTCTGTTCTTTCTACAGGATGCCAAAGGAGCATGCTAGCTGCCAGAGTATGCTAATGCTGAGACTTCTCCCTGGCTCTCCACCTTGCTCCCCAGCCTTTTGGGGCCCCTCATGGGTCTTTTGTTGCTTTCATCATTTGGTCCCTGGGCTTTTAACAGATTAACCAGTTTTGTTAATTCTGCCTTAAACATACCAGTTGCAGTTCACTACCATCGGCTAGACATCCAAGGCTCAGCCAAAGACCTCTCTTCTGCCAATGTGGAGGTAACAACCATTGGCCTTCAGTTCTCCACCCTTGCTGCAGGCACAGAGCTTTCTTGGTTCCTTAGGCTGTGGAAACTCAATGACCGGGAGGGTGACCTCTGGCTCCTAATAGTGGCTGAGGGCCATAAGCTGTGGAATAGCCAATGGCCGGAAATATTGTGGTGCCATGAGCCAGATGCACACCTCCTATTGCTTGCAGGGTGAGCCCATGACAGGATTATTGTGAGTCCGCTACCTGGATGCCCATTACAACCACATTTCATTAAACAGGCCTTGACACAGAACCCCCGTTTGCTCGGTTTGCTTGGCCTTGCTTCTCCCTCCAGTCCATTCTCTCAGGCTTGGGTTCTCCTCGACACCCCGAATTACTAGGTCCTGCTGGACCAGTCAGGACATTCCAATAGCTTCCAGTCACTGTCCATGAAACTCATCTTCTAGAATAAAGGATAACATGACTCCTTGTGAGCAAGTATGCACTGCTTACCTATAATGCAAATCTCAGTGATAGGAAATGCAGTGCTGTCTACATGGTACCACATGCACAGTTTATTAAGAAAGTAAGTGAAGCAGTACACACTGTGAACCTAACACCCTATCTTCTCAATGGCATGGACTCTACGTCATTTGTATTGATTTTCATTGCCACATACAAACAGCTCAGTAAGCTGTGAAAAAAATTGTGTCAATGCTCTTTGTTCACAGAAACACTGCCAAATGTCTTCTTGCTGGTATATATCAGTTTTGCATCTTTGATACAAATTATCTTGCTTTACTGACTGTCTAATTATGTACCTATCCATTTGGTTCTGTTTTTTTATTCAGTTGTAACATTTTGTTTATACAATCAATAATTACTAATGGTAAATAAAATTTTAAAACATGTAAATTTATATAAGTAGTGACTTTCCTCTTAAAATTCCCTTCACAATTTCAATTAAGGTTTTTATTTTTAGGATTTATCTTTTGGAAATAGTGCCTCATATGTTCTGAGCATTAGCTCAGACTTACTATGTGGCTGAGTGTGAACTTGAATTATGTGGCTGAGAATGATCCTCTTCCCTTCAGCTCTCAAATCCAAGGCCAAGGTGAGTGGCAGTATGCCCTGTTTTCATCTGCATTTTTAATGAGCACATTTCATCAAGCAGTTAGTGAATGTTCATTTTAGTAAATCCTGCCCACTGATTTCTTTACTGAGTCATTTCACAATGTTTATCACAGCTTAATCAACTGCTCCCTCCAACTTCCATTTATTTGGGTTTATGCTTTGCCATTATGGGCATATTTTTTAAACTGAAAAGATTGCATAACTAGCATTGTAAGACAGGCTGAAATTCAGTACTTATGTTGCATTAAAGTTCTGTGTGGAAATGGCTATTCCTATCTCTCTTCATCGTAAATTATACCCAAAGCATGAACTGAGTATACACTATGAGTAAGAACTTTATGAATTATCAATTTAGATCTGCTACTCTCAGAATAAATGAAATCCCACATAGTTTTATTTGGCCATAAAAAAAGACACATTTCAGAAAGAAGACTCAGTACAGGTAATTTTATGGACACATGGAAAGATAAGTTATGGCAGCATAGAGTGTGATCTGTCAAGTTAAATGTTGATAAGCCATAGCTATTGACAAAGGAAAGCAACATGAGAACCCTGTACAAGTGAGACCTGCTCAGAAGGAACTAAGCATCTAGTTAGAGTTTTATCCAAAGCTTCTGTAGAGTATTTTACATTGTGAATAATAACTGTTGGATCTGGGTTTGTTATATTAAATACAGCAGGATTCAAAAGGAGTCCAATAGAGGAGGGTTCAGTTACAGTGCCTGATGATTTTAATGTGATTATTTATTTTGTAATTTATTAAAATACTAGCTCATACTGATCCTGAACATCTTCTAGAGCAACCTTTAAAGGCATGTTCAGGCATACTTCTGTTGCTCCAATTTTGATGATAAAAATGGATCTGAAATGCTCAAATTGCTTATATAAAATGGTACAGTGTCTATGCAATGCACATAGCATTTTTCTGTAGGCTGAGGATCTTCCCTAGGCAATACCTAAATAAAATACCAGGAAATAATATTTTATATTTTTACAGTTGAATTGCTTAGAAAGAAAGAAAATGAAAGACTTTTCTATATATGTTATACAATGCTAAATTAATAGAAGAAAACTTATGGGATTGTGTATGCAGACTTTTTAATTCATATAGAAAATCAAGTCCTTGAAAATAGTCATTTATATTCAGAAACCTTTGAACCTCCCCCCCCCCCGCCGCGTTTCTCAAGTTCATATTCCTTAAATATGTAACTGAACTAGAGACTGTAGATTTGTGTTTTGTGCTAAATCTAAAACTCTTTTAAAGGAAAATGCATTTTTTTCCAAAACTATTTTTGAATATCTACTAAATACTATTGAGATTTGCAGAATATATAGATGAAATAATCCTTTCTTCATATGCATGTGTAATTGGTGTAAAAGTTATATTTGATATTTCAGTGGTGTTCTTTCTCTGCTCCTAATCTTAGCAGGAAAGCAAGCAAGATACATTTAAACCATTATCTATAAGGTTACTAAAAGCTTATTTTTGAGATATTTCTTATGGGATTATGATTTCCCTTTATTCTCACTATGCTGTGAGACTTTTCATTATTATCACAAGTAGATGTTTAACTTCATGCAATTCTTTTTCTTCATGTATTGAGATAATTGTTTTTTCATTTAATTTTTAATCTGTGACTTAAATTTCAACCTTGCATGCCTTGGATAAATGCAACCACTCACTACTTTGATGTAATATGCTTTTTTAAAATGCAGTACTGGATTATACCATGAATACATAATTAAAGATGTCTCCCATACCACAGAATGATATTGGTCAGCGGTTTTGCCTTTCAAGGTTTTGGCCTTTCATTCTTTGGTGTTACAATAATGTCAGCTTCATAAAATGACTTGGAAAACATTCCTTCCAGTTTTTTGTTCTAAAAATTTCCATGTAGCTGACATGACTATATGCCTGCATATCTACTAAATTTTGCAAAAGAAGACCAATTGGGGATTTGTTTTGTAATAGAGAGCTTCAACTTTAGCAAATTTTAATCTACTATACTTACGGCTTTTAATGAGAATCAGAGTTTCATCTTATTTAGAAATAATCACTTCATCACAGCTGTTGAAATTATGGAAATTATGGATATGAAATGACTCACAATATTTCCACATTATTATTTATTACCAACAGAGTCTTTAGTAATGTTGAATTTCTTAGCTAGTATTGATATTTTTGTGTCTATTTTAGAATTCTCAGTCTATTTTTCTCTCCTATCTCTCTGCTTCCTTCCTTTCTATCTTCCCTCCTTTCTCCCTCTTACTGTAGCTCTGGCTGTCTCTCTGTCTCTTCCCTCCATATTTATGTGTCTGTGTGTATAACTGTATGTGTGTGTGTGTGTGTGTGTGTGTGTGTGTGTATGAGTATCTAAAAGCAAGCTGCTGATTTCATTGTTTGTATGCATATAGATTCAGAAATGATCACTCAAAAGAATGCCCATCAACTTGAGAGTAGAGGCAGACATGAGTGGTTGAAGGGAGATTACTTAAAGGAACTATATTGAGGAAAGGAAGTGAAGTGATGTACTTCAAATTCAATTTAAAGCATATTTTAAAGCATTTTGTGTACATTGTATATAAATGTTACTGCTTATATTATGAATAATCATGTCTATAATGAGCATTTGTGTGTAAATTTAATGCACATACCATTTTCAATGTAGTTGTTTTGTAAGTTTCTATCATAAGAAATTATAGATACTGAATTATTTTTAAATGACAATAGCTTTTAAAGAATTAGAGCATGGATATCAAATACATTAGTCTCAAAGTCAGTATTTTTGTGTTATAGGAAGTAACAGATGTAAGCAAAGACAGATTTTCAAATCTAACTGCAAGATGATACATATTTTTTTTCAAATTCCCATTATTGTTTCTTTCAAAAAAAAAAAAAATACCACAGCTCCCTTGTTCAGACCAGCTTCCATTCTGTAGGATTTCTGACTCAGCACGTCAAATATTGGAAACTACCACACAGTGTACTTAGAAGAAAACTTATATTAAAAATATACATGTACATCCAAAGAAGTATAGATAAGGTGTGGGAGCTACATGTATATGGGGCATGGAACCAGTCTCTGCCCTTTAAAGCACTATTTTTTTGAGTCTTGTGTGAGTCTTTAGAAGATTCTGATGTTGAGAGACCAGACCAACTCCATTTTGGGTTCCCGCTCCATTTTAGAGAACCTGACCTAAGGTGAACTGGAGTAAAGCAGCATCCTGAACCTAGCATTAGTTTCTAGGTTACTGCAGAACAAGCCTGCAACTTGCACTGTTCCAAACCACTCCCTAACAACCAGAAATGAGGAAGAAAACATGGGTTAAGTTTATGGTTGGGTTCCTAACACCAGCAAATCTTTTAAAGGGCAACAAATTCCATAATAGCTCCCTTAATAGATGTATGCCAGGCTAGAAACTCCCTTGCTTGTTTGCTTGCGCCTATAAATACTTGCTTGAAACTGGGCTCAGGGCTTCACCCTCCTGCCCTACTGTGTCAGGGTTGGTGTTGAGCTCAAGCTCCAGATTGAATAAAAAGACCATAGTTAGACTGCATCAGAATTGGCTCCTTGGCAGTCTTTCAGGTTTGCAAATACTTCCTGAATTGGCACAATGTTCTAAGCAGCAGAATTTAGGTTCTGAGGCTCCCACCACATTTTCCTCCTAGAGGAGATAGATTTACTCCTACAACTTTAAAAAGTAGGCATATATGGTTGTTTTTTCTCCTTAGTTGTTGGAGGAGCAACATACAAGTACAAAACTCTGAGGTAGTCTCATTAAATACCACACACACATAGAAAATTCAGAGTGAAGTCAATAGCCATGAGGAAATTTCTTCATAAAGGATGACAAATGTCAAGTAGTCCCAAGTATATATTATATTATTCTACTCCAATTTTCCATTCCATATTAGAGTATTTATCCTATCTATTGTAGCTCTGTGTCACCCTTGGAGTTTGGATGCAGAGCTGGTAAATAGTCTTCTTATTCAAAACTCTTCAGAATAAGAGAAGCAAAGTCAAAGACCACATTCAACTCAACTTCCATGAACTCCTCAGATCTAGGTATGGGGTCAGTACTGAGCTGAGAATATTTGAGTGTAGGCCTGAGGCTATAATTAGATGCAAATTTTCAGACTAGTAAGAGGAGGTGTTGGTATTTTAATGCAGGTACTCCTTATTTTACACAAAAGCTTTGGGACACTTAGAATTCCTAATGCAGTGGGTATTAACAACTGAAAAGACTTCCTTGTCTACCTTTTGTATACACTTTGCACTCAAACAACATTAATTCCAAGGTGCTCTCTTGGTCCTTTTCATAGTTCTGTTGCTTCACCATCAGTACTAGCTTTCAGGTGAAATGTTAGTGATTTTGGACTTTGCAGAAACCTCCATAGGCTTGGTGTCCTGAGAAACCCTTTGCGTTTTCCTTAAGAATATGATTCTATGTTTTTCTCTAAAAATGATGTTCAAGAAACCAAAAAAAAATGCCTCTCTCTTCATCCTCCAATGATATGTGAAACTGCCATCCAACTAGCATAACTACTTATATAGAAAAGTGCACTACTGAGAGACCCCAACTCAATATTTTTAGACCCCAGCAATTAGCTTAGCATTGAGTCACTGAGTAACTTGCCTTTCCACCCTCAGCTTGAGACCTTGGCCTCAAGAGATAGCCCACCCTGTCCCAGGAACTAGCCCACCACATTCTTGACATATCTGATGACTGGCCCAATGTTTAACTATACAATGCCCCAAGGATGTTTGCTCCAGATAATCTTTAATTTTCCTTAAGGCATAACCTATTGGCTGACTTGCTCATTCTGTACTTCCCATCATATGCATGATTTGTCTTCCACCCCTTGCCTTGTGATATTTCCCCTTTAAATATCCCTGACTTCAGTTGCTCAGGGTCCCCCAGTCCTCTACCCCTGTGCGGTGTACAGCTATGGACCCCAGAACTCTGAAATAAAAATCCTCTTGCTAATTGCATCAAGACTGCTTCTCATGAGTGATATGGGTGTCGCCTCCCGAGGCATGGGGTACTGGGGCGCCCTCGTTTTTTTTTGGGTCTTACACTACAGTTGGTGACTGAACAAGGATCACTCTTAATGAAATAGCTTGGGTGCCCAGCCCCAATGGATATATCTCTAATACACTTTTGGCTGCTAATATGTAACAAAGGAAGGTGCAAAGAATTTAAGAGTCAGAGAACAAGGAAATCCCCTATGACACTGTGTCATCTAGAAATAACATGGACAATAAAGCTGACTAAGTAAGACCAGTACCAACAAACATGCCAATATTTTCATACATGTAATATTTCAGGGGAAAATCTCACAGGACCCTGAGCCTACAATGAGCTAAAGGCAATTCAAAGGCATAGATAAAAAGTGGGAGAATTTATCTTTTCCAGGGCTGAGCCAATATCTGATTATCCTATATCAAGTTTTCATGCTTGGAATTGTATGTAATCAAGCAAAACTAAGCAGACACAGCATGCTGCATATATGTATGCATGAAATATTAAAGAAGAAGAGGCCATGACTTTAAGAGGGAGTATGAGGAACTGCTCTGAAAGGGTTGGAAGGGAAAAAGGGAGGACATCATGTAATTACATTTTAATTTTAAAATA
The DNA here is from genome assembly GCF_947179515.1 of Apodemus sylvaticus. NCBI lineage: Eukaryota > Metazoa > Chordata > Mammalia > Rodentia > Muridae > Apodemus > Apodemus sylvaticus. The sequence goes on along the minus strand of NC_067478.1, from coordinate 117,843,316 downwards.
TTTTTAAGAATGTGAAAATTTTATTCATTGAAATCTTTGCTCATATCATATACAACCTCCTTTCCTACACACCACATCATGGCATTGTTTCATAAAAAGAAGAATGATCCTACATAATTCAATATCTTTATGACAAAATAAAAAGCAACAGATAAATAAAATGAGATTAAGCATTTCTTCCAGAATTATCACTCTGTCCACCAGTTACCTCAGATATCAGACCTGCCCTCCCAAGTAGACACATACCATCCAAGATTGTCAACGACCAACATCTTCCTTACTCACCCCTGACTTCTTCCCATTTCTGAATTCATCTTCTTGTTGACAGTTCTGTCTCCTTAAAACAACTTTTCTGAAGTTACCTCAGTTCTAAACACAATTAATAACATATCCCGATGTCTCATATATTCCATAAACATTTCTAGCAATTCTTCTATGACAAATTTCTCGGTATGTATTCATAACTTCAGAAAAAGAGTAACTATATCAACATAGTGTTCTTAGAGTTAGCAGCGGTGCCTTATTTGTTCTTATGTCTGTTAGATTAAGAAATTAATTTTTCACAATATTCAATATATCTATTCACTTAGCAAAAGAATGAATTAAAATTTTGAATACATTAAATTATTTAAACTCAACCTAAACCTAGGTATCAATATGGTATATGGGTACCACCTCTTTTGCATAATTGATCACAAACATTTATTTCAGTGTTATAATGGATAAAATCAAGTGCTTTAGTTTTGATACAGACTCTGCATTAAGATTTCATTCCTTTTTCACAGTCTATTATTGAGTCTATATTCAATTTCATCTTCTTAAAAATTACTATAGGATTTTAGATATTTGTTTAAAGGAAGTCATCAATATGTTCTAATTTTATGCAATTATATTTTAGAATGGTTAGTAAATTAGGCTAAACTTTTCTCAAATCAATATTTTATAATTTAGAGTTCCCTGATTTATTTCACCTATCTTTCAATGACATCGATCTATTTTCTTCTTTAGAAATTAGAAACAGTGTTTATTTAGACTCATGTCTATTGCTCCAACTACCACTAATACATATCACTGCAATAAGGCTCATATATTTTTAAATACTAACCTAATTATCAAAATGTGAGAATACTTTTGTTATGTAAAATTGCTGGCTTCAGAAGAGAAAGGGACTATTAAAATATCTATTGTCTTTTTTTCTTTTTTTAAATGTAATTTTATGATATATATATTTTTTAATTTTAAGGCTAACTTTGTAAATTTATTCTTACGCTGAAGAATGTTTCACATGTGGATAAAATGGTGCTTTTTATCTGTTCTATAAATTTTGTCATTCATTTCATTTCATTGAGTTTACACACAGATAATTTATTCAAATGTTCATTCTTGCAGTGATTTTTTTCTCATTCAATACATGCATACAGGAGTATAATACTTTTCATACATGGTGTTACTTCCTCTTTCCTATAAACCTATATTGCAATTTACATTTTAGCTATTTATACTTATATCCTCTTCTTTTTTTCTTCTTTCAATTTTTAAAATTTTCGTTTAATGTTTTTTTAGAGTCAAGATTTTTATCCCCCTCCCAGTCCACCCTCTGACTGGTCTACATCCCCATACTTCCTGGCCCCCAACCCCCCTACCTTTGTCTCCAAGAGGATGTCCCTATCCCCACCCCCACGCCACCAGACCTCCCTACTCCCAGAGGCCTCAAGTCTCTTGAGAGTTAAGTGTACCTTCTCTGAGTTCAAACCAGGCAATCCTCGGCTATATATGTTCATGTCAGCTAATACATGCTGCTTGCTTGATGGCTCAGTGTCTGAGAGTTGAGACTGCTGGTCCTCCTACAGGGTCACTCTCCTCCTCAGCTTCTTCCAGCTTTTTCCTAATTCCCCACAGGGGTCACCAACTTCTATCCATTGGTTAGCTGTAAATATCTGCATCTGACTCTTTCAGCTGCTTGTTGGGTCTTTTGGAGGGCCATCACGACAGGCTCCTGTTTCTAAGCACACCATAGCCTCAGCAATGGTGTCAGACCTTGGAGCATCCCTTGAGCTAGATGTCAACTTTGGCCTGTCACTGGACCTCCTTTTCCTCAGGCTGTTCTCCAATTTTGTCCCTGCAGTTATTTCAGACAGGAACAACTCTGGGTAAGAGGTTTTGACTGTGGGATTGGCTTGTCTTTCTACTGGAAGTCCCCTCTCCTCACTGTAGGGCATTTCATATAAGTTCCCTTCCTTTGAGTCCTGAGAGTCTCTCACCTCCATTTTCAACTTTAAATGTTTATTTTTTTCGTTGGGATGACTATAGTAGATCACTACCTTTCATATGTTTTCTTGATTTCTTACTTTTATTGTCTTAGTATTTTAGTATTTCTCCAATGCGGCCAGTGACTGCTAACTATGCTGACTTTTGAAATTTGACTTTCCCTTTGATGTTCGTTCTAAGTGCATTTTTTTTTAAACTACAATTTGTGATTACCCTTTCTAGAATAATCACAGTTTCCTGCAATATTTCTTTCACTCCCAGGGGAAATTAGTGTCTGTTCAAAGCATTTATCTCTTACCATTTATTTAATTTTGTGTGTGTGAAAACTGAGACAAGAAAGCAAGAAATTACTTTAATACATTGGCAATGTCTCTTTCATTGAACAATAATTTATTCTTATAACTTTTACTCTGCTGTCTTCTGCAGAGTGACCTCTGGCCATTCCTGTATCTGAAACACATCCTGTGCACTATTTTGACCTCCTGTCATATTTTTCATCCATGTTTCACCCTGCTCTCCATGCTGCCCTTTGTCTCTTCTGTGTAATACCACATAACCAACAGTCTGTGCCTCACATCTGAGCTGCTCCTCCACTTGATTACGCTTACAAATCATTTGTCTTCTATATTGAATTTTCAATTTCTGTGGTATTTACTTCCATCTTATACATAAGCACAGTCCCCTGGGAATGCTCAGCATTAATTTTCTTGGAAGCAGCATCCCATTTCTCTTCTCTGTTTTGTTTTGGCCCCTACTAAACAGATGTAGCACTTGATTTTTAATCCCAAACCAGACATTTCAAGTTATTAATTGATGATTTTCTCACATACCATTTGTACTTATCATTCATCATCACTAGACAATCTCTAGCCTTTTTATAATACTTAAAATTTTACCTCTGTGAGGACATCTTTGGAAATGGATTTTATGTTAATAAGAGTGAGATCACACCTTTACCTGTAGCTCTTCAGAGAGCAGATTGGATATAAATAGCCTGCTTTCAACTTATACCTATATTTGTAAAGAAGCTTATTTTGTTAAGCTTCTCATTCTTCTTACTCATTTATTTGTGGGTGAGTGTTCAAACATTTCCACCAGATACGAGCAGAGTTCAGGACAACTTGTCATAATCAGAATAGATCCCCTCCAATATATCCTGGGGATCCTAGTCAGTCAAGGGAAGTACCTTTACTTCCTTGGCCACTTCACTGAGCTTTCCTGGTTTTATATTCATATTTTCCACAATCTTCAGTATTCCTGAAATAAATTCATTGGGAGCAAATCTCTTTGTAAAATATGTCCTGCACTTCTAAACTTTTGTGAGTTGTATCTCTTTTTCTTTCCACTTGAAATTTTTAGGAAAAAGATAATTGTAGATTGCAATAAAACTTGAGGAGATTGACAAGTGCTTGTAAAAATGATATAGATATTGTCAACGTACATTTTGCCCAATTTCTTCCAAAGAAATTCAAATGCTGTCAAAACCAGGATGTTGACACTAACATATTAAATATTTAGAATATTTCCCTATGAGACATCCACATACAAACATGCCCAGAGTAAACAATTATACCAAGCAAGCTTTTCTACATAAGGCCCTGTTAGAACATGATCAAACTATGTTTTGCTGTATTAACAGAAAGCATCAAAGCATTGGGAAATTGAAAGACACAAAGATCTGTTCTCCTTTTCCTCTATCCTATCTGAAATTGTCTCTGCCATATTGCAGACATTCTAAATGGTGCAATTTGCTAACACAAAATGCTCCAGACCTCCACAGTTTTCATTCTTTCATGGAAATACATAACTTGTGCTGAAGTTGTAATTTGTGCTTTCAAATGGGTCAACAAGTCAGCACCAGATTTGTAGTAAATTTTCCCAAGTAGAGTTAGCCTAGACGTCTTTTATGACTGCTGGAAACAGATAGCATTATATTTCATCTTTCTTCTTGTGTGAGCTGCTGATCCTGATCTCAGTCTAGAGAACCATACTTCTCCCATCCTTTGTATCCTAAATGATACTTTGTCAAAAAGTGAGTGGAAATTTAACATAGCATAAGGTGATCTAATACGCTTTACCCATTTCTGCACACAAGTAGTCCCAGATGTGACACACTTAGAGTCAGAGCTGTAATTTAAAACACGTGTGTTTCATTAAAAGTCTAACATCAGAAAAAGATGTTGTTTCAATGTTTATTTTTCTGTAGATAGTGAATACTTTCAAAAGTTTTAGGACAAGAAAATAAGTGAAAAATGGTTAAATAGTAATTACATACAGATTATTAAAATGGTTTCTATTGAAATTTCTTATTGCACCAATTCTTGAGAATCAGTTGCATTAGCATGTGTGTTGTGTGGGAGATTTTACTCAGTGGGTAGTGACCTTATCATCCCCATAGGGAGCAGACTCCTCTTATCTCAAACAGAGAACTTAATTAGCAATCTTTCCTTTGAGTACATTCAGTCTTTGCAGCATATTTTATAAAGTCAAGCATTCTCAGGGCCCTGCATGACTCCTCTCTCTTGGGATTCCTGTCTTTATCTGAGACTCAGTCAACCTAATGGTGAAGCTAAAAAGTGATTGCAGTTTTTATGACATCTTTTAGAATACAAATAGCTTTTGAGTTCTAATATACTAATGTTGTATGTCCCTGGCTACTAAAACCAAAATAAATAAATAAATGAATAAAAATCTTAAAAGTAAAAGGAAAACAGACTTCCTTTCCAAATAATAATTTTGTCTTTATCTCCCTTAGAGAAAGGGATTTTCTAAGGTAAATTTTGGAAAAACATACTTATAAGAAGTAAATACATTTTCAGTATGTGTTGCATACTGTAAGCTTTAAAAAGTAAGACTAATATTTCTGTTTCATTATTTGATTATTTGTCTATAGGTTATGTCTCCATACTATTGGGAAATTAGAAGATAATTTGGAGTAACTTTTACTATATTCATTTATTGATTTTGCATGTGTGTGAGTAGATGTGCTTAGAGATGTCATGATGCACAAGTAGAGACTGTAGGAATCGGTTTGCTCATGCCATGGGAGACCCATGAGTTGAATTCAGGTGGGATTTCAGGATGGAGTCCATATGTACTTAGTCACTGAGACAATTCGTTGGTTCCACACTTGCCTTTTTTTTCTTCCCTTCTCCATACATATATATGTAACTATGTCCACTTTTTTGACCAAATATCAAATAGTCTTTGGAGAAACTTGGTTAAAGTTAAAAACTTAAAGATAGGACTATTATGTGTCTCCTTGTCTCATAGTGCTTCATGAACATATTCTAGATAAAACAGAAAATTGTATATACTTTGAAAAAATATTCAAAAGTTTTTAACTTACCTTTTAAAGTTAGTGTCCAGCTGTTCCCACCCCCAACTAACTTGGTTCCTCTCTGCATCATTCCTTCACACTTACTCTCAACTTCCGGTATGTTGTCATAAGGAACCAAATAAAATTTGGAGGACTATGCTTCAGTGTAAAAAATAATTTTATAGCCTTAAATAAATAAATAAATAACCTTGAATATTAATAGTTAACTTATAGCAAGTTAAAATAATAATTTAAATGGTGAATGTAGTTTTTCAATATTTCATTTTGTTATTCATGCAAATATTTCAGATTTGAAGGAAATTAATGACAATTATTTATGATATGTTACACAAACTTCTAACCTCTCTTTCTTCTAGTAATGAACGAATTTTTCTTTAATATGTCATATAGAAAGTTAGACTCGACATTATACTGGATCCTGAATACTTTAACTTTTCTATTCATGTTACTGTCAATTTGTAGATATTTTTAAAATTGAAATGTATAAATTGAATCTACCTATTTTCTGACTTTTTCAAATGCCTGGAACTCTAAACTCTAATATTCTGATATTCTGCATGTTATCAGCTTTTTAAATTTCTTTGCTTTTCACTGTGAACTAGAAGCAGTTGAAGCGAGGCTATGGTACAGTTGATTGCATACGTCTGTAGCAATTTTGTAAGTGGTGATTATTGAATGGGAAACTTGGGAGTTATAATTGTGTCTAGTTGAGAGAACAATCACAGTGAAGACTATATGGAATACTTCTGTTTTGCCTCCTTCATGAATCCAAAAAGACCACCAGGGAGCTAATGATTCAGTCAATGTAATCTGATATAATCACATTCGGGTCTCTTTGAGCTGGAGCTTGGGCCACACTGCCATCTCTGATGCTGCAGAGAGGAAGGGTTTAAGTTCTCAGTGGTACAAGGCTAGTGCTGGGAGAAAAACCATAAATGTAACTTCTGCTTTCCTCCTCATTGATAGTTGTTGGAAAGTAAAGTTCCAGGGACAGGCTTGTAACTTGAAATTTAGTGCCAGGTACAGGTTTGAGGGTGGGAGGGTGGTAACCTGGAAACTGGTGCTAGGAGGTCAACCTTAGGCCAAATTCTCTAAGATGGAGTCTGAACCCAAGATCTGGTCTCTCACATTAAATTTGGCTTCTCTCTCACCTGCCTGAGAACTGGGTTTTATAACTCAGTGCTAGTCAGCCTTTCAGAGATTTTGCCTCTGTACATCACACACCTCTCTGTGTCTCTGTCTCTGTCTGTCACTCTCTTTCTCTTTGTCATTCTCTCTTCCTTTCTCTGTTTCTCTCTCTCCACTCCTCCCCTCTTATCACTCCCCTACATCTGTCTTTCATGTCTTCACTCCTTTCGCTCTCCCCCTCCCCAAGTAACTCTCTCATATTAGATCTGATCCTGTTGTGCTTTATGCAGCATAACTTGGCCCAGAACTGCCAAGTTACCTTTAGCAGCCAAATCCTAATGTTGAGGTTGATTTTCTTTTTCTCGTTCTTTTTCTTTTTCTCTTCCTTTTTCTTTTTCTCTTTCTTTTTCTCTTTCTTTTTTTCCTGTTTCTTTTTCTTTTTCTTTCTTTTTTCTTTTTCTTTTTGTTTTCCTTTTTCTTTTTCCTTTTTCTGATAACTTCTGATATCTACTAAGCTGGAACTTTAAAAAATTGGAATCATGTAGCATGAAAGGGAAATATAAGTCAGCTTTCTTGCTATTACATACATCATAAAATACTTCTTCTCACTTGTTCTTGGGGGTTTTTATATATAAATATATAAGTTAGGTACATTGTTCTGTAGATGCTAAATAGTTGACCTATTCCTAATTTTTAACTATTATGAAGGAAGCTTCTGCATACATCTTTGTAAATATGTTTGTCAATACTCCTGGGAAATATGTAATATGGCTAGATTGTTTTACAGGAATATATTTAATTTTATAACAAAAGTCTACATTTTGCCAAAATGACAAACTAGAATGTGTTAAACTCCTTGATATATTATTTCTTTGCCATTAGTGAAATGAACCAAATCAAACCCTATTTGTTTATATTAAAGGGCCTGGGAAGTCATTATGGAAAAGAGTGGAGGGAGATAGGGAAAGAGAAAGGAGGGTGTGTGTAGAGAGAGAAAAGAAGAAGAGAGAGATTAAAATATTTGGATTATTTAGAGAGGAGCCACTGGAGAAAGAGCAGTCCAGACCCTGAGGTAGAAAGTTCAAAGCTGGGGGTAGGGACTGAGGGATGCTGGGAGAACCTTAAGGCCAGATCTGCTTTGGTGTGCAAAATATACACCTCAGTACTTTGTCCAGGAAACCAAACAATCCTATTGACAACTCATATTCTTTTCAGATACTCTACACCATTTCTTGTGATTATTTGTTTTGGTATGCACGCAATGTTAATTTTGAATTTCCTTGTGCTATCAAATAAATTTCTATTTGTTTATAGTGTACAACTGTATTTTATTATGCAATATTTCAACATGAATTGTTTGTATTTTGTATTGTATTATCTATGTGGTTGTTGTGAACTGGAGAAGTCCACTTTAATTTGTCTGTCACTAAACATTCAACTGGATAGCCTTGACCTGTCAGTCTTAGGAGAAACAGTCATCACTTTAGCCTTAAAGAGGATGCTCTATGGTCAGCCTTGCATACAATTCACATATTAAAACCATCCCTTATGATCCCATTTGCGAAGTGATACAATCCACTTATAAAATAAACATACACTTACAGCCAATAAATATAGCCAAGTGAAACTATTTGATAGCACAAGGAAATTCAAAATTAACAGAAAATGGTAACACTATATGGGTATTAAAATAAGTAATTGTTGGAAATGGTGCAGAGTAGCTAAAAAGAACAAGAGCTGTCTGTAGGAGTTTAGCATATCTTAGTCATTTTTGAAAGTATTGATCCCATTTTTTGCTTCAAGGTTAAAGATTATACATTGCATTATATGCTTTTCTCTAAATGTTGAATGAAACTTAAATAGAAAAATATCAATTGGATTTTGGTTTATAATTCTTTTTATATATCACTAGATGATATTTGCTAATAAACTTCTCATCTGTGCTCCTAAAGCATTCTTCTCTGTCTGATTCTGTGGGTCAAGAGAGTTAGGAAAAGAGCCATAGACTTCCCGCAGTAGTTTAACATTGCTGTGAATTCTCAAATGTTTACTGGAGCTTGCTGTAAAAATCTACTCCTGGAGAGTGTCTGGTTGAAGGGAGATTTTTTTATTGGATATTTTCTTTATTTACATTTTAAATGTTTCTCCTTTTCCAGGTCTCCCCTTCAGAAACACCCTATCCCTCTGCTCTTTCCCCTGCCTCTATGAGGATGCTCCTCCATCCACCTACTCTGGCCCTGACATTTTTCTACAGTGGGGCATCGAATATCCTCAGACCCGAGGGCCTCTCCTCCCTCTGATATCCAACAAGGCCATCCTTTGCCACTTACATGGCCAGCTCCAAGGGTCCCTCCATGTGTATTCTTTGGTTGGTACTCCACTCCCCGGGAGGTCTGGGGTGAGGGGTATGGCATGTTGATAGCAATGCTCCCTCCATGGGGCTGCAAACCCCCTCAGCTCCTTCAGCCCCTTCTCCAACTCCGCCATCAGGGACCCCCCCCCCCCCCACTCCCAAACTCAGTCGAATGGTTGCCTGCAAGCTTCCACTTCTGTATTTCTCAGGCTCTGACAGAGTCTCTCTGGAGACATCCATATCAGGCTTCTGTTAGAAAGCACTTCCCCAGCATTCGCCCTAATGTCCAGGTTTGGTGGCTGTATATGGGATAAATCACCATGTAGGACAGTCTCTGGGTGGCCTTTCATTCAGTCTCAGCTCCACATTTTGTCTCCATAATTCCTTCTGTGAGTATTTTGCTCTCCCTTCTAAAAACACCGAAGCATATGCGAAAATTCCATCTTTAACACATATGGGACTTTTACAACTTTTCCTTCTTTCCATTTTAGGAATTTAGATGCAGATATGTGTGCATTTGATCATATATCTTATTAAATGTTTTATCACAACGTTGTACACAATATTATTTTCTACCAAACAATTTTTTCCAGATCAAAGGTCAAGTTTTCTGCCATTTCCTTGAAATTACTCTGTGTATTTCTCTACCAAATCTGTCTACTTGGGAACTGTGGCCTCCACCGTGTTGTTCTCACTCTCCCCTTTGCTATGGAAGGGAGAAGAGGCAAGGCTATTCATTTAACTTTAAACAATCCTTTATGCTTCTAACAAAGTCGTTATAAGCTTACATAAATGTTTGCTGGTGTTTTACTCTTCCCACTTTCAGACACAACCTTATTTGTATTTACCGGCTGAGGTAATTTTATCTTAGCTGAAGACTGGTAACACATGACAGATTGAGATAAACCAGGACTCAGAGCATAGGTAACGTGTCCATTATCATTTCCTTTCTAAGGTGTGCCTGTTATTTATTTATTTATTTATTTATTTATTTATTTATTTATTTATTTTGAGTAGCATTTGTTTTTGTTTCAAATTTTGCCCCTGCAGTTCTAACACCCATGGTGCATCCTCTGTAGGCTTCCCTTGGGATTAGTGGCACAGGAAGCTTTCTTGTTCTCTTTCCCCAGTTGTGGTTTCCTGAACACTGCTCCTTTCACTGTTCACACTTCTGAGTGTTTAAATCCTTGCCCCTCTATTTCAGCCAAGGCCTTATGGTGAGATGAAGCAGGGGAAGGTCTAGGAGAAAATAGTGGAAGCAGTTCAGCTGTAAGAATTTTGATAAAAACAATTTAACAAAATGATGCTGAATAAAATTCAAACTAAATATAATGTATTTTGACCTTCTATTGGGCTCATTGATCTGTAAAACCAACCAGTTTCATACTCAATGTAAAAAAAGAAAAATCATTATATGAACCAACTAGTGATTTTCTTGGAGAGATTTTAGTTTTCAGAAAGGTCATCTAGGGAACATCTTGGATGATGGTATCATTTTAATGGAGATTTTTTTACCATTCTTCTCTTTGGAACTGCTTCTTTCATTTTACAAAGAAATCAGTGATTAAAAAAAAGGATTGATTAGATGATCACACTAACACTGTAGGTAGTGTAGTGATCAGATTATCAGACTACAATGTGGTAGTCATGGGCTATCTTGAAACACTTTCTGATCAGGCTGGGCAAATCAGTTCAGCCAATATTTACTGGGCAATTTTGTTCAGTGCAGTATGTAAAAACCAAAAAAAAAAAATCACAATTTTATGCTTCTTTTCCCAAAACATCTATTTTAGTAAATGATCATGAACATACAAGGGGTTATTTTTCACTTGCCAAATAAGTGCTAGGAAATCAGTCACTACCTAATTCTATGGAAGCACAGAGCCAGAATGCCAACCTGTAAATGTTAAGGGCAGGAACAGAAATAAGCTGTAATAATGGAATTTTCTTGTTGAGTCCAGGGGGAAATCATGCTAAGCCATGATTTTGAATGTCTCAGAAAAAAATCATATAAGTATATTCCTGGATATTTATGTGCTGCTTACTGCTTACTGGTGGATTTGTCTTGCTGAAGTGGTGCCTTCCTCTCAGTCCTCTGTGAACGAGCCAAGGCAGTTAGTTAAATACCTTATTAACATTCAGATTTAGCATTTATCTATTTGTATGGAGTGAGTTCACTGTTGATTAATGTTGAACTTCCTTCTTGGAAGCAGTCTAGAAAGCCACACCTCCCTCAGCCTGGCAGCTTGAAGAAAGCAGTCAGAGTGAATGTAAGGCTCTGTGAAAAACCTGAAAGAAGGGGGTATTTTAGTTAAAAGTATGCACTTTCATACAATGTTCTACACAAGGGCAGCACATTCAAAAGGTAAGCTTTGCAATTTAGAGAATATAGCAGCATCTTTCAAATGTAAAGCAAAAATGTACAATGAATGGTCAGAGATAAAGCTGACTGTAGGCAGGAACTGATTATAAGAAATATCTTCATAAATGCAAATGCCTTTAGATTTTATTCTAAGGATACTGAACCTCTCTGTATCAGAAGAGTACTGTAATCTGATTTAAATGTAAATTCTCATTATATATCAAAACTGGATTTTTCCCATTGCTTATCTAGGAACTTCAGAAGGTATTAAATGGAGCACAAATGGGTAGAGAGAAAAAACCAATCTAGATTGAAAATTAAGTATGTAGATGAATGGCACCTTAATAATTACTAGAATTTAAGCAATAATTGCATGATTTCTCTCATTTGGTTTACTTCTTCTGAAAATAAGGCCCGTAAAACAGGCATGAGAGGGAGATAGAGTGAAGTACAGACAGAAATCCAAACCAAGTTCCTCACTGGGTTCCAATTCAATCACACCCTGTTGGCACATAGTCCTTTATCTTGTTACTGCTTTCTCCATAAGATGAAACAGGTACTGACCAGAATAAAACATCCAGAATAGGATTCCTGGGGAATTTTCTTATAATGATTTAGAAAAGAAAATACAAAACTGTGTTGAGAATAAGAATGCAGAAAGCCATAAACAATGGGCCACACTGGAAAATAGGATATTTGCCCTGGAAACCACACCAAGGCACACTAACAAACTTTTATTATTTGGATAAAATTTATCCAAATGAAGGACTATTAAAGAGACTTCCCATCTTTAAGTTCCCTATGTGAACAAGAGCAAAGATTTGGGAAAGAATCAGAAAATTTAAACAAATTCACAAAAAATACATGAAGCCTGTAAATCTCCAGGTTTGTTTGTTTTCTGAGACAAGTTTTCTCTGTGTAGCTCTGACTGACCTGGAATTCACTCTGTAGACCAGGTTGGCCTTGAACTCAGAAACCTACCTGCCTCTGCCTCTCAAGTGCTGGGATTAAAGGTGTGTGCCACCACTGCCCAGCTATGTCTATCTCCTGTTAAGTGAAAGAATGAACCACAAGAGAAAATACAGGTTCTAATAGCCATGAGGCCTCCGTTCCATGTTTTTACTTCCTATGACCTAACAGACTCACTTTTGGGTTTCTTGGTGACTTTTCTGATGGATCTGCAGAGCCTGGGCTCAGACTACACCCTGGGACTCTCCTCCAACATGAGCACACTTTCTTCCCTGTCCTCACTCCCTTTTTCCTTCCTCCTTCCTAAGTTTTAAAATAACATTTGAGATTCAGTGCCAAGATGATTAGTGAGCCTAAAAGGAAATATATATGTAAATTGCATTTTTTGTAAATTGAGACTCAGGACACAGTAGAGAAAATTCACCACCTTAAAAAAGATGAATACAGGCCTGTAAGCTGAGCAGTATGTAAGAAAGATAGCTCAGCAGAAGTGACAGCTCAGCAGAAGTGACAGAGCAACAAAGACAACAGTTATCTGAAGAACTGAAAGAGGTCAGGCACAGCTGCAGAAAAGACAGGCTGAGAAAGTACACTCGGAGAGTGTGCTCTGGTGAGTCCAGCAGGCCGTGGGCAGGAGGCTTCAGGTCTCTGCTTCAGGATCTGAACAGCCTGGGCTACAGCACTCAGTCTCCAGGAAGTACAAGAGGCCTGCTGTGCACCCAGAGGCAGGCTGGGAGTACACGGCATGCTCCTTCGGTGGGTCTGGCCCCACAGAGCTTAGGTTCCAATCCTGAGGCCTCTGGCAGGAGCCTTCAGATCTCTGCTTCATACAATACCACATCTCCAGGCCATGCAAGAGGCCAGAGGGGCAACCAGGAGGCAGGCCGGGAGGAGTCAGTGTGCTCTGGTGAGTCCAGCAGCCCCTAGGCAGGAGCCTTCAGGTCTCTGCTTCAGGATCTTAACAGCCTGGGCCACAGCACCCTGTCTCAAGACAGTGCAGGAGGTCAGCTGTGCACCAGAGGCCAGCTGGGAAGAGGCAGCTTGCACTGGTGAGTCCAGCATTGACAACGAGACCAACTAACACCAGTGACAACTAGATGGCAAAAGGCAAACACAGGAACGTCACTAATAGAAATCAAGACAATATTGCAGCATCTGAACCCAATTCTCCTTTAACAGTATCTCCTGGATACCCCATCACACCAGAAAAACAAGATTTGGATTTAAAATCACTGATCATGATGCTGGTACAGGAACACATGAAGAACATACTTAAAGAAATTCAGGAAAAAATAAATCAAAAGTTAGAAGCCCTTACAAGGGAAACACGAATATCATTGAAAGAAATTCAGGAGAATACAAAAGCCAATAAGGAGGAAACACAAAAATCACTTAAAGAAATACAGGAGAACTTTGGTCAACAGGCTGAGGTCATGAAAGAGGAAACACAAAAATCTCTTAAAGAATTACAGGAAAACACAAACAAGCAAATGAGGGAGCTAAGCAAAACCATCCAGGATCTAAACTCTGAAGTAGAAACAACTAAGAAAACTCAAAGGGAGACAACTTTGGAGATAGAAAACCTTGGGAAGAAATCAGGGGACATAGATGCAAATATCAACAACAGAATACAAGAGATAGAAGAAAGAAGCTCAAATGCTAACGTTACCATAGAAACTATGGAGTCAACAGTTAAAGAAAATGCAAAATGTGAAAAGCTTGTAACCCAAAACCCCCAGGAAATCCAGGACACAATGAGAAGACCAAACCTAAGGATTATAGGCATAGATGAGAGTAAAGATTTACAACTTAAAGGGCCAGCAAATATCTTCAATAAAATTATGGGAAAAAACTTCCCTAACTTAAAAGGAGAGATGCCCATGAATATACAAGAAGCCAACAGAACTCCAAACAGACTGGACCAGAACAGAAATACCTCCCATAACATAATAATCAAAACCCCAAATGTACGAAACAAAGAAAGAATATTAAAGGCAGTAAGAGAAAAGGCCAAGTAACGTATAAAGGAAGACCTATCAGAATCACAGCAGACTTCTCACCTGAGACTATGAAAGCTAGAACATCCTGGGCAGAGCTCATGCAGACTCGAAAAGAACACAAATGCCAGCCAAAACTATTATACCCAGCAAAACTTTCAATCACCATAGATGGAGAAACTAAGATATTCCATGACAAAACCAAATTCACCTAATATCTATCCACAAACCCAGCCCTACAAAGGATAATAGGAGGAGAACACTAATACAAGGAGGGAAACTTCACCGTAGGAAAAGCAAGATAGTAACCTTCTTTCATCAAAGCCAAAAGAAGATAACCAATCAAATTTAAAAAATAACATTAAAAATGACAGCAAGTAATAATCACTATTCCTTAATATCTCTTAACATCAATGGACTCAATGCCCCAATAAAAAGACATAGACTAACCGACTGGATAAGGAAACAGGACCCTACATTTTGCTGCATACAGGAAACACACCTCAGGGTCAAAGACAAACACTACCGTAGAGTAAAAGGCTGGAAGACAATTTTACAAGCAAATGGGCTCAGGAAACAAGCTGGAATAGCCATTCTAATATCAGATAAAATTGACTTTCAACCCAAAATCATCAAAAGAGACTCTGAGGGACACTTCTTGCTGGTCAAAGGAAAAATACAACAAAGAACTCTCAATCCTGAACATCTATGCTCCAAATACAAGGGCACCCTCATTCATAAAGGAAACTTTACTAAAGCTCAAAGCACACATTGCACCTACCACAATAATTGTGGGTGACTTCAACACTGCACTTTCCTCAAGGGACTGATCAAAAAAACAGAAACTAAACAGGAACACAGTGAAATTAATTGAAGCTTTGGACCAATTAGATTTAATATATATATATATATAAAACATTTTATCCTAAAGCAAAAGAATATACATTTTTCTCAGCACCTCATGGTACCTTCTCCAAAACGATCATATAATTGGTGACAAGACAGACCTAAACAAATATAAGAAGATCGAACTAATCCCATGCCTCCTATCGGATGACTATGGAGAAAAAGTGGCCTTCAATAGCAACAAAAACAACAGAAAACCCACATACACATGGAAACTGAACAATATTCTACTCAATGATACCTTGGTCAAGTAAGAAATAAACAAAAAATTAAAGACTTTTTAGAATTTAATGAAAATGACACAACATACCCAAATCTATGGGACATAATGAAAGCAGTGCTAAGAGGAAAACACATAGCCCTGAGTGCCTCCAAAAAGAAATTGGAGAGAGCATACACTAACAGCTTAATGACACACCTGAAAGCCCTGGAACAAAAAGAAGCTATGTCACCCAGGAGGAGTAGAAGGCAGGAGATCATCAGACTCAGGGCCGAAATCAATCAAGAAGAAACAAAGAAAACCATACAAAGAATGCACAAAACCAGGAGCTGGTTCTTTGAGAAAATCAAGAAATAGATAAACCCTTAGCCAGACTAATCATGGGGCACAGAGACAGCATACAGATTAACAAACTTAGAAATGAAAAGAGAGATATAAAAACAGAAACTGAGGAAATTCAAAATCACTAGATCCTACTACAAAAGTCTATACTCAACACAACTGGAGAATCTGGAGGAAATGGACAGTTTCCTAGACAGACATCAGACACCAAAACTAAAGCAGGATCAAATAGATCATCTAAACAGTCCTGTAACACCTGAAGAAATATAAAGGGTCATAGAAAGTCTCCCAACCAAAAAAAAGCACAGGACCAGATGGCTTCAGTGCAGAATTCTATCAGACCTTCATAGAAGACCTAACACCAATACTCTTCAAACTATTCCACAAAATAGAAACAGAAGCAACTCTACCCGACTCCGTTCTATGGAGCCACAATTACACTGATACCAAAACCACACAAAGATCCAACAAAGAAAGAGAACTTCAGGCCAATTTCCCTTATGAATATTGATGCAAAAATACTTAATAAAATTCTTCCCAACCGAATCCAAGAACACATAAAAACGATCATCCTCCATGATCATGTAGGCTTCATCCCAGGGATGCAGGGATGATTCAATATAAGGAAATCCATCAATGCAATCTACTACATAAACAAACTCAAAGAAAAAAACATATGATCATCTCATTAGATGCAGAAAAAGCATTTGACAAAATTCAGTATCCTTTCATGCTAAAAGTCTTGGAAAGAACAGGAATTCAAGGCCCATACCTAAACACCGTTAAAGCAATATTCAGCAAACTGGTAGCCAACATCAAACTAAATGGAGAGAAATTTGAAGGTATCCCACTAAAATCAAGGACTAGACAAGGCTGTCCTCTCTCTCCATATCTTTTCAATATAGTACTTGATGTTCTAGCTAGAGCAATTAGACAACATAAGGAGGTCAAGAGGATACAAATTGGAAAGAAAGAAGTCAAATTATCACTATTTGCAGATGACATGATGGTCTATTTAAGTGACCTGAAAACCTCCGCCAGAGAATTCCTACAGCTGATAAACAACTTCAGCAAAGTGGCTGGTTATAAAATCAACTCAAGCAAATCAGTTGCCTTCCTATACTCAAAGGATAAGCAGGCTGAAAAAGAAGTTAGGGAAATGACACCCTTCACAATAGCCCCAAACAATATGAAGTATCTTGGTGTGACTCTAGCCAAACAAGTGAAAGATCTATATGACAAGAACTTCAGGTCACTGAAGAAGGAAATTGAAGAAGACCTCAGAAAATGGAAATATCTTCCATGCTCATGGATTGGCAGGATTAATATAGTTAAAATTGCCATCTTGCCAAAAGCAATCTACAGATTCAACGCAATTCCCATCAAAATCCCAACTCAGTTCTTCACAGAGTTCGAAAAAGCAATTCTCAAATTCATCTGGAATAAAAAAAAAAAAAACCCAGGATAGCTCAAACTATTCTTAACAACAAAAGAAATTCTGGGGGAATCAATATCCTTGACTTCAAGCAATACTACAGAGCAATAGAGTTCAAAATTGCATGGTATTGGCACAGTGACAGACAAGAGGTCCAATGGAATAGAATTGAAGACTCAGAAACGAATCCACACACCTATGGTCACTTGATCTTTGGCAAAGGAGCCGACAACATCCAGTGGAAAAAAAGATAGCCTTTTCTACAAATGGTGCTGGTTCAATTGGAGGTCAGCATGCAGAAGAATGCGAATTGATACATTCTTATCTCCATGTACTAAACTCCACTCCAAGTGGATCAAGGAACTCCATGTAAAACCAGACACACTGAAACTAATAGAAAAGAAACTGGGAAATACCCTTGAGGACATGAGCACAGGAGAAAAGTTCCTGAACAAAACACCAATAGTTTATACTCTAAGATCAAGAATTGACAAATGGGACCTAATAAAATTACAAAGTTTCTGTAAGGCAAAGGACACTGTTAAAAGGACAAAATGGCAATCAACAAATTGGGAAAGGATATTCACCAACCCTACATCTGATAGAGGCTTAATATCCAATATATACAAAGAATTCAAGAAGTTAGACCCCAGGGAATCAAATAACCCTATTAAAAATGGGGTCAGTTCTAAACAAAGAATTTTCACCTGAAGAAATTCGGATGGCTGAGAGGCACCTTAAGAAGTGCTCAACATCATTAGTCATTAGGGAAATGCAAATCAAAACAACCCTGAGATTTCACCTTACACCAGTGAGAATGGCTAAGGTCAAAAAACTTAGGAGACAGCGGGTGTTTGCGAGGATGTGGAGAAAGAGGAATACTCCTCCACTGCTGGTGGGGCTGTAAGGTGATACAACCACGTTGGAAATCAGTCTGGCAGTTCCTCAGAAAACTGGACATGACACTTTCTGAGGACCCTGCTATACCTCTCCTGGGCATATACCCAAAGCATTCCCCAGCATGCAATAAAGACACATGCTCCATTATGTTCATAGCAGCCTTATTTATAATAGCCAGAAGCTGGAAAGAGCCCAGATGTGCCTCAAAGGAGGAATGGATACAGAAAATGTGGCATATTTACACAATGGAATACTACTCAGCAATTAGAAACAATGAATTCACAAAATTTTTAGGCAAATGGTTTGATCTGGAAAATATCATCATAAGTGAGGAAACCCAGTCACAAAAGAATACACATGGAATGTAATCTCTGATAAGTGGATATTAATTAGTCCAGAAGCTCTGAATACCCAAGGCACAAATCGCATCACAAATGACTCCCATGAAGAAGTATGGAGAGGGTCCTTATCCTGGAAAGGATTGATCTAGAGTTAGAGGGGAATATAAGGACAGAGAAAAAGGAGGGAGGTGATTAGAGAATGGGTGGAGAGAAGAAGGTTTATGGGACATATGGGGAGGGCGGATCTGGGAAAGGGGAAATCATTTGGAATGTAGACAAAGAATATAGAAAATAAAACTATTAAAAAAAGAAGATGAATACAAATCCTGAACATAGACCTGCTGCTCTGGAGTGTGGCTCATCATGACTAGGACTTTAGACTATAGATGTGCTTTCTCAGTTCTCATGGGCAAGCTGATTCATGCATGTTACTTTAGTTAGTGCTCACAGTGACTATGTGAAATGATGCTATCCTTTCTAATCATAACTGAGAACACATGCTCCATAAGAAGGAGCCTGTTTA
This sequence comes from Apodemus sylvaticus, assembly GCF_947179515.1. Classification (NCBI taxonomy): domain Eukaryota; kingdom Metazoa; phylum Chordata; class Mammalia; order Rodentia; family Muridae; genus Apodemus; species Apodemus sylvaticus. Next base: position 117,824,232 of record NC_067478.1, on the reverse strand, counting down.
ATAGCAGGGCCTCCTCTCCTTGGACACTTACTTTCCCATTTTCTCTGGAGAACAACATACCTAGGACAAGACAGACCTCACTCCAAAATTCATTTCTGAAAAAATGACTTTTAAAAAGATATATGTTTTAAATGACACAAGTCTAAATATACTAAACCCAGGTAGAGAAACCTACACACTGTCATTAAGGATGTCAATTCATACTCTCCAAAACATAAAATGCATCTACTAGATAATTCTGCAATCTTAGTTCAGGATATGTAATAGGACCATTATGGCAATGAGGTATAAACTTCCCTATTTTTGGAAGCCCCATTTACAATAATCAATAAAATCAAAAAATTACAAAAAAAAACCAAACTAATAAAAAACCTTGAAATACCTATCAACTGATAAATAAGGTATGTGTGTGTGTGTGTGTGTGTGTGTGTGTGTATGTGTGTGTATGTTCAGAGAGAGCCATGACATAGTATTTAGTCATAAAAATTTACAAGCTCCTGCCATTTGCAGCTTACTACATGAATAGAAAGCATAGGTACTACTTTAATTAGAGTAAACCAGGCATAAAATAAACTTGCCACGTGGTATCATTCATGTGTGTAACATAATTTTAATAATTAGCTGTTAACATGAAATAAAGACAGTAGTTGGAAGGGTGGATGACAGATATATTGATGAATTATTGTAAGGAATAGCTGTACAACAGACAGAAGTTCTGCTGTGCTATACAGTTGTAGATATGTATAACATATGATGCTAATGTCCTCTGCCTTTAAAAAGCCAGAAAAATTATCAATGTTTTCACCAAAAAGAAATACCCATATGTAAATCTTTGAATATGATCTAATACAACATTATAAAATGAATAAATGAAATGTGTGTGTGTGTGTGTGTGTTTCAATTAGTATGGACATAGTCTATGCTACAAGTTTATTCTGATGTTTCAGACAAATTAAATTGAAACATGTAATTAGCCTATACATACTTATTGTACATTCATTTAAATCATACTTTTAGGTTGAATATATTTTTTAAAATTCACAGATAAGTTTACCATGGACTCCTGGATTCTTGAATTCTATTTTCTGCTGGGAAAACCTATTTTTTCATTTTTAGATTTAGATACCATTGTCAAAGAATGCTGCAATAGTTCAGTAAGAAAATGAGGCTATCTCATCTCTCCTGACTCCATTAAAATACATCATGATATGCCCATTTTCATTCCTCCAAACTCTTGTCAGGGAAAGCAATCTACTGAAAATGCCTCAATCTGCATGATTTCCTCTTACATTTCTTATTGGCTTATTCTTCCCAACTTTGTCCTCCAATATTTACCTTTTGACTTCCTTCTCAAATTTACTCACACCCAAAAATATATCTTTTAATCATTTTTTATAAATATATTTTCTTTCTATATTCTTAGAATAATCTGTCCTTATCATGAACTGCTGGCTGTTGAATACAAACAATATTTTCTGCTCTGGTGATTCTTTAGGTTTCATTCTTATTTTTCTAACAGAAACTCTGTCTATTTTCCAACATTTATCTGTATATTTTCACATCCTGAAAGCCTCTATTGATGAATAAATTGAATGGATTATTTGCACATTTCATCAAGTCTTGTTCTTGGTACAATATAATATAAGTATTTTCGAAGCATTTATAGTGTTCAGCCTAGCTTCTAAAGACAAAGATCTTTTGTATTAAGTATCAGTGTCTCTAGCTTAAGTGGCTTTCTCTATAACTTTTTCAATTATTTGGAGACTTAGACAATGTTCACTAATGAGTGGCATCACTCATAAGTGTTTTTCAAATATATGTTGGCCTTCTCGAACAATGTCCTTCTCAGTAATGTCTCATATAGCAGTAAGCCTTTATATAAAGTTTATGTGATCAAGTGAATTGCATACCTGTAACAAAATACAGCCTTGGAAGAATGGACAGGACCAGATTTTTCACAATTATACATAATTTTAGAACAAAGTAGTACGGTTCACTTGACTTCAATGAATGCTTTAATTAGTTTTACATGTGGTTTGCTTGCATGTTATGTGGATCATCTGTATGCAGTGCCCAAGAAACTCAAAAAGAGGTGTCCTGTAGCCTGGAACTGGAGTTTCTGAGGGTTGTCTGTTGGTCCATGTATATTCTCTATAAGAACAGCAAATGTTCTTCACCACTGAGTCTTCTTTCCAGCCTCTACAATCTACTTTTTTTTTTTACTAAAATTTTCAAATTATTTGTACAAAAGTTACATCAATGCTTTTTTGACAAGCTTATACTTTCAATTGTTTTCCATTAGTTTTGGCATGTCAATTTTCTGATGAGTTTGAAGAGTGACATTATTATTATTATCATCTAAAATCACGTGACTGTCAAATACATAGTGTAAAAAGATTCCTCTATAATTTTGCTCCTTTTACTGTGACATCATACATTCTTCTTTCATGCCAATCTTGATTGCCACCATACACCATCTCTCTCTCTCTCTCTCTCTCTCTCTCTGTGTGTGTGTGTGTGTATATGTATATATATATATATATATATAAATTTACAACCTATAATTTATGCCCCAAATTTTTGTTAATCTATTTCTTTAGTGATCCAGATAAGTATACTTCTTTTAAATATCAAATACATAGGAGAAAAATTGCATTAAATGTAATTATATTGAGATTTTTTTTTCTTCAATTACTACACATCTTCCAAAGTACAGACTATTCCTATGAGGTTAGAAAGGTTAGTATTTCTGTTCTCATTTTTTAAGATCAATAGAACAAGAGGAAGATTTAAGTGACTTGGGCCAAACAAATCTATGAACCCCTTTGACATCAGCTGGTGCTGAGGATGGCAAATTGTGTCTCCCACAGAGCAGTGAACAGCTATACCAATGGAGGTTAAGAGTGTGAAATGTAAATCAAAGGAAAGTACAGAGACCCAGTGAAGCAGCTGACAGTTTGCAGTGACCCAGACTCTAATGAGCACAGAATGTCAATAACGATCATAGCAAGATAGTTGCTGCTATCATTTTGATAATTGTGTCTTCCCATCTAAAGAGTAATAGAGTCCTGAAACAAAATAAGTCATACATGAAGAACCATCTTAAAGGATAAAAGCTGTTCTCTTTCCTACCTAATATACCATTTACTTGGGACATGAGGAAGAGTTTTATACCATGAAGCTTAAAAGGCACTGCTACTGTGTTTGAATAGCGTTCATAGTGCTTCTGATGACTTCTTTCTACCTCCTTATTTGGGATGCATGTGGATGTGTTTTTGAAACAGAAATATGATTTGGACTTTTACTCAAAGAACTTCAGAGTGCATAACTAATACTATGCTAGAAGTTTTATGCTTTACAAAACTACTCCATTTGTGTTATTGTGAGTGTTAATCATCTTAGCCATATTGACTGGATTTAGGATCACCTAAAGGAAGACATATTTATGCAAATCTTTAAGTGTATTTCTAGTAAGATTTATCAGAGACAGCAAAACTTATCCTAAATGCTTATTGCAGTATCCCATGGGCCTGAATCTTAGACTGACTAAAAATAGATAGTAAAGAAAGTCAGGTAGTATCTATCTTTCTCTCCCTCTCACCATCTCTCACACCCCTCTCCCTCACTCTCTCTGTCTTGATTTTGAATGTAGGATGTCACACGCTGATGACTTTTTCACTATGATAAACCCTGTTCAGAACAGTTACTCCTTAATTACTTCACTTAATTAAGTAGTTTTCAGTAACAATTATATCTTTGAGAATATCTATCAATTAAAATCTTCCCCTAGAAAATATTTTGCATTCTCCAAGCATATATGACATGTTTATGTCATTATGTATAATGACAACCAATCCAACAATATCCTCAGCCTAGCACCAATCTTCATCAGCCTGCTCACTAGAGAATCCTTAGTATCTAACTAGTATCAAGAGTACTCCAGGCCATGATATTTAGCGTCCAGCCTTTCAACAAGAATTGGGGAAGAGATACTATAAGATTGCTATGATGTTTTTCTCTTGCCCGCTATCACCATTCATCTAACACAGTGTTTCCCCTGTTTTGTGAAACTGTTCCTTCACCCATGGTTAACTTTCATTTTGTATGGTTTCCCACTTCCCTTCAACACCATCTCTGTTATGTTTGCTCCATAATGACCACAGGCACTTTTCCATACCTAGCTTATACATCTATTGTCTGAAGACAACAGAACTCAGAGTGTGCAAAATTTGCTTGTGCATTCCTTATATTTTATTTGTAACATTCCTATATCTTTTGACTCATGTTTATTATCTGCCTGAACTTCTCCCAGTGTTTGTTCCATGCATGTTGGAAACAGGACAGGTACTGTATCTCCCTACTGCTACTATGGTTATAACATCTTCCCAAAGACACATAGTGGTTAAAACAGTATGAAAATTTTGATTTTGTAGCCTTTTTTTTCTTTCTGTTTTTGATTTGTTTGTTTTTAATGTGTTTTATTTTCAGAAGACAGAATTCAGGAATGAGAATTAACTACTCCAAATCAAGGTTATATTTACACTAGAGACTATGAGAAACTCCATTTCCTTGATTCCAGCTTTTAGACATTGCAAGACATTCCTTACTAATAAAAGACTTCCAAGAAGTGGAAAGATTGCAGAAGCCAGAGGAAATAGATTACTGTAAGGAAAGTGTCTTTGTGACACAAACTGAATTGATATGCATATGAACTCATAGAGACTGCAGCAGCATGGACAGATCCTGCCTGTAAAGCAGCAATCTAGAAGGGTCCCTGCATTGAGATGATAAAGTAGAAATGAGCTCTGACTCCTAAGTAGGATATCCACAATTGAAAACCTCTTGCAAGGGAAAAATTAGTTTTCCCTAATGAAGTCTTACTCACTGTGTTTATTAACCATATTTAAAGGTAGAACTGATACCCAGCCCAGCAGAAGTTGCCCAATACAAAATGAATTCAACTGTCCTTATTTTAGACTTTTAGTCTTATATTAAATTGAGCTTTTGCATGTGTGTGCATGCGCATGTGTCTTAGCCTGTTATTTGTATACTGTTTTTTCTGATTTTGTATTTTTATGTTTTATGTGTATGTGCTTATATGTTTCTTGTGTTATTATGTATTTCAAAAAAAATTTGGCTAGTTAATAGTGCATCATGTGTTTAATCCCAGCACTCATGAGGCAGAAGCAGGCAGGTCTTTGGATTTGAGGACAACTTGATCTACCAAGTGAGTTTCAGGACAGCTAGGACTAAAAAGAAGATAGGAATGTGGAGAGGATGTAAAATGAGTTGGGCAAGAAAAATAGTGTAATCAGTATATATTTTCTGAAACTAAATTGTCTGAAAATAAATATATTGTCTGTCAACTAAAAAAGAAGGAAAGAAAGAAAGAGAAAGAGAGAAAGAGAGAAAGAAACCCTTCTTTTTTTCTACTTTCTTTTTTTTACTTTTTATTATTATTATTGTTGTTATTATATAAATTCTTTGTTTGCATTCCCAATGCTTTCCCCTTTCCCGGTTCCTCCCTCCCCATATGTCCCATAAGCCTTCTCTCCACCCATTCTCCAATCGCCTCCATTCTTTTTCTCTGTCCTGGTACTCCCCTACAATGCTGGATCAGGCCTTTCTAGGATCAGGGCTCTCTCCTTACTTCTTCATGGGAATTATTTGATATGCTACTTATGTCTTGGGTATTCAGAGCTTCTGGGTGGATTAATATCCACTTACCAGTGATTGCATTCCATGTGTATTCTTTTGTGATTGGGTTACCATACTTAGGATTATATTTTCCAGTTCCAATCATTTGCCTAAAAATTTCATGAATTCATTGTTTTTAATTGCTGAGTAGTATTCCATTGTGTAAATATACCACATTTTCTGTATCCATTCCTCCATTGAGGGACATCTGGGTTCTTTCCAGCTTCTGGCTATTATAAATAAGGCTGCTATGAACATAATGGAGCATGTGTCATTGATTCATTCTTAACTCCTTGTACTAAGCTCAACTGCAAGAGGACAAAGGACCTCCACATAAAACCAGACACACTGAAACCAATAGAAAGGAAACTGGGGAAAACAGTTGAGGACATGGGCACAGGGGAAAAGTTCCTGAACAGAACACCAATAGATTATGCTCTAATATCAAGAATTGACAAATGGGATCTCATAAAATTACAAAGTTTCTGTAAGCAAAGGACACTGTCAAAAGGTCAAAATGGCAACCAACAAATTGGGAAAAGATCTTCATCAACCAGTAAAACAAGATTTGGATTTAAAATCACTGGTCATGATGCTGGTACAGGAACACATGAAGGACATACTTAAAGAAATTCAGGAGAAAATGAATCAAAAGTTAGAAGCCCTTACAAGGGAAACACAAAAATCATTGAAAGAAATCCAGGAGAATACAAAAGCCAACAATGAGGAAACGCAAAAAACACTTAAAGAAATACAGGAGAACTTTGGTAAACAGGCTGAGGTCATGAAAGAGGAAACACAAAAATCTCTTAAAGAATTACAGGAAAGCACAAACAAGCAAGTGAAGGAGCTAAGCAAAACCATCCAGGATCTAAAATCAGAAGTAGAAACAACTAAGAAAACTCAAAGGGAGACAACTTTGGAGATAGAAAGCCTTGGGAAGAAATCAGGGGACAGAGATGAAAATATCAACAACAGAATACAAGAGATAGAAGAAAGAATCTCAGATGCTGAAGATTCCAGAGAAACCATGGACTCAACAGTTAAAGAAAAGGCAAAATGCAAAAAGCTTGTAACCCAAAATATCCAGGAAATCCAGGACACAATGAGAAGACCAAACCTAAGGATTGTAGGCATAGATGAGAGTAAAGATGTACAACTTAAGGGCCAGCAAATATCTTCAATAAAATTATGGAAGAAAACTTCCCTAACCAAAAGAGAGAGATGTCCATGAATATACAAGAAGCCTACAGAACTCCAAACAGACTGGACCAGAACAGAAATACTTCCCATCACATAATAATCAAAACACCAAATGTTCTAAACAGAGAAAGAATATTAAAAGCAGTAAGAGAAAAAGGCCAAGTAACATATAAAGGAAGACCTATCCGAATCACAGCAGACTTTTCACCTGAGACTATGAAGGCTAGAAGGTCCTGGGCAGATCTCATGCAGACTCTAAGAGAACACAAATGCCAAAGTTATCTTGGGGTGACTCTTACCAAACATGTGAAAGATCTGTATGACAAGAACTTCAAGACTCTGAAGAAGGAAATGGAAGAAGACCTCAAAAAATGGGAAAACCTCCCATGCTCATGGATCGGTAGAATCAATATAGTTAAAATGGCCATTTTGCCAAAAGCAATATACAGATTCAATGCAATACCCATCAAAATCCCAACTCAATTCTTCACAGAGTTAGAAAGCACAGTTATCAAATTCATCTGGAACAACAAAAAACCCAGGATAGCTAAAATTATTCTCAGCAACAAAAGAAAATCTGGGGGAATCAGTATCCCTGACCTCAAGCAATACTACAGAGCAATAGTGTTAAAAACTGCATGGTATTGGTACAGTGACAGGCAGGAGGATCAATGGAACAGGATTGAAGATCCAGAAATGAACCCACACACCTATGGCCACTTGATCCTCGACAAAGAAGCTGAAAACATCCAATGGAAAAAAGATAGTCTTTTCAGCAAATGGTGCTGGTTCAACTGGAGGTCAGCATGCAGAAGAATGCGAATTGATCCATCCTTGTCTCTTTGTACTAAGCTCAACTCCACATGGATCAAGGACCTCCACATAAAGCCAGACACTCTGAAGCTAATAGAAAAGAAACTGGGGAAGACTCTTGAGGACATCGGTACAGGGAGAAAGTTTCTGAACAGAACACCAATAGCATATGCTCTAAGAGCAAGAATTGACAAATGGGACCTCATAAAATTACAAAGTTTCTGTAAGGCAAAGGACACCATCAAGAGGACAAATCGGCAACCAACACATTGGGAAAAGATCTTCACCAATCCTACATCAGATAGAGGGCTAATATCCAATATATATAAAGAACTCAAGAAGTTAGACTCCAGAAAACCGAACAACCCTATTAAAAAATGGGGTACAGAGTTAAACAAAGAATTCTCACCTGAAGAACTTCGGATGGCAGAGAAGCATCTTAAAAAATGCTCAACTTCATTAGTCATTAGGGAAATGCAAATCAAAACAACCCTGAGATTTCATCTTACACCAGTCAGAATGGCTAAGATTAAAAATTCAGGAGACAGCAGGTGTTGGAGAGGGTGTGGAGAAAGAGGAACACTCCTCCACTGCTGGTGGGGTTACAAATTTGAACAACCACTCTGGAAATCAGTCTGGGAGTTCCTCCGAAAACTGGACACCTCACTTCCAGAAGATCCTGCTATACCACTCCTGGGCATATACCCAGAGGATTCCCCACCATGTAATAAGGATACATGCTCTACTATGTTCATAGCAGCCCTATTTATAATTGCCAGATGCTGGAAAGAACCCAGGTATCCCTCAACAGAAGAGTGGATGTAAAAAATGTGGTATATCTACACAATGGAGTACTATTCAGCCATTAGAAACAATGAATTCATGGAATTCTTAGGCAAATGGATGGAGCTAGAGAACATCATACTAAGTGAGGTAACCCTGACTCAAAAGGTGAATCATGGTATGCACTCACCAATAAGTGGATATTAACCTAGAAAACTGGAATACCCAAAACATAATCCACACATCAAATGAGGTACAAGAAGAAAGGAGGAGTGGCCCCTGGTTCTGGAAAGACTCATTGAAGCAGTATTAGGCAAAACCAGAATGGGGAAGTGTGAAGGGGTGGGTGGGAGGACAGGGGAAGAGAAGGGGGCTTACGGGACTTTCGGGGACTGGGGGGGGCTAGAAATGGGGAAATCATTTGAAATGTAAATAAATTATATCGAATAAAAAAATTAAAAACAAAAATGGGGTACAGAACTAAACAAAGAATTTTCACCTGAAGAAATTCAGATGGCCGAGAAGCACCTTAAGAAATGTTGAACATCATTAGTCATTAGGGAAATGCAAATCAAAACAACCCTGAGATTTCACCTCACATGAATCAGAATGGCTAAGGTTAAAAATTCATGAGACAGCAGGTGTTGGCGAGGATGTGGAGAAAGAGGAACACTCCTCCACTGTTGGTGGGAATGCAAGATGGTACAACCACTTTGGAAATCAGTCTGGAGATTCCTCAGAAAACTGAACATGACACTTCCGGAGGACCCTGCTATACTACCTCTGGGTATATAACCAGAGGATTCCCTGGCATTCAATAAGAAAGAAACCCTTCTAATTTAAGGCAGCAACCCAGATTTCTCGAATTCCTATTTCTATGTCTGACCTCATTGGTTGTCATTTGAATATTTATGTAATTTCTTAGCTGAAAAGAACTATATTAATGTACTTTATTCAAAATCTTTTCAGTTTAGCACCCCCAGAGAGTCACTCTACCATATGATATGCTTGTATATTGTTACTGAATATATGTATATATGTTATTGAATGCAACCCTTTGAAAACATATTATTCTACCTACCACATGTCTTTATTTTATATCTTCATATGTTTTTCCCTCTGCATCTACTTATTCTCCAATATTCTTTATTTAAATTAATAAATAGATAAACTTTCTGGAGTTCAAGAAAACCTAATTATTTTATAAAGCTCTTATAGTTAAAATTAATTTGGAGTTTCTGTTGGGAGCCATTCATCTGCTTCTCTGAAGCAGAGTAAAAGCAGAGTGAAAGTCTGTCTGCTAGGCAGTGTGAAAACAGGTCAGGGGTTTCAGGTCCAACAGGATGTTTTGTGCGTGGGCAGATTTCCTGACCTGCCGGCACATGGAAGTTTAGGAAGAGATACACTTGAGACTCCAGGCAAGGAGCAGAACATTCTACTGACCTTGGTGGAAGGAACAAGAAAGCCTATAAATGGGAACAGGTGTCCTATGGAAATGTAAGCAACTGATTCTGCTAGCTTGTGGTTTTGTTTCCAAAGGCACTGTAGGGTATAAAATGTTTATACTCACTGAACTCAGGCCTCTGCAGTATTCACTGACAATCCACCTGACTCTTCCTTGTCTCTGGGTCTTGTTTCTGTCTTTTCTTTAATCATGTCTACTTCCTCTTTTCACAACTGATCTACCAGGTTTCCATCCCATGTTTGATCATTAAGTTCCCAAGTGAAAGACACAAAACATTTATATTTATAATAACGGTTAACAGTACTAGAGCTGGGACGATATCTACCCTCTATCGTATTATGTCTACATCCCATTTGATAACCCATTAATAATGACTTGGCATGTTCGTCCTAGGCAGCTCTGACTCCTACTGGCCAGCTCTCATGGCCATTTCTCACTGTCCCTTACCTCATAGAGTCTTCTTTCTTCACTCTCTTCTCTCTTCTTCATGCTCTATGCTACAGACCTCAAGCCTCTGGTACTAAAGTCCCATCTACTGCTCTTCCGCCCAGCTATAGGGTGTAGATATCTTTATTCAACTAATAGTTTTAAATTAAATAGCAAGGTCACACAGCATCACTTGGTGTACATGAGAATATCCTCGTTCAGAAGTAGCCAGATCATGGGGCTGGTGTTTAACATAACAATACCTAGCAACAGATCAAACCTCAACCTAAAACACCCAAGGCTGGAGGACATGTTTTATTTATTTTTATATTCCTTATATTCTGTAATGTATTGTACATAGTAAACCCAACATAAAAATTTGTATTAATAATTTTCCCTGTACACAAAGCAGTTTTTTTCCTTTGGACTTTAATGAAAATGCCAAATTATATATCTGTCTAAATTTGAAAAAGAAATCTCCTTCTAGAAGATAAGAATGTTGGATCTGAAAAATTATTTCTGCATTGAGCACAAGGTATAATTTAACCAAAAATATTTGGAACTCTCTTTTCACTAACGCATCTTTGTCCCATTTTGAATTATATCATTTCTCAGCAAGAGTCTCACTTCTACTACCTCTAAGGGTGATACCACTTTATTGTCTTTGTTAGTTAGCTTTGTTGTTATTGTTAATATTAATATTATTCATCTTATTCATAAGCTATCTTTGTTGTTTAAATAGATAAACCTAAAACATATATTGAATGTGGTAATCAAGATCTAGAATAACAAATGCCACATGTTCTCTGTTATCTGAATTTCCTAACTCTAAGTCTTCTGAAAATAGTGTATCTTCTACCTAGCTTCAAGGAAGCTTTACTTATCAGAAAATGGAGATCATTCCAGAAAAATAAAACATGCTTAGACATAATGCAGAGATCAATAGACTGTGTAGAGCCCAACCACAGTAGAAACATCTATATTATACATCTACAATCTGTGGCTCAAGGCACATCTCAAAAGAGGGGACAGAAAGATTTTATTCTCATTCAGTCAAAGACTCATACACATAAACATAAATAATGTTTTTAAAAAGACTGTACCTCATTATATATTTATTTCCAACATATATTTTCATATCTGAATAGCTCTAGATTTTCAGAGGTTCTCAGAAATACTGAAAAATATATAATTATAATTTGGCTTGTTTTTATTCTATACTTAGATTCAGACTTTAAACTTGCATATTGAACAGGAACTATTTTCTTATTATCACACTTTAATCACTTTTAAAGTATACAACTGTTTACTATTTACCCTGTACCTTATTTCTAAGCTCAAGACTCCTAAAACATATTTTCTCTTTTCTATATTTTTTCAGCTTTTTCTAGTTTTTGCAACAGTATATACATGTCTCTTACAACATTACCCCTGCCAAATGATGTTTTCTCCCTTTTGGTCCAATGACAGAGTTGAGTAGTTATCATTTTTGTTTGCTTAATTCAATATTCTTCTCTATGTTAAAAGTCATTTGGATATATACTAGCTATATTAGTTGTCACACATGTCTCATGGAAATTGTAGTTCTGTAGTTTTGGAAGTTTCCATGGATTGTTATAGGTAAGTCTTTTTCTAGGGAAGTTATGTGAAGAGTGTCTTCCATTTTGGGGGGCACCTAGTGACAGTGCCATCTTATTGCACTGACAAAGGAAATTCAGGTACAGTCCTTACAGTCACACAGGGAAACCACTCTTCTAGAGCAAAAATGTTCTATATACCTTTTTACCAAATAGCCATTTAATAATAAGCTCTTTAATACTCTGTGGCTTAATAGAAATCCTGATTATACTTCCCACTTTTTTCTCCCTTTAATATTTAGAGTCACAGAGGACAAGTTAGGTCTTTTCTTTACAGAGCATACCTTGAATTATTAGAACGTGGCTTCTGTCATTAAAGGCTTTATTTTCTATATTATTCAAAATCAAAGGGCTGCATCCGTTAAGCCATCTTCTGTCATAAACAAAGAAAAGTATTTTCCAAAAATAATACATATTTTATTGAAATTTTGGAAATGTAAATGTGATATGACATATAAAATGCAGTTGAGGTTATTGGCATGAAGAATTACCACCAGTTAAAGACAAAGTGAATAAATTAGGATGTTTAGATGATAAGTAAAGAGAACAGAAATATTAACGGGACATTTACACACTTTCAGAACTTGTATAAATTAAATGGAAACATCAAACTTTTGCATCATGACATAGAAAAGGAGATGAACAAGGCAAAAGCTTAGAAAACATATTCAATAAAATTATCACACAGAAAACCCCTAATGTTGGGAAAACAATGGCCATCTCTTTGAGCCCCAGAAATGACGACAGAAAACTCTCTCCATGTATACCACAGTTAAAACAGTAATTACAAAGAGCAACGAATTGATATAGAAATCAGTAAGTAGGGAGCACCTGGTTACATACACCTGAATGATGGGAAAGAACTTTATGTTTCACACTTATATACCTAACAAAATTGTGCTGCTTATATAAAAAAGGGCAATAAATATTTTTTAATAAATAAGTATTGATTATATAAAATTACCACATGTTATACTGAATTATTGTGTTATACATATTACAATTCAATTTTCTTATTTTGTGATGTTTTAGTAATATCTCCATATCTGGAAAATGTTTTGAATAAACTGCAAGTTCTCATTTATTTGCTTAAAATTAAAATATGCATATGTTTTGAACACAGTGCTTTACATAATCTTTTTCTTTCTGTTTTCATGAATATCTGAAAGAGCTAGCCAAATATAGTGAAAAAATATTGTACTATGAACTATATGTTATGAAGAAGCAGAATTTTATGAATTCTTATGTTTTGGCTATGAATATCTGAGTGAGTGTCATACACGTTTGTGTGTTTGGATGTACCTATATGTTTTTTCATGTCTGCACGTTTATGTGTTGTGTAAATATGTGTTTATAAGATTTGTTAATGTTGTATGTTTTGTAATGTAAATGCCATGGATTCAAGTCGGGTGTCTTCCTCAATTATTTCCTACCATAAATTTTGACATAGGACTTGTCTCTAAACATAAATGTTTCAAACAATCTGGTTGATCAGTAAGTCCCAGGTACTACTCAATATCTGCTCATTCTATCTGTTCACAGCTGGGGAATCAGCATTGTGATGTAGTATACAGCCTTTCAGATGGGTGCTGGGGATCAAATTCAAGATTTCAGGCTTGCATGGCATTGACTGAGTTTCTCCAAAGTACATAGTTGTTATTTTTATTTATCAATACTAGAACATTTTAATTTATTTCATTGCACAGAAATAGTCCATAACAAGCAAACCACTCATCCTGTAATACCATAGCACCAATATAGAAGAATTGGTCTGCAGTTGGTGAGAATAAAATTGTTTTTTTAATTTCTTTTTGACAGATTCTCTATAGTACAGATATATGATCAAATATTAGTAGGATTTAGTACCTTCATCCTATAATATTGTAAATTAGGATGAATAAAATTTCCTTGTAGGGCATAGTTGGCTCTAAGGCCAAGAAACAATGGTAAATAGGAGTTTAGATGTTTCCTTTAAGCACTACCTGGAAAATGAGAGTGCTTAGAAGACTTCTGTGTATAGTCTGGCTCCCTGCTTAAGTGTCTGAATTTTCTGCCTCCATATGTGGAAACCTAGATCTCCCAAGTATCACTCATCTACACCAGTTTGAGGCATACTGTTATTGACCATTGTGTAAAGATTACCCTTTTATTATTCACATGGTGATTTCTGTGCCCCCATATGGGGTTGTAGTCCTCATACTAAGTATCTCCTCCCTCAGTGTTGTGTAAGCATTGCTCCTCATTTATTCTGAGCAGAGGAAAGAATTGAATGGGGCTAGATTTCCTCCTTGCCAGAGGAGAGGAGAGACAGAGAGACCCAGGGGGATTGACCACAGGGAAAGAGTTCAGGAGAGATTATGGAAAAACAGCTGGACCAGAAAAAGGCATAAAATTCAAATGTCTTGGGAATTTGGCTTGGAGATAATCAAGTTAATTTAGAGGATTAAAATAGAGTAATACTGCTCAAAATGTGCTAAAGATGCTATGCACTTAGAGCTTGATAGATGATAGATAGATAGATAGACAGACAGATAGATAGATAGATAAAAAGATAGATAGATAGATAGCTCAGTCTCAATTATTATTTGGGAGCTAGCTGGGTTAACAGAAGAGCTTTCAAATATTTGGGAGATAGCTAGGTTAAGAGAAAAACTTCTATACTTATAAAAGGACACTAACACTATTTGATCTATTGTCTTTGATTCTACAGTTCAGAGACTCCTTGATCTTCAGAAGTCATCAGATAATGGATTCTTGTATCATTTTGTTATCTACATCATATCCAGAAGAGACAGTACAAAATGAATCATGTTTCACTACAACTGTTCTACAGGTGATTGAAGAACAATATTGCACAGACTACATGTTTGCTTTGTTGATTCTTGCATTGTCATGTGCAATAAAAAAAAAACACACACAAGAAACCTGCTTTTATTTGTCTTCAAGTGAGTTCTATAAGACCTTTTACTAAGGGGTCTGATGTGGTCGTCACAGTGTCCTTTTCTGCTTGTAACACCAGTGAGGATGGTACTCTTCTTCTCCACACATCACATCTCCTAAACTCTCACCCTTTGTGACTTATGCTCACCTATTATACCACAGTTCATGGTTTAGAAGAATCTGTAGGTTCCGAAGTATAATTCCCATGCCTAAGGTCTCTTAGATAGTATCCCTAGATGTATATCATTTTCATCTACAGGAATTACTCCTCTATTCTGTGATTTCACTGATCTGAGCCCAATTTACCACACTTTTCTTTTAGGGAATGCATAATATTTATCCCTTTGACTTAAGAGATATATGTAGCTTCTATTCTGCTCAAAGGATCATCTGTTATTTTGAAGTTATAATTGCACAATTATCCCAAAATTTACAGATGTTTAAAATTAGCATTTTCAAATGAAAGCTCCACACTCCTCTTTTTATAGGGTATAAAATTATTTCTAATATTTTGTCCTGTCACATTATTGGAATTGAAAGTGTTGCCTCTTCATAATAGATTGTGATTTGAGGAAGATGTATATGCCTGAATGAATCTAAAGGTATGCTAATCAGCACTGATGGCATTTAGCCAGGATTCATTATTTATATCATGGTAGGCAATGATGCTGATACTTAAAGAAAGACATTAGACAAAGATTGTTTCTTAAACAATATCCTTTTTAAGTATAAACTCTTATATTTTGTTCCCATAAAATAATACAATATGAAAACTTTTGAAATTCAATTTAAATGTAGTGAGTA
This sequence comes from Apodemus sylvaticus, assembly GCF_947179515.1. Classification (NCBI taxonomy): domain Eukaryota; kingdom Metazoa; phylum Chordata; class Mammalia; order Rodentia; family Muridae; genus Apodemus; species Apodemus sylvaticus. The sequence goes on along the minus strand of NC_067478.1, from coordinate 117,808,464 downwards.
ACATGTAATTATCTAATACTTAGTATGTTGAAATTGATATAAGGGCAGAAGTTATTTACCCATGAGAAAAAAAATGTGCTAAATGCAATTTTATGTCATAGTGGGAGCTTAGCTCTTAGAATATTAGCTCACAGTATGAATTTCTTGCAACTATTGTTCTATTTGAGAAACTATAGTTACCAGAATTTTTAAAAAAAAATGTTAGTTTTCAAATTAAGCATTGCATCTCAGTCAGAGTTCAACAGTGGTTGTGGTCTGAAACATGATGATTCTGAAACGTGCAGAAAGTTGAGCCCAAGTTTATGTCTTTTCCAAAATTTGTGATTCCTGTTTCTTTAATCAGCCAGCCTGATAAATTTCTAAGGCAGGCTTACATGCTGAGCATATGTTTTGTTCATTTATCATAAAATATAGAGGCAATGCCATTTCTTATAGTGCAAAAGCAGTGAACATTCTTCAGAGAAGTTTTGTCCGATGCTCAAAAAAAAAAAAAAAAAAAAAAAAAAAAAAAAAAAAAAGAAAGAAAGAAAGAAAGAAAAAATAACCACATATTTTATGGGATTTGTGCATCTGAAAGTTAACTCAATTTTATATATTCTGAATTCCTTGTCTGTTGTGTTGCTTATTGAAATAAAGTAAAATATTTCTTTACAGTGTCCAGGCTTATATGACTATGTGTAGACATGATAACCTGCAAGGATTCAGAAGAAATAACCTATAGGTAAACAGAATAGGATGATAATAGAAATATATGACAACATAGGTCCTTTTCTGTGTAAACACTGAGGATATTTAAAGAAAGAGGATAGAAAGACAGGCTAGACTATGGGCAGCTAACACTAAGAATGCTGGACTTTGTGTGATAGGACAGTTTCAAAAATCTAACAGTGACATTAATTTAGTGACATCTTAAATAAGCCATAATGTTTTTTTCAAGTACTATCACATTAGCTCTATTTATTAATCATAAAAATAGTCTATCAAAAATTAAACAATTCAAAATGTCATATTTATCTACAAGTAATTTGACTATTTGCTGAAAATGTCTATAACTGTTTAAGGAAGGTTAAAACTATCTAGAATACACAAACACATAGCCCAGTAAAATATAGACATGAACAAATGTAACACATTTTCAGTGGATAAATAAATTAGAAAACCAAGCAGTGGACTACTGAGATAAAGTCTAAAGTCCAAGAACAAACTCCAATTTAAAAGATTCAAAGACAATGGAAAAAGGGTTGCTTAAACAGGTTACAGCTTATAAATCTCAGACATTTACTCAGAATAAACATCAGGAATTGCATGGGAGAACCTTGTGAAGCTCAAGACAATTATGCTGAGGAGAAACACCTTAGCAAACAAGACATTCTGCCTGATTTTCTTTGCAAGAAATGTTGGACTGACCTTCACCAGAAGCTCTTAGCAGGAAGCATGTGTACTCTGCAGGCTCCACTTAGCACTGTCTACTCTAAGAAGTGGAGATTTTATTGAGTGCAAAGATCAGAGAAGAGATCTGTTGGCATCTGGTAAGAAAATCCCTATGGTATACATAGTAGCATTATACCTCCAGTTAGCTCTGAGTCAAATATCAATACTGTCAGGGCTGTGAAATGGAAAATCCCAGTGTTTGTGTCATATGACTATTTGGTAAGAAGGGAACTTTTGCCAGGACACTAAATTAGCCTATGTTTTTATTATGTTGCTTATTATATGGTCTTAGAAACTGTTCATATACAACTGTGACCTTGCTACAGGGGCATCTTTGATTGATTAGAAACATTGAAAACACAGTGTCATTTCACTTGTCAGTTGCTTTGCTAATTCCAGGTTCTTACTTCTACCAGAAATCCTTTTTCTAATCTTGTACTGACAACCTCAGGAAAAGCATGGATTTCTAACCCAGTCTTAGAACATAATTTTATTAATACTGTATTGGTACAGAACAGAGCTAAACAGTAGGGAGGAAATTTAGAAAGATGATTTGACCCACGTAAATCTTCAATGTTATCAGAAAATATTTGTAAGTCCTCTTTCAATTAATTTAGTTTTTTTTATGTCTACCTTTTTATCTGCATTATTTTTCATGATAATCTTCAATTTTAACATGTTTTTCTACATATTTCTATTTTTAATCAGAAAAGTTTTCCATGTAAATCTCTGATTTTATCACAAAACGTTTTTAATTCTACTTTCAATTGATTTAGAAAGGCTTTTTATGTCTACCATTTTTTCTGTATCATTTTCCATGCAATAGTCAATTTTAACATATTTTATTTATATTTCTTAAATTTTATCAGAAATATTTTCCATGTAAATCTTCAGTTTTAAATGAAAATGTTTATAATTCTACTTTCAATCAACTTAGAATCATTTTTATGCTTATCATTTTATCTGTATAATTTTCCATGATAATCTTCAATTTCAACATGTTTTTCTCTATATTTCTTAAATTTTATCAGAAATATTTCCATTATCAGAAAATGTTTATAATTCCACATTTAATCAAATTAGGAATACTTTTATGCTTACCATTATTATATCTATATAAAATTTTCCATGATAATCTACAATTATTTTTTTCAATCAAAGAAAGATGACTTGATAATTTACTCAGACAAATGGAGACAGAGGTTTAAATTAAGCTGTATCCTCCAGTTAACTGGTCCCACTTTTAATTTCTGAATATGTTTAATTAGTAGTCTACATTGTAAGAATAGAAATCTAGTCATATTAAGTTTCTATTGGGTTTTCACTATACATCCAGTATATAGTCATACAAAATATTATACAACATTATTCCCTAGATGTATCAGTGCCACAACAAACAATCCAACCATTTGATTGAGAAAAATGTCTTCATGCATAATACTGGCTGGTTGCTAAACTGTCAGAATAATCTTAGGAGAAATTCCTGTTTCTGCAGACAGCTGATATGTGTAGAATCCAGCTCGTACATTTTAACAGCAGGCTTCCTGGAAGGAGAGATGGGTAAGGAAAGGGGGGCAAGAGAAATCACATGGAGAGATCACATGGCTTCTGGTTCAAGTCTCCATCTTTAATGCTTTTTTTCTCAAGCAGCAGAGGCAGACCAAGCCCCTATGGTGAAGGCTGGAAACCGGTTCTTCTTGTTCTTCAGGATGTGGGCAGTCAGGTTGCTGGCTGCTATTCTTGAGAGCAGTGGGCAGGTGGAGGTCACAATTCCTCCCTTCTATTCTTGAGAGCAGTGGGGAGGGGGAGGTCACAATTCCTCCCTTTTTTTAATTTTAAGAAAAACCAGTGGATAACTATATTCGTCCAAAGACAATAGGCATTGACCAGTGAGGGAAAGCATTGGCCTTGACCCCCTTAAATATTAATTGGCGTCCTTTTCAGTGGACAAGAAATAGACTGCCGTCTAACTTCTTGAGTTCTTTATATATATTGGATATTAGCCCTCTATCTGATGTAGGATTCATGAAGATCTTTTCCCAATTTGTTGGTTGCCGATTTGTCCTCTTGATGGTGTCCTTTGCCTTACAGAAACTTTGTAATTTTATGAGGTCCCATTTGTCAATTCTTGCTCTTAGAGCATACGCTATTGGTGTTCTGTTCAGAAACTTTCTCCCTGTACCGATGTCCTCAAGGGTCTTCCCCAGTTTCTTTTCTATTAGCTTCAGAGTGTCTGGCTTTATGTGGAGGTCCTTGATCCATTTGGATTTGAGCTTAGTACAAGGAGACAAGGATGGATCAATTCGCTTTCTTCTGCATGCTGACCTCCAGTTGAACCAGCACCATTTGCTGAAAAGGCTATCTTTTTTCCATTGGATGTTTTCAGCCTCTTTGTCGAGGATCAAGTGGCCATAGGTGTGTGGGTTCATTTCTGGATCTTCAATCCTGTTCCATTGATCCTCCTGCCTGTCACTGTACCAATACCATGCAGAAAACCAAACAACCCTATTAAAAAATGGGGTACAGAGTTAAACAAAGAATTCTCACCTGAAGAACTTCGGATGGCGGAGAAGCATCTTAAAAAATGCTCAACTTCATTAGTCATTAGGGAAATGCAAATCAAAACAACCCTAAGATTTCATCTTACACCAATCAGAATGGCTAAGATTAAAAATTCAGGAGACAGCAGGTGTTGGAGAGGGTGTGGAGAAAGAGGAACACTCCTCCACTGCTGGTGGGGTTGCAAATTGGTACAACCACTCTGGAAATCAGTCTGGCGGTTCCTCCGAAAACTGGGCACCTTACTTCCAGAAGATCCTGCTATACCACTCCTGGGCATATACCCAGAAGACTCCCCACCATGTAATAAGGATACATGTTCTACTATGTTCATAGCAGCCCTATTTGTAATTGCCAGATGCTGGAAAGAACCCAGGTATCCCTCAACAGAAGAGTGGATGCAAAAAATGTGGTATATCTACACAATGGAGTACTATTCAGCCATTAGAAACAAAGAATTCATGAAATTCTTAGGCAAATGGATGGAGCTAGAGAATATCATACTAAGTGAGGTAACCCAGACTCAAAAGGTGAATCATGGTATGCACTCACTAATAAGTGGATATTAACCTAGAAAACTGGAATACCCAAAACATAATCCACACATCAAATGAGGTACAAGAAGAAAGGAGGAGTGGCCCCTGGTTCTGGAAAGACTCAGTGAAACAGTATTCAGCAAAACCAGAACGGGGAAGTGTGAAGGGGTGGGTGGGAGGACAGGGGAAGAGAAGGGGGCTTGCGGGACTTTCGGGGAGTGGGGGGGGGGGGTGGCTAGAAAAGGGGAAATCATTTGAAATGTAAATAAATTATATCGAATAATAAAAATAAAAAAAAAAAAGAAATAGACTGCCTTATTATTTTAAAGGACAGTCTCTCAACGTCGACCCCTATGCAGCCAGGCTTACTTTCAGGGAAACTCAGAAGCAGGACATTTCCTTTTCCCTTGCAGTTTCTTGCCTCACACCTCATACCTGATGCCCATGTTTGCTTAATTAACAAACATGCATAGATCTGAGTTCTATGCAGCTCCATCTGTGAAAATCCACTGGTAAAGTAAGTGCCCTGTGAATATGAGTTGGCTGGCTTTCATAACACCCCATCTTCGAGTCCTGGAAGCCATTGCTGTAGCAGCCCATCTTCGAGTGCTGTATCTGAAAGATATCTGCTTGAAACACAAAGTAAGAGATTAAAAGGAAAAACTGCTTGGACTGTTTCTCTGGAGGGCCCATGGTATTTAATTTGGTTGTAAATTAGTAGCTCAGGAATAAATCCTGGCTTGCAAATTAATGGATAGAGGAAAAGCAGCCTACCTTCCCAATATGCAAGAAGTAGCTTTAAAAACATTATTGAATTAGTCATACTTACCAGCTGATTCAGGGTCTCTATTTATCTACCATATCAATCTTTCTGGCAGCCATCGGGCTCCATCTTCTTTTTTGAGAGAAAATATAAATAGAACATATCCTCTATAATAAAACAGGGTCTGAACCATTCCATGTATTGGTTAAAGAGTCCCGCCACTTAACCATGGCAATCCTTTTGTATAAAAAGCTTTTGAACAATGATTGATTACATTTAGAGGCTTCTCTCAAATGAAGAGAAGTGAAAAGAAATCTTGAACAAGTATCAATGCAAACATGTATAAATTTTAATTTTCCAATTTTGCATAGTGAGTTACAACCATTTGTCAAAAATAACTGGGCATAAGGCCACATGGATCAACCCCTAAATGAGGAGCTGGAGATAAGGAAAGGCAGTTAGGGCATTGTTTTACAATAGTGAAAACAAAGATCCTGATGGTGTATTAAAATTAAGCATGCCATAGGTTTCCAATAAAAGGATAAATTCTACAACATACAAGCTAATTGTAAAAAGATTAAAAGTATTATTTATAGGTTGAAAAACATTTAATAACACTGTCAGCTCTGCTAACTGAGCTGAGCCCTGGTGTTTCTATAACCACCTGTTGATTATAAATAAGATAACTATCTCTTCCTTCAGAAGGGCCATTTATGAAAATCAAAAGAGCATTATGCAGCAGCTGTAAAAATCATATTAGGAAATACAACCTCATGTATATCTAGAAAACATTATTAATCTATCTTGAGGACAACAGCCTTGCCAATAAGTGAATTTGTCTATCTCATTTAGGCACCGGCATGCCTAGTGATAAGAAGCCATATACATTTAGCAAGGATTTCCATGGCATCCAAATTTTAAAATATTCTTAAAAATATATATGCATAAAAAATATATGCATAATTCAAATTATATGCATGGGGATACATTTCTCCTCTCTTTTTCTTTTTTAAGAAGATATTGTTTTGCTTTGTTTAAAAAAATGTTTTATATTACCTCATCTTTGAGGATAATAAAGAATCAAATTGTCAAAGATATCTCAAATGAATAACTCTTATTTATTAAATGGCCAGTTTTATTGTTTGTTCCAATCTAAGTTGGAACATCAAGCATATACCATAACATAGGTAAGAACTATGTAATTATAGAAAAGAAACATAGCATTCTCAGTTGCCTTTTGCTAGAGCAGTTGCAACTAGAATGCCCTAAAAATGAATCATAGTTATATGCACATATTTTAATTTTCTAAATTAGAAATGAGTATCCTTTATCTGTAAAAGTTAATTAAGTCCTCTAGAATCAACACCATTATGTGGTAGAAGTAGAAATTGAGAACATCAAGAACAGAAGAGTGGATGCAAAAATGTGGTATATATACACAATGGAGTACTATTCAGACATTAGAAACAATGAATTCATGAAATTCTTAGGCAAATGGATGGAGCTGGAGAACATCATACTAAGTGAGGTAACCCAGACTCAAAAGATGAATCATGGTATGCACTCACTAATAAGTGGATATTAACCTAGAAAACTGGAATACCCAAAACATAATCCACACATCAAATGAGGTACACGAAGAACGGAGGAGTGGCCCCTTGTTCTGGAAAGACTCAGTGAAGCAGTATAGAGCAAAATCAGAACAGGGAAGTGGGAAGGGTTGGGTGGGAAAACAGGGGGAGGGAAGGGAACTGATGGGACTTTTAGGGAGTGGGGGTCCAGAAAAGGGGAAATTATTTGAAATGTAAATAAATATATCAATAAATTAAAAAAAAATACAAGAGTTTGGCTCTCAGCACCCATGGCTGTCTCTCCAGCCTTTGGATTAGCTTTTAAATATATAAAGGACAGTTATTTAGAGAACATATCCTTTGAAATTTGAAATATATTTGTATAAACATTTGTAAAAATTAAGAATTAGCAGTATTAAAAATAGAACAATTTTAAGCAATTGTAAACCATGAGCTTTATATATATTTACTATTATTAAAAGATTGATACTAAAGATTTAACATCTTAAAAATAGCTGCTATAGCACCCAAGAGCTGAAGCAGGGAAAACTTAAAGGAAGACATGTGTGATCTAATTATATAAACTTTATTCCCAGAGTTAATATAATCTTTATCGGATGTATGTATAGAAATATAAAGCCAATTGTAACAACTTATTTTTTGGATAACAATTATTAATTTTTCCTAAAAAGGCTTCCCATGTAATAGATCAACCATTAATAATAATTAATTTGATTGATGCTTGAAGCAACGAATAAACATTTTATTAGGCTCTTAAAATATTTCTTTAAAATATTTCTATAACATTTTAACAACACATCAATACCTTTATTGAAGGATGTAAAAAAACTTTATTTTGAGAGCAAAAAATGTTATTCTAAATTAATGTTACTTTTGCCAGGGAATGGCAGTGAACATATATCATAAACAGCTGATTCCAGCAGTGTTTATCTGTAAAATTATCTATCCTTTGCCAGTTGATCTATATCTGCCTTGAAAACAGAGGTTTAAGTTCTCTTGTGGCAAGCTTAAAGAGATATCTTAGCCAATTAACTTATTTTAATAACCTTTCAAAATTATTTATTTAAAAAAAAATAAAAACCCATAAGCAAAGGCCTGTTTCTCTATAAACAAAACATTTTATAAACAAATAATTTTGTAAAACAAAAGAAATTTTTATAAATAAAATATATTAAAAAATTTAAGATCTCAGCTTCTTGTACTGAAGCAGAGAAAAAACACTCCTTTTCACATGCTTGGAAAACCAAGGTCCCAGGTGCAATGCTGCAGGGAGGAAGCAAGGAGGGAAGGGGAAACACCTACCTTCCCACAGAAAAACTGAGTCCCTCAGGCCATGCCGCCGGGCCACTGCTAAGCGGCCCAGGCCACCACAGGCCTGGGGCCTGCTGAATACTGGGCTCCTTCTAGCAAGGGCTGCCCTTAGCCTGTGCCCCGCACAGTGCCATACGCTGCCTGGGCCACCCGCAGAGTTCTGGGTTCACTCTAGCTGTGATATCAGCCTGTGCCCTGTGCCACAGCCATGTGCCTCCATGTGCTCTGCCTCTAGCCACTCACCCTGGCCATTTGCCTGCAGCTGGCAGAGTTCCGGGCTCCCTCCCTGCGCTCTGCCTCCCAAGTGCTGGGATTAAAGGCATGCGTGCCACCATTACCTGCTGCTGCACATGGCTTTGTATCAGCTTGTGGCCTGCCACCTCAAGGCCCTAGCAGACGAAATTTTCATCAATTTTTATTTTTTAACATGAAACAAACACTCATTCACACAAAACACAGACAAAGAAACATACATGTAGACAATCAGTGCACCGAAGACATAAAAATTATAGCACGCCTGCAATGTAACCAAATCCATTTTCCTTTTTTCTTTTATGTTTCTAGAAATATTTTTTTGGGGTTTTTGCTTTTTACTCTTTGTATTTTGTTTTATAATTTATGCCCTATTTCTCTTGCCTGATGCAGTTCTAGACTGCGGACAATTGCCTAACTAAATTCCCTGTTCCATAGTTGTCTTCACATCCTAGCTGATCTCAGTGCAGGGCCTATATACTGAGTCAGTCTAACCTGTATCTTTTACACACTTCTGCAGCAACATTCTTTAGAAATAACTGACATTATTAGCGCTAAATTAATACCCTGTTGCTTACCGTGTCCGATAAATAAACTTTTTTTTTCCTTTTTCCATGGAGCTCCAATCAGACCAACATACATCATTCTGGCTCTCAGTTTCCATTTAAAATCCATGTTGGGTGCCATATGTAGAGTCCAGCACATACATTCTAACAGCAGGTTTCCTGGAAGGAGAGATGAATAAGGAACGGGGGGGGGGGGGGAGGGGGCGGCAAGAGAAATCACATGGAGAGACACAAAAACACATGGCTTCTGGTTCAAGTCTCCATCTTTAATGCTTTTTTTTCTCAAGCAATAAAGGCAGACCAAGCCCCTCCCCTGAAGGCTGGAAACCGGTTCTTCTTGTTCTTCAGGAGTTGGGGGTCAGGTTGCTGGGCTGCTATTCTTGAGAGCAGTGGGCAGGTGGAGGTCATAATTCTTCCCTTCTATTCTTGAGAGCAGTGGGCCGGGGGAGGTCACAGATATGTAGCTATGTATTTTAAGTGATGTTGACAAATCATGGTATAAAAACTAAGACTATAGTGCAGAATTTTGTATGTAAGGTGCAATAGGTTGAATATGCTGGACCATGGGAACTGCCACTATTAGGAGGTGTAGCCTTCTTAGAAGAGTTTTATCACTGTGGGAGTGTGCTGTGAAGTCTGCTAGTGCTCAAGCTCTACCTCAGGTAGAAAGTTTCCTTATGCCTACCTTTGGAAAAAATATAGAACTCTCAGCTCCTTCTGCACCATGTCTGCCTGCATGCTGCCAGGCTTCTTGCCATGATGATAATAGACTGAACCTGTGACACTGTAACAGAGCCCCAATAAGATATTGTCCTTGATAAAAGGTGCTTTATTCATGGTGTCTCCTCATAGCAATAAAAACCTAAGACATGAGAAATAATGGACACAATATAGTGACTACTCTAAATATTTAGGAAGAACTTACATGTCATGCTCACTACCTTTTAACAAGTCTCAATAATTGTTTGTTTCATTGACTTGACTCACTGTAAAACCAAGCTACATTTCTATATTCTGTTCAGTCAAAGGGCCAATGGGATAATAACGAGTGCTTTTTAATATTTATCTGGTTATTTTCCTGACAAGTAATAATATTTATTTATGTAATAAGCTAAGTGACTCTCAAGTATTAACCATTTGATTTAAAATTCTTTTCTGTTTTAGACAATGGCATGAATTATTTTAGCATGATTTACACAAAAGGTGATCAGGTAAATGTGATGTTCCTTTACACCCTAGTATATACAGCCTGAGCAACATTGTAAGTGTGACATAGAAATGAGTCCTTTAATTTTTTTCTTTTGTTTCCCTTCCTTTCATTTCCTTTCATCTCCTCTACTCTCCTCTTCCTTCAGCTCCCCTCCTCTTTCTCCTCTTCTCCTCCCCTCCTCTTCCCTTCCCTTTTTAAAATTAGATAGAGTGTTTATTTACATTTCAACTGTGGTCCCCTTTCCTGGCTCCCCCCTCCCCTGAAAATCCCATAAGCCATCTCCCTTTCCCCAAAACCCTCCCCAGGTTACCTGTCCTGGTATTTATTCCTCTACACTACTGTGTCAAGTCTTTCCAGGACCAAGGGCCTCTCCTCCCTTTGCTGTGTCTAACAACACCATCCTCTGCTACTGATGTGTCTGGAGCCATGGATAACTCCATGTGTACTCTTTGGTTGATGGTTTTGTCCCTGGAAGCTCTGGGAGTACTGGGTGACTCATATTGTTGTTCCTCCTGTGGCACTGCAAACCCCTTCAGCTCCTTGGTTCCTTTCTCTAGCTCCTCCATTGGCGACCCTGTGTTCAGTTCAATGGCTGGCTTAGAGTGTCCCCCTCTGTATTTCTCATGCACTAGCCGGCTCCAGTCAGCAAGCACTTGTGGGCATCGATAATAGTGTCTAGATTTTGTAACTGTAACTGGGTCCCTGGATGGAGTAGTCTCTGGATGGTCTTTCCCTCAGACTTTGCTCCACCCTTTGTCTCTGTATCTCCTTCTGTGTGTATTTTGTTCCCCTTTCTACAAATGACCAGAGTATCCAACCTTTGTTCTTCCTTCTTCTTGTGCATCATTTGATATTTGAAATTTGTCTTGGGTACTCCAAACTTCTGGGCTAATATCTACTTATCAATGAGTGCATACAACATGTGCTCATTTCTGATTGGGTTATCTCAATAAGGATGATATTTTCCATTTCTGTCCATTTGTCTAAGAATTTCATGAATTCATTGTTTTTAATGACTGAATAGTATTCCATTGTGTGTGTGTGTGTGTGTGTGTATATATATATATATATATATATATATATATATATATATATATATATATATATATATATCACATTTTCTGTATCCATTCCTCCATTGAGGGACAGCTGGGTTCTTTCCAGCTTCTGGCTATTATAAATAGGGATGCTATGAACACAGTGGAGCATGTATCCTTCTTACATGCTGGAGAATCCTCTGGGTATATGCCTAGGAGTGGTATAACAACATCCTCCAGTAGTATCATTCCCAGTTTTCTGAGGAATTAACCAAACTGATTTCCAGAGTTGTTGTACCAGCTTGTAATTCCACTAGCAGTGGAGGAGTGTTCCTCTTTCTCCACAACCTGTCCAGCACCTGCTGTCTCCTGGGTTTTTGGTCTTAGACATTTTGACTAGTGTGAGGTGAAATCTCAGGGTTGTTTTGATTTGCATTTCCCTGCTGACTAAGGATGGTGAACATTTCTTTAGGTGCTTCTTAGCCATTCGATATTCCTCAGTGAAAATTCTTTGTTTAGCTCTGTACCCCATTTTTTAATAGGGTTATGTGGTTCTCTGGAGTCTAACTCCTTGACTTCTTTGTAAATATTCAATATTAACCCTGTGTTGGATGTAGGGTTTGTAAAGATCTTTTTCTAATTTGTTGGTTGCTGGTTTGTCCTATTGACAGTGTCCTTTGCCTTACAGAAATTTTGTAATTTTATGAGGTCTCATTTGTCAATTATTGATCTTGAGCATAGGTTACTAGTGAAAAAGCGATTCTCAAATTCATTTAGAGTAACAAAAACCTCAGAATAGCAGAAACTATTCTCAACAGTAAAAGAAATTCTGGGGGTCAGTATCCCAGACCTCAAACAGTACTACAGATTAATAGTGTTAAAAACTTCATGGTATTTGTACAGTGACAGGCAGGTAGATTAATGGAATAGAATTGAAGACCCAGAAATGAACCCACACACCTTTATCTTTGATAAAGGAGGTAAAACCATCCAGTGGAAAAAAGATAGCCCTTTAAACAAATGATGATGGCTCAACTGGTGGCTAGCATGAAGAAGAATGCAAATCAATCCATTATCTCCATGTACTAAGCTCAAGTCCAAGAGGATCAAGGACCTTCACATAAAACCAGACACACTGAAACTAATAGAAAAGCAACTTGGGAAGAGCCTTGACCACATGGACACAGTGGAAAAATTCCTAAACAGAACACCAAAATTATTTTCATCAATGTATTTTCATATAAATATATAGCTATCACATAAATTTATATAAAAGCATTATAATGTAATTTTAAAATATTGTAGTATTTTATTTGCCTTTCTTTTACCTGTGTGTTTCCATTATATAAATCAAAATCCAACTTCACTCAAAATCCAACTTTCACCATTTTAAACAATTTAAATGCATTTACTAAAAGAGAATATGTTATGTTGGGTAGAATATATCACAAAGCCTTTAAGTTCTTAAGATGACTTTCTTTGTGATTAATGCAATTTTTCATGTTTATGAAATTAGAAGACTTTATAAACATTCATATGAGTCTAACATATAAGCAGACAAAAGGAATTAAAGAACAATACTGCAGATGGAGTGTTCTAGAAAAGGTATTACACGAGTATGTGAAATAGGAGGAGGCAGCAGACCATCCAATTAAGATATAGCTGATTCCCTGAAAGAAAACCACCATGGCACTCCATATAGATAGAAACATGTTGGGTAAAAATACAGCTGTGAGACAAGCCCTGCTAGCTATGCACTGCAATGAAGTATGGTTTTTATCAGAGCGAAGAAATTGTGGATGTGCTCCTGAGAATTCTGTTTCAGGGGATTTACGTTGTACCTCCTTGCCTAACACACTTCTCATTTTCTCCAGAGGATGTCTGTTGAGAAGGTTGTTGTTATTGTTATTGTTGTTTGTTGTTGTTGTTGTTGGAATTTTTAAAATTTTATTTAGTTTTTTTTTTTATTTTACTTGTTCACTTTACATTTGGCTCACGACCCTCATGGTCTGCCACTCCCACAATCCTCCCCATATCTCTCAGGCCCTTTGCCTCTGAGAAGGCAAGGGGCCTCCTGGGTACTCTAACCCTCCACCCCCTGCCCCTGGTATATCAAGTCTCTGCCAGAGTAGTTGGAGAAGCTTGTTGTTGATAATCATTATAAGAAAACTAAAGAGCTAAAACACAGGCATTCAAATTCAGTCAGATCATTGCATGCTATAAATATATTAACTCATTATACTGGATCTCATAAATATATATTATAATATCATGTGTCTACTCAAAATTAAAAAAAGAAACCCTCATAATAAGCAACACAGCAAACATAGAGAAGCACTCCAGAAGAAAATAATACAAAACTCTACCAAATTGATGGTGAGATGTGACCAAGATAAAGCAGGCTTATGACAAAATGGTAAAGTAGCATTAATAGTAAGCTAACCATAAAGAGGAGACTCCTAAAAATGTCAACAGGAAGCAGACATCAATTCTTAGTACTGCTGAGAGAAAACATGAGCGAGAAATATGCAATTAATTTTGTTTAACATTTGAGAGAATACAGAGGAGAAAACTTGTATTTTGAGAAAGTAAGAAGTAAGTCAATTTGCAAATAGAGGCATTAAAATTTTAATATGTTTCTATTTATATCTATCGAGGGGCAAGTACTAAGACATTGTATGTATTTTGGATAATATTGATAATGAAGGAAAGTCTATAGTCTAGGTGTCCTTACTGATCTTGAACATACCGTTTAATGTAGCCTATTAAATAACTGTCTAGTCACATAAATATCTACAGAATATTACATGATCAAGGAGGTAAGATATATTCAGGAGAATATTACCTTTAAAAGACACATTAAAAAAATATTGTCTAATGGCAAATTTCAAAGTAAGAAAGAATTGTCAAGAGAAATCTTTGGTTTTTTGTCACGGTCACATATGCTAATTATGTGTTTGATATAGTTGTAACTACACAGAAATTGGTCAGCTATTCTGCTGTTCCTTCAAAAACTTGATTCTGTCTTATATTCTTATTCTTTAAACAATGATCTCTAATGGGATGCTATACCAGCTAATAGGCCATTTGCATGAGTTCATTTGAATGATACCTATATTCTCTCCTTTTAAAAATTGCTTTTTTTATTTATCTCTATTTTCTACTGTAATAAAATTATATTCTCTATTGAATCTAACTATAAGAATTATTTCTGCTTGTCAACCGAGGTGATCTTCAAAAATCCAATTCAAGTATCCTTAGGAGAGTCACTCAGGAAAGAATAATTTTGAAGCCAAAGATTCACTACTTTATCCATTTTCTTGTGTGACTGATGTTTTTCCCATCGTCTTTATTTTACATATGCACATATTTTCTTTTCCTAACATTTTATTACAAGTACATAAAACAAGACATAAAATTTTATAGTCTATATCATTTTATAGCTACCATCCAGAGTTTAAAAATGTAATTATAGTCACAAAAATAAAAAGAGAAATGCTTAGATTATAAGGGACATTTTCTTAATCAAAATAGAACCATGTGACATGATATTAAATAATAAATCTTAATCCAATAAATAATAAATAACAATAATTTTTAGAAAATTATTTTAGTCCTAAAATCAGTATTTTTAAAGATTACTAATTAAGTATAATGATAACTTGTGTGCATGTACTACTACTCCGGAGTTCCAGACTGAAACATGAGGCATTCCTCAATATTTTCAGCAATGTGGTAAGTTTAAAATCAGCCTGGGGTATGTGGAAAAGGAAGCAGACAACCAATAATAAGTATCTTCTTGTGAGTTTACTTTATGGTTTTGCACTTTTTAAGGATTTTTTGGTTGTTTGGGTGATTGTTTGTTTTGTAGTCCAAGGACAGAGAGAAAATTTCAATCAATTATGGAAAACAAGAAGTAGAAATCAAAAAGAAGAACAAACCCTATCAAATATAATACAGTTTTAATCATGAATCAGGTTTTCATCTTGATCTCAGCACTTAGGAGATAGTAGCAGGTGAATATGAGTTCAAGGTAAGCCTGGCTTACAGAGTCAGTTTAGTTTCTGGGCTACACAGAGAAACACTGTCTTGAGAAACCAAAACAATAGCAACAAAGATCTGTTAAAACTTTTTTGTCATGTTGAAATGATGGAATAATAGCTATGTTGTTTTCAAGAATAAAGAGTGTTTGTTAGAAAAAGGCTTATCTCTTAGAAATATTGATGAGCTGATCCTGTAATTCTTTATCACTTGTGACAGAATGAGAAAGACAGACCAAAGAATGCCTAAAGAAGACTTACAGCTCAACAAGGTAGGAATAAAATTGCTTCCTTGAAGTAGAACTATACAGATTATCAGAATGATAAAGACCATGTAAACAGAGGACAGTTTCAACACATTTTCTGTGATTTCTTCACACATATAAATACACTGACTAAATTTCTATCGAGAAACTATACCTTTTTCCCATTACCAAACTGGTGGTTCTGTGATGATTAGCCATCATCACTAATTTAATTGGATTTATAATGCTTAGAAGACATAACTCTGAGCTTAGCTTTGAGAGATTTTCCCAGGTTTAATTGAGAAAGGTTAAGGTCTAGGGATGAATAAAAAGAAAACAGGAATCCAGCTGTGTACCAGTATAGACTCCTTTGGCTTCCTGGGTGTGGCTCAGTTGCCCCATTCTCTTGCTGGCAAGACTTCCACACCATGTTCCATTCTAACCAATAAATTGTGAGCTAAACTAAACCTCCCTCCCTTGTTTTTTATCAAGTACTTTTAGCACATTAATGAGTTACATAGCTAGTATAGGTATTTTGTATACTGTCTTCTTCAAAGGCAGTTGATTATAATTGTGAAATCAAGAGACATAAGGGACCCATGTGGCATGTGGGCTCATAGCCCTTAGCCCAACCACATAATAATATATGGGGAGACAAAAATCTAAGATTTGAGAAGAGCAATCTAAGATTTAGTATTTCTTTTCTTTTCTTTCTTTCTTTCTTTTTTTTTTTGAGGAAAAGAAGTAAGCAAAATTTATTGAATCATTCTTTTTTGAAGATTTATGTGTCTTTTTACAATTTTGCACAGAGCTATGTAGTGATTTGTCTATAAGTAATACAGCAATTTCTTGTAAAAAGATACATAGGTTTTGTAAGAATCAAAAGAAAAGAACCAACACTTAAATAAAGGCTACCCTAACTTTCTTATCCCAAATGTCCTCCAGTGATTGTATGCATTAAGTCTGTAGCCACCATGGAAACGATTTTTGTGTAATTGCTTCACCTGGTCAGCAGTAGAGCCACTTTTCAAGGCTTGAAAATTTTTAGAATAGCATTAACAAAAAGAATTCTTTAGCACAAGATAAGCATTTTCCATAATAAAAGATCTGCCTTGAAGCCTTGCTGTTTAGTGCAAGAGCCAAAGATAAATAAGATATACCCCCACTGTGGAGGAAGTAGAAGATGGTAGTCTATTTTTGTGGGCATAGAATTTGGATTAAATAACCCATACATCTTCTGCCTACATAGGGAGAAATCCGTGGAGTGCAGATGCATTTCCTTTCTGCAGGGCTTTAAGTACCATATTCAATTCAAAGAAGAAAATTTTGAGCACAAAGGACACTTTGGAGTATAATAACACATAGAAATGGTAAAACCACATTTTCAACCAATGAAATGAGTGCCACACTAGAGGGAGTTAAGATAGAAAACCAGAGCTGACAATTTATTCACCAAGGGAATGAGTATATAATACAACAAGTTATTTCCACCTGTAACGGCCAGCATTTTTTATACACCATAGGGAGAAGACAACCTCATAATTTTAAGGTAGCCTCTGGAGGAAAGAACATGATTCAGCATAGGTGTCTTTCTTAAATGTCAAGTGGATATATTAAGGGATTATAGGATGCACCAGAGTCATTAGTAGACCATGAATATTGAATGGCCTTTTGAGAATTATTCTCTCTTCAGATGGAGGATGCTTCCCATTGTTCAGAGAGGGGAATAGGAGGAAGCCTAGCCCAGATCCTCTTTGCATTTAATCTCACTAGGTGCCAGTTAGCTTATTAGGATTTCTCTCATTTGCTTTGTGTTCTCTTGAGTAGAGCCAAGTGGCAGCTTGTGAATCTCTTGTTTATAACACCATTTGATGACACACTTACCTGTTCAGTATTCCAGATTCTTGATGATTCTGGCCATTCAGCTTCTTCAACCTGCCATGATTGAGAAAATGTCCCAATGTCAGTTCAGGGAAATAGTAGACTGCTCATCATTTTCCTTGTTTTGAAATGTGCTGTTGCTGCTAGGGTACCTCTTGTGACTTGTCTCTGTTTCACAACTTTGATGTTATAGAACATAGAACAACAGCTTTTTTCATGGTATAGATGCTAGAGGAGAAAGGTTCCTATCCCTTTTTCTCAGACCTGCTTCTAGTTTTGACCTCTTTGGCTATATTTACCTGTGCATTTATTAACATGTATTCACATATAGAAAAGACAGGAAATAAGCCATATTTGTTCACTATTTCTGTGGGCTTGGATCTTAGATGTTTATCCATATAATTACCTTTGCAGACAAGTTGATGACGTTCAGCTGTTTTTATTCCTGAATCAGGACTTGAACAGGACACTGAAAAATAAAGATGTGCTATAACTTAGGTACACTGTCTTTTCTAGAATATGACTTCTGTTTTTCCTCTCAGTGAATATATTCATAACACAGTAAGCCGAACCTATTTGCAAGTAACTTCTAGAAACTTGGCTTTCTATTCAAAACAGGAATAAAATAGAAGCAACACAGGGGCCTGTGGAAGGAGCATGAATCTTAAAAAGTGTGTGTTAAAGTAATGAGTGACTACAATTCCTGAGCTAGATTCAGAAAGTAAACCTGAGAATATGAGGTTGACTAGGAGAAATTAACTGTAAGTAAATGATAGAAGCCTACATTTATGGATAATGTTTGTCTTAGTCAGGGTTTCTATTCCTGTACAAACATCATGACCAAGAAACAAGTTGGGGAGGAAAGGGTTTATTGAGCTTACACTTCCACATTGCAGTTCATTACTAAAGGAAGTCAGGACTGGAACTCAAGCAGGTCAGGAAGCAGGAGCTGATGCAGAGGCCATGGAGGGATGTTTCTTACTAGCTTGCTTGCTCCCCTGGCTTGCTCAGCCTGCTCTCTTATAGAGCCCAAGAACACCAGCCCAGGGATGGCACCACTCACAAGGGGCCCTCCCCACTTGATCACTAATTGAGAAAATGCCCCACAGCTGGATCTCATGGAGGCACTTCCCCAACTGAAGGTCCTTTCTCTGTGATAACTCCAGCCTGTGTCAAATTGACACACAAAACTAGCCAGTACAATTGACCTCTTGTCAACTTGACACACAAACACATCACCATTAAGCCTCAACCCTTACTTTCTTATTCATCCCCAAGATCTAAATTACCTTAAAAGTCCCACAGTCTTTACATATTAAAATTTCAATCACTTTAAAATGTCCAATATATTTCAAATTCAAAGTCTTTTAAAAATTCAGTCTCTCAACTGTGGGCTCCACTAAAATACTTTCTTCCTTCAAGAGGGAAACATATCAGGGCACAGTCACAACCAAAAGCAAAACTCAAACTCCAAATGTCCAATGTCTGGGATCCAACTCACGATCTTCTGGGCTCTTCCAAGGGCTTGGGTCACTTCTCCAGCTCTGCCCTTTGTAGCACACAGCTTGTCTTCTAGGCTCCAGCTGCCTGTACTCCACTGCTGCTGTTGTTCTTGGTGGTCATCTCATGGTACTGGCCTCTCCAAAACGCTGCTATCTTGCACTGTAATTGGCTTCACCACAAGCCGCTCAAAGGCTTTCTTCAGGGTGACATAGGAGCAGGTCTGCTCCTATGTATGACCCCTTCAAGTCCTCGGCCATCAATTGCAACTGAGGCTGCACCTTCACCAATGGCCTTCCATGGCCTCTCACTATGCCAAGAGCCTCAGCTGCTCTTTACGACCCCTTCATGCCTGCAAAATCAGTACCATCTGGGTGACTCTTACGCAGTACCAAGTACAGCCACAGCACAAAATACAATTGTGGCTATCTCTGGAACACACTCTCTGTGCTCTCAGAAAACACTTCCAAGAAGATTTCATCTCAGTGATGCTGGTCTCTTCTTAATCACCACTAGCTTCTTAGCTCCAGCTAACCAGCATCAATCGTCCCAATAACACAAAGATTTGCTTTAGTGGTTCTTGTATCTTGTTACTCACAGCTGATTCTTCAGCCCCAGCTAACCAAAACCACAGAATCTTCACAATCAAAGTATGGCCACTATAAGAGTCTTTAATCTTCCCTCTGAAATTTCACAAGCCAGGCCTCCATCTTCTGCATTGTTCGTAACATTGTCTTCCAAGCTCCTACAGAACTTTCCACAGCTTTTCTAGCTCAAAGTTCCAAAGTCCTTCCACAATCCTCCCCCAAACATGGTCAGGTTGTCACAGGAATACCCCACCACGCTGATAATAATTTGTCTTAGTCAGGGTTTCTATTCCTGCACAAACATCATGACCAAGAAGCAAGTTGTAGAGGAAAGGGTTTATTGAGCTTACACTTCCACATTGCAGTTCATCACTAAAGGAAGTCAGGACTGGAACTCTGTCGGGAGCCATCTTCAGAATTCAGTGCCAAGAACTCTCCATACCAGGAGCCATCCCCACCTGGCTCTCAATGCCAGGAGACTTCGATACCAGGAGTCATTCTCACTTAGATCTCCATGCCAGGAACTGTTCCTACATAAATCTCAAAACCCCCTCCTTTTGACGTTCATCTGTAGATAGGTTACTGTAGCAACCCCTTTCCACTTCACCGCCTCATGACCCCCCCATTTATCATGCCAACATTCCAACAGCAATAACTAACTTTACCAGAAATTATGAGAAACTGTTTCTTAGAAATGATGCCAACCCCCTGAGATTGTTCCCCCCTTTACCCCTCCCAAACCTTGTATGCTTCCCTTTATATTGACTTGTCTGGAAATTAAAGTTTGACAGCTTGATCAGAACTAGACAGGCTGTCCTGCCTCTCTCTTGTGTCTTGTCGCCCCATCGCCTTTCCTCTAGGTGGCTTAAAGGAACCCTGTTGATTGTCCTGCGGGTCGGGACACTTTGGCGCCCAACAGTGTGGTACCTGTGGAGCGATCTAGAGAAAGGAGGTCGTGGATCAAGGAGGAGGGCCCTCCGCGTTCCGCTCCCCGAGAGGAGCAGCTCCCTGAGAGAACTGGATTTGGTCGAAGCACGGTTGACCCGCCGGCGCGCTCGGCCAGGGGAAAATCTCCACGACAACTTCATCTCAGAAGGTGAGACCCCATGGGGCAAGCTTTTACTTAACAATCCCTGCTCATTTCAGGGATTCAGGAATCTCGCAAGACACGGGGCTGGGTTAAGAAAAGGAGATCGGACAAATTGTCCCTGGTTCCCAGAGAAAGGAACCATAGGTAAGAAAACATGGGCTAGAGTACGAGATTACTATACAACTTTTGGTCAAGAAAAGGAAAAAAAAAGTTCCGGTTACTGTCTTTAACTACTGGTCTCTGATTAATGACATTATTCAGAATTCTTCCTGTTTCCAAGATCTAGTTCTCTGAAAAAGCGCTCGTCCGGACACTGTCTCTGTGCTCTCTTATCCCTCCCGCCTCTGATAGATATGGAGAAGGGACATTTAAAACGGTTTCTGTCTATGTCTGCTCTTTTCCCTAATTTCTCAAAAAGACCAAAGTCTATCCTTCTTTACAAACTCTGAAATCTAGTCATAATTCAGGTGCTGACACTCTATCTCCCAGGGAGGAAGCCAACTTGGAGGAGAAGCTGCCAGCAGGAGAGCCACTGAAAAAATTTCTTCTCTCCACCAAGTGATAGCCACAGGGGCAAGTAGTCCTCTTAAAGGAGCTACGAGACTCAGAGGGATAAACCTAACTTCAAGACTTATTTCAAAGACAAATAGCTAGAAAAAGCCAGAGCCAAAACAAGCCCCTTGACTTTAAAATTTTAGAAAAATTAAGGTCCGCAGTCACAGCCTATGGGCGGACTGCTCCCTTCACTTTGGCACGGAGGACTGGCTCACACCTGAGGAATTTATCCAGCTTGCCCGAGCTGAGTTCTCTGGGGGAAAATTTATTCTTTGGAAGTCAGAAGCAGCTAAAATGGCCAGAGAAATTGAAAGTAAAAACTACTCACTGGACAGAATGTAAGTCCTAGACTGTAAAGAAATTCCTGGGCTCTCCTCCCCTCCTACCTCTTTCTACATGGTCATGGCCAGTCTGTACTTATCTACACACTCTCTCTGCCTCTCTCTGTCTCCACTACCCCATTAACTCTCATCCTCCATCCTGAATAAACTTTATTCTATACCATGTCTGTGTGTTTGCCTAGGCACCGCCCTTCTCTACCCTGAGGTATATCACATTCTCTAAACCTCTTTCTCTTTTTATGAACGCAATAGGGGTTACAAAAGCAGGGCACTATGGAGTAACTATCAGTGGATGCCACTGTGTCTCCCCCCCCTGCCCCCGCCCTTCTCTGGCAGAATTCCTAGAAGAAAAAGAAGATAAGGAGTTAACTCTTAAACAAGAGGAAAAGCAGGTTTTAGAAAAGCAGTTTTTCCATGTGCAGGACGTGGTATCAGAAAAATTGGTTAAAAACTAATTCAAAACTCTCCTGAAAAAAAAAAAAATCCTTAGTTCTGGTTAAGATATTTGGATCTCTTTGGGACATCAAGTTTCATCTTTGTCTGTTGTCTGTCTTTGGTGCACCAAAACCTGTCCATATGTGTGTCAATTTGTTTGTCTATTGTTTTGATTGGCTGAATGATTGTTGTATTTATGTTATATGTTGAAAAGAAAAAAAATGGTAAAAAAAAAAAAATACGTTATCTACTGGTAGTCCTGCCGGTCTGCAATTTACACAGAGGAAGATGATTAAAGGTGCCTCACATTCTTAACTACAAGTTAAACACAGCTGGAGAAAAAGCTACTTCTTAAGGGGCCAGCAGCCTCAACCTCAATGGTTAATTCTCCTAGACAACTTTCTACCATGGTGATGACTGGGTTCAAAGTGCTTTATTCACCTGAAATCACAGCTGGAAAAAAATATTTGGTTTAAATTAATGAGATTTGTGTAATTGCTTCATCTTTATTTCTAATTGGTCTTAAAGGTATAAATGTTTTACATGCCTTGACTATAGAGTATTGGCTCAAAAGTTATTGGACATGATTTAAAAAATAATGATGGTAACAAAAGGTAAGTTTAAAACTGATAATTTAGGGTTAAAACTATTTTAAGCAACACGTGGCATGACACAATCCAAGAACAACAGGTCTCTAAGATATTTCTAAATTGACATAATGTTTTATGTGATTCTTATCCTAGAACTCAGACTTATAAAAAATAAGATTTAAAATAATGTCTCTTCAATAAGTTACACTGTCATACACTCAAACACACAAGCTGATAGACAAACTTTGCAATATGAAAGTAATGTGTTTGCCATTATTTTTAAGGAGAAAAGATTGCTTAAAACTGGGTTTTGCTTTCAAAAAATTGCAGTTATGCTTTGATATTACAGGTTCTTTTGTTATTTGACCTTCATACAATGGGGTCTGGTTACAGGCTCCTTGCAAGACTGATGGGTTTAGGTCTAGCCTTATCTTACAGGCCTCACCTAGAGAGTTCTGGCCAAAAGAACATTTTTAACAGATTCATATAGATGTGGTTCAAAATAAAGTTCAAACTTACATCTGTGAAAGGTTAAACATAAGCTAACTTAAAAAAAAAACAATAAAAAATAATTTCATTAGAAAGTTCTTCCTCAAGAAATGGCTTGCTCTTAACAATGGGCTTTTAAACTTTTTAAGTAAATAATTTAAAAAAAATGTTAAAATAAATTATTTGGCTAAGACACTGCTTTAAGTTTGCCATAAGAGGATTTAAGCCTCTGATGTTCTCAAGGTAAATGCAAAATAAATATTGACAGACATAACTTGGAGAAAGCTACCGTAAGTATTTGTTAACAATTTATGATATATGTTTACTTCCATTCCTTGACAAAGAGAACATTAATGTAAAATCTCTCCAAATAAGGTTTTGACATCCTCCAATGAAGATTTGGTGTAATAATAAAGTGTTACAAAATAAAATCATAGAAATAATTTTAAAAAAAATGTTTTAAGAGCATGATAAAATGTTTGTTCCTTATTTTAAACAGCAATCAAATTAATTATTAGTGATAGTCAATGTATTACATGGCAAGCCTTTTTTTGACAAAATTAATAATTGTTATTCAAAAGATAAATTGTTAAAAAAATTTGCCTCCATAAATGATTTTATATTTTTATAGATTTATACATACATCCTATAAAAATACATCTACTGTGGGAGTAAAGCTCATATAATTAAATCACATGTTTATTCTTTTGAGTGTCCCCTTGTTTCAGCACAGATAATTGAATTGGGTGCTGTAGCTCCTCTTTTTAAAATGTTAAAAGTCAAACTTTTAATTTTTATATTAATAATAAATTGTTTCCTTTTTAATGCTACCAACTCTTAACTTTTACAATTATCTATACAAATACAATTCAAAAGAATTGATTAAAAATATGCGTATGATTATTAACAGCTTCTCAAGCTTTCTAGTTATAAATGTTTTAACAGAAGAAACAACAACAACAATAAATAAAATTAGTCATTACATGTTATTTTTCTATATTGGATGTTCCAAGTCAGATTGAGACAAATATTATAACTGATTATTATAGCCAGTTACTTGAGATGTTTTAACAATTTGATGTTGGTCATATTACTGAGATTCCTCATAATTCTCAAAGACAAGATATTATGAAACAGGCCCATAGAACTTTAAAACAATATTTTTATAAACAAAAGAGGGGAAAAATCACATCTCTATATACCAGGGAACTCTCTGAGTGTAGAGAGAGGGCATGTTTGTGTTTTTTTCTGCAGGATGCTGAAGGAACATGCTAGCTGCCAAAGTATGCTAATGCTGAGACAAAGAATGATGCTGATTATAATCATTAAAAATGACTACAGTCTTCAACACCTTTGGATGCCTCTTACTAGTGCTGACACCACGGACATCTACAGACTCAACATCCCTCTTTGCATGGCAAATTTATTTAGCTAAAAATTGGACAAATTATAAACAGATTAAAGGGGAGATATTGGCTACTGCTGATTGCCCCCCTTTAGGGTGTCAAAAGGCCATATATTTAAATTTTACAGATTTCAAGTGCAGACCAAATAGAACGTGGCCTGCCATTTATTTTAAGACATCTTCAAGATTTACTTTGGTTGTTTGGGGCCTTTGGGAGAGCCTCTGGACTTCTCCTGTGGGATTACATCTAAGTAACACACAATGTTACACCCTCAGCTAGTTTTCTAACAGATGATGAGTCCACAAGGCCTCTAATCCTCCTACAAGGAGATGGTGCACACTTTTACAAATTAAGTTTACCACCTATGCAAAATCTCCCAATTTACATTGGCAAATAGGCTATGAATGGGGTCTTCGCCTCTATGTACTTGGGTTTGATGCAGGTATTATTTTCTCCATTAAGCTCCTTAAAGAGCCTTTATATCATGCTCAGCCAGTCCCAATGGGACCTAATTCTGTGTTGGTACCTCATCCTATTCCTCCTAAAGGAATTGATCAGGACACCACTCATACTCTTTCTATTAAAGACACTTCCCTACCTTCTGTATTTCCCTTCCAGTCACCAGCTAAGCCATCAGCTACTACACTGCCTGTACAGCCAGCTCCCACTAAAAATCTTGTACTTTCTTTAGTTAATCAGACTTTTCTCACCTTAAATGAAACTTCCCCTGAACTTGTTGAAGATTGCTGGCTGTGCTACCATTCCCAACAACCCTTTTATGAAGGAATTGCTGTTCTTAGTGATTCCCCCCATGCTGACGATCCACGGCGCTGCCGTTGGCAAAAGGGTGCTTGGCCAGGTCTTCCAGTAACCCAGATATCTGGCCTGGGACTTTGTGTGATCTCTAGTGGAACAAATGTCCCCTCAGTTTATGCTCACTTGTGCAATGAAACCTATTTTCCCCCTCCTGGCAATTATTTTATTCTCCCCCAGAGGGAACTTGGTGGGTGTGCCTTGATGGCCTTACACCTTGCCTCTCTGCCTCAGTTTTTCAAAATCGAAAGAATGGGGAGAAACCTGAGTTTTGCATTCTTATTAAGATGTTCCCTTGTTTAGTTTATTATCGCTCTGAAGAATTTTTTCACTTGTGGGATCAATCCACATCTACTGGAGGCTCCACTTCTTTGAGCCGCCCTTGCAGAGAACCTATCTCTGCTGTTACTCTCTCTGTCCTACTTGGCCTTGGAGCTGTAGGAGCAGGGACCGGTATTTCTTCCCTTGTTCTTTCCAACTCTAGGTACACGGAGCTAAGTGCTACCATCGATCAAGACGTCCAACGCCTTCAGCAGGGGATTATTGATCTCTCCGACTCCGTTGACTCCCTAGCTGAGATTGTCCTCCAAAATAGGAGAGGACTTGATCTCCTGTTCCTCCAACAGGGTGGACTTTGTGCAGCTTTAAAAGAAGAGTGTTGTTTTTATGTTAGTAAGACAGGAGTTGTAAAAGACAGCATGAAAATAGTCAGACAAGGCCTAGAAAAACGTAAGAGAGAAAGAGAGCAGAAAGAAAGTTGGTATGAAAATTGGTTTTCCACCTCTCCATGGCTCACTACACTTTTACCCAGTGTCCTAGGACCCTTTGTAGGTCTGTTATTGTTATTTTCTTTTGGACCATGGGCTTTTAAACGTCTCACAGCCCTAATTAAGAAGCGGATAGATGACCTGGCAGCCAAACCTATTCAGGTACATTACCATCGTTTGGCTATGGAGGACTGAGAGATGGCTACCTAAACCCCCCAGGGCAAAACGGCCCAAACAGCACATTCCAGTGCCTTAACAGAAAGAGCATCCTTGTCACAGCCATTCCAGCCGGGACTCCAGAAGGAGCCCCACAAGCTAAAGGCATCAATAACAATTAACTTGCTGGGCAGTTAGCCAATGACGGGCAACTTCCCAGGGCCACTCCCACCTAAGACAGGTATCTCTGGAGGCTGGCAGGGATGACCAAACGGGAACGGGATGTTGGATGACCGGGTCGATTCCTAAGACAGGCGCTGTCCCATTATTTTGATGCCTTATCTGCTTGCCATCAATGGCTGTCTGATCTCTGCTCTCTATACAGAGAAGGGGGAATTGTCGGGAGCCATCTTCAGAATTCAGTGCCAAGAACTCTCCATACCAGGAGCCATCCCCACCTGGCTCTCAATGCCAGGAGACTTCGATACCAGGAGTCATTCTCACTTAGATCTCCATGCCAGGAACTGTTCCTACATAAATCTCAAAACCCCCTCCTTTTGACGTTCATCTGTAGATAGGTTACTGTAGCAACCCCTTTCCACTTCACCGCCTCATGACCCCCCCTTTTATCATGCCAACATTCCAACAGCAATAACTAACTTTACCAGAAATTATGAGAAACTGTTTCTTAGAAATGATGCCAACCCCCTGAGATTGTTCCCCCCTTTACCCCTCCCAAACCTTGTATGCTTCCCTTTATATTGACTTGTCTGGAAATTAAAGTTTGACAGCTTGATCAGAACTAGACAGGCTGTCCTGCCTCTCTCTTGTGTCTTGTCGCCCCATCGCCTTTCCTCTAGGTGGCTTAAAGGAACCCTGTTGATTGTCCTGCAGGTCGGGACAGAACTCAAGCAGATCAGGAAGCAGGAGCTGATGCAGAGGCCATGGAGGGATGTTTCTTACTGGCTTGCTTCCCCTGGCTTGCTCAGCCTGCTTTCTTATAGAGCCCAGGGATGGCACTACCCACAAGGGGCCCTCCCCAATTGATCACTAATTGAGAAAATGCCCCACAGCTGGATCTCATGGAGGCACTTCCCCAACTGAAGCTCCTTTCTCTGTGATAGCTCCAGCCTGTGTCAAGTTAACACACAAAACTAGCCAGTACACTGTTTCACACAATTGTGTTTCTGTCATCTTTGGAATCCTAAGCTTCATTCCACATATCCCTATTTCAAGTAGAATAATCCATGTTATTCTGTGATGGTTAACCATATAGAAGCAACAAAGAATAATGCCACCATGCAGGTATGTATGGAATAAGGATTCAATGTAAAGTATGTTATTGTAGATTGCCCTGGGAGCCAAAATACAAGCACATGAAGTTTCAAATATAATTCATTGGCTCAAAATTATGGAGAAGAATTATACTCCTGACTTTTAAAACTTTACAGTTGTATGTATGCATGTAACATGCATAGACATAAAGATCCCACAGTAGACATCAGAGGGTGTTCATTCTTGATGGAGCTGGCACTTGGGATTAAATTTACATCATCAAGTTTGTGTGATAAGCTGTTCATTTACTAAGACTCCTTGGCCCTGCTGTTGACCTTGAAATGCTTCCTGAACTGAAAACATGCAAATGGGTTCTCTTATCTTATAAACCTCTAGATGGATGCAACCCTGTTAATACCTTAAATTCAGTGCAGTGATTCTTATATTTGATGTCTGCCTTCTTTACATGTGAGAACATACTTGTGGTGGTTTTTAGCCACTACATTTATGATAATTTGTTACAGCAATTAAAGAAATAGAAGATTCATATTTCTGCCTATTTGGACAGTGTGACCTTAAATCATGGGACAGCAAATAAAATAGAAAAGAGAGATAAATTTACTGTAATATTCAATACAATACAAATGTCAGAGATACAAAAAAGTCTTAGTACACATACTTACTCATACTTTTTTTAGAAAGTAGATGTGTTAAGTGGTTCATGCAGATTGCCCATGGGTGTGCCAGAATAGATAGAACCATCACCAGAGAAAAGGAAGAACATGTGAAAGGAGAGCACTGGGTCAAGGGACATCAAAAGCTGCAAAGGACGGGAAAAAGTCAAGTGTAATGGATAGAAGGGTAAGCAAGAGAAAGGATAGTCAGTGGTAATGCTAGGAGTGTTTTCCTTTTCAGGGCACATTTTCTTGGGTCTATACTGCAGCAAGCTATTCAGAGAACACTGTTGTGTCATGCATGGCTTGGTTTTCAAGACTTGACTGGAACAACACATAAATATTTTTTTCAAAAGAGGACACATACACATAGCTACTGAAAGAAAAGCTAGAATCATGTGGGGAAAGTTCACTTTGACAAAGTAGACCAACTACTAAACTATAACTTCAGTGTGTTTAATATCTACAGCACAGGAGGAGAGGTTGCTAGGAAGGCTGAAAGGATCAATCTCAGACTCTAAACATCTGGAAACAGGAAGTGGCAGTTGATGATTTCTGTACATGGTCAACATGCCCATATGGAACAGAGGAAGTTTTGCCAAACCCCGGAGCCTGACCAAACAAAAGCTTTGTCAGTAGTCATGGGTCCTTGGAAATAATATACAGTGAGGTCAGACTTCATCCTCTTCTTATACATGCACTCAGCTTACTTTGCTCCCTAATGGATATCAAAGGCAATCTGATAAGTGGACTGGTGATAAATATGCCAGGCTGAGAAAGGTACTTTATTGTAAATGATCCTGGTATGGGTACACCAGTCTTAGAGTCCTGCAAGCAATTTAGTAAGGGAAAACTATATCTAATAGGTCTGAATGTGGGAAAATGGTGATGATAGGAGGAAGTTTCATCTTAGTGTGATACAAGGGGTTGACAACATAACTTCTGAGCATTATATCACTGTTTTCTGTCATGTGAACACCAAACTCTTACTCTCCATAATATTTAAAATTATTTTTGCCTAGAATATTCACATTCTTTTCTCTAATGTCTTGTTCTTAGCTCTGTCTTTGTTGTGACACCAGACTGTATCATTCACTAGTTTTCTAAAGCTGTGAGGTTCTACAGTTATGTACCACTTCTTCCCTCTTCTTGATCTATTATGGCAATCTGTGATGTTCACCTTTAATTTCTGCTTGTCTTTGTGTTGCACCTACCTGCAAGATTGCCATTACATTCTCCTGCAAAGTTGGTGTAATAATGTGTTGGCCAAAGCAGCTGAGCAAAAGAAATGCATATCAAGACCATTATAAGAGCCAGTATAGCTTTTACTGCATCTCCACCTTCCTAGACTAATATTCATTAGTGCCTTCTCCTCTAAAGATTGCTGAATAGTACTGAAAGAAGAACTCACCTGCAACCATTCATAAAACACTTGATGTTCATGAGAAAGGATGTTGGCTGTCTTGATGTCATTAACATTTGTTTTTACTGATAACAAAATGAACACAATATAACCACATCTGGTGATATAGAGTGCTCAAATTGGCTTAAATATAGAGTGTTCTTTATTTTATTTTTCAGTGGTTACTGAAAAAAAAGCATGTAATATAATGTTTCCCTCAGGAGCTTTGTTGTGAATAGGAACATGTGGGTTAAAATAAATATTTAGATTCTATCATTTCTCTTTTAGTAACCCCCTTGTTTTTTCAAATTTTCACATTTCTCAAAAATAATTAAGATAAAAAGCTTTCAAAGTGGAACTCTGTTTTCCAGGGAGCAAAATTCCTTTAAAAAAGATCATTTCTAACACTTTCAGATAAACACTTCATTTACAATTATTCTAGGGAATTCTATGCAGGACTGCAGTGCTAGCCTTATGGTATCTCTATAAAATACTGACATTTATGAGGCCAACATAAACTCAGTGTTAGAATTCTGAGATCATTCTATATCTATGAGATAGAAAGAGTAACATAATAGAGTTTTAAATAGTGTATAGCAGCAAGTTCTCAAAGAACTGAGGGCAAAGGCTGAAGATACACAGCTTTGGTATTTTATATAAAGATATAATTCTTTTATCCCCAAATCTCTGATTTTTATGTCTTTATTTGTTTTTCTAGGAGTGTTTTTAATTGTGAAAAAGTTAGTAGTCCTTCCTAGACATAATAACAAGTAAACAGATATATAACATCTCATAAAGGTAAAGGCCACAAGGTTGAGCTTCTTGTTACTCAATAAAGGAAATAAAGGCCAAAGAGAAATGACTGTAATTAGAGAATATAGTTATTGAACAGTGTGTTCTGAACTGTATTACTAAACTTTTGTCATCTTAACACAAACCAAGACATACTTAGGAAAACTGTAAATTTAAGAAATGTTTCACCAAATTGGTCTATGGAGATGTGTATGGGATAATATTTTATTTTATTTTATTTTATTTTATTTTATTTTTGACTAATGATTGATATTGCACATCCAATCTAACTGTGACAAGTTCCATCTCTGGGCAAGTGGACCTAATCTATATATATGAAACGCAGCAGATTATTTCAGAGTAAATTAGCCAGTAAGAAGCATTCCTTGCCTCAGTGTTCCTGCTAGGAATTCCTGCACTGGATTTCCTTGTGGATTGCCTATAACTTGTAAAATAAGATGTAATTAAACCGTTCTTCTTCTAGTTGTTTGGTTATGGTGTTTATCAGAGCATCAGAAAAAAGGAACTTTTTACCACCACATCAATTAAAAACATTGAAAGAAAATGACTTACCTTCAAAAATATCCACATTGTATTTACTAACCATGCATTTATGGACTAGTGTCAGGTGCATACCAGTCTGTTTTCTTGGAAGTACTTGTGGAATGACATGTAAATATTAAAATCCTTAAAATAATATTAAAATATTATTTACTATATTTCTGGGGAACTTCAGAATACTATTTGAAGTTCAGTTTTTTAAAATTTGTATGAATGGCTCACACGAGTGCTTCCTTGCTGAGAGGCTGGAGCTGCAGCAGCACAGGCCTGGGCTGCCATGTCTCCACTGCCTCTCCAGTTTTCCTCAGGGATTTGGGGTCTGCTCATCTGCCTCAGTCATTAAAAAAGATTTCTTTTGGAGACTGGATTGGCAGTGGCGGCAGTGTTGGCAGCAGTGGCAGCAGCAGCTCGTCCAGCAGAAGAGCTACCACCAGTGGAACCAAGGTGACAGGGTCCAGGCAGGCACTGCGCCCACTACCACTGACCATCGCTAGCCAGCAGGACTACAAGCTGCAGCAGAGGAGTTACAGTGCTTTTCACCACTCTGAAGCCACATCAAAACTCTGACTCCTGCCAGTCAGTTATGAGAGGCTCTCCACCATCTTGGCTCTCAGATGCCATAGAGATCTGATAGCCCGAGGTATGCAGACATAGCCAGAGGCCAATATCGTGTGGGTCTAAGCCTGACAGGTGTTGGCCTGCACCCAGGTCCTGGGCTGTCCGGTGGGCCATCTGTGTGCCAACCCAGCCAGGAGGTTGTTAGCCCAGCAGACTCTTCCGGCACTTGCAGGGGGCGTGCACCACCATTCCGGCTACCTGACAGAACCACTTAGAGACATAGCACGAGGCGAACATTGCTCGGGCATAAGCCTGTCAGGTTTTGCCTGGACTCAGGGCCTGAGCAGCTAGGCTAGCCATGTGTGCACCAACCCAGTTGGGAGATCGGCTGCCTGGGAGAGTGATTAGCACTTAGACAAGGTCCCTGTAGCATACACCATCAACACTCCCTGAAGGAGCAAATGGGCATCACCTGGTTCACAAAGACAATCTGGGGCAAGGAACATTAGGGCCCCAAGGGCACCCAAGAGGATGGCAGCACATCAGCAATCTGCTACAGGGGAAACCCAGCCATTCAGTGCTGCAGAAATAACCTTACAGCCTGACAGGAGGCTCAAACACCAGCCAGAGACAAGACCAACTAACGCCAGAGATAACAAGATGGCAAAAGGCAAATGTAGGAATGCTACTAACAGAAATTTAGGCAATATGGCAGTGTCTGAACCCAACTCTCCAACAACAGCAAGTCCTGGATACCCCAACACACCAGAAAAACAAGATTTGGATTGAAAATCACTGGCCATGATGCTGTGGAGGTCCCACTGAGATCGGGAAAGAGAGGAGCACCTGAGGGGATTGTTCCAAGAAAGGCCAGCTGGCAAAGAGAGAGGAACACATTGGGAAAAATAAGGTACCAGGAAAAAGTAAAGGCAAATTGTCAGCAGTCTAGAACTGCATCAGGTGAGAAGACTAGGGAATAAAATAAAATAAAAAAGAGTAAAAAATCAAAAAACAAAAAACAAACAAAAAAGACAGATTTTTAGAAACATGAGAGAGAAAGAGAAAGAGAGAAGGAAAATGGATTTCAAAACTTTCCTACAGTAGAAGGGGAAACATGGACATGTCCTGTTTCCTCTATGGGCCTTACGGGAGATATTCTTAGTACTGGTTACAAGTGCTCTTTCCTCTATATGTATTGTCTTTGGTGCACCAATTTGTCTACATGTGTCTTGTTTCATTGTTTGAATGATTGTTCTATGTTTCCTTGAATAGTAAACCATGTGTTTTAGTCCTATTCTTCTCTGAAAAGTCTCTAATGAACAGGAAGAAGACAAGAAGAAATTGAATTGTTCTAGCAGATTGTGTTTATTGACAAACTACTGAGAGTATGAAGATGCTGCTGTGGTTGAAGAATTCATGGAATTGTGCCTATGCCTCTAAATAATGAAGGGAGATTCCCTGTCACCTTGTATTACCATCAATCTCTGGCATTATCGCCACTCCTGATTTAAAAAGGTCTGGGTCTATGGCACTGGGGTTTTTGGCTTGTGGAGTTGCCACATTGGGATTGTTCCTTCCAAACCGTATGTGCAAACAACAATACCAGTCCAGAGCAGTAACTGAACAAGTGTTTATGTCTTTGGCACAGGACAATACATCTGCTCAAATTTGACACAGCCTGTATCAATAATAGTTAGTCTATGACAGGCAACTCCTTTCCAGTCCACACCAACCTAAGACAGGGGCTCTGGGACTGGCAGAGATTACCAGAGATGGGTAATGGGAGTTGGATGGAAGGTGACCTAAGACAGATGCTATTACATTTTAGAAAAATAAAGGAGGAGCTGTTGGGAACCAGCAAGCTTAGCTCAGCACTCCCAGCGGAGCTGTTTGCACAGGTTTCTTGAGAGCAAAACATCCCACGGCTTAGCTTGATTCCTGCCTTCCAGCCCAGTGTGTCACAGACTTCTCAGGTGCCTGACCCATGGCTATAATTGTTTTTTCCTGTTCCCTTCCCTGGCCTCTAGTATATATATTGCTGGTCTCTCAGTAAAGCATTGGCAGTCTCCTTACAGAATGACTTGTGTCTGTGTTTACTGTTAATCCCCCAGGCCTATGCCCGATACTCAGTACCTTGGCAGTGCAGGCACTGTCAATGCTCCTAGAGGAACACAAAAAGGACATAAATGAATCTCTTAAAGAAATACAGGGGAACATGAATAAGCTAGAAACCCATATAATGGAAACACAAAAATCACTTAAAGAAATTAAAGAGAATAAGGCTCAAGAAATAGAAGCCAATAAAGAAGAAATGGAAAAAAAAAACTTAAAGAAATTCAGAAGAAAGTGAATCAAGTGGCAGAAGTCATGAAAGAGGAAACACAAAAATCTCTTAAAGAATTAAAGAAAAACACAAACAAACAAGTGAAGGCACTGAGAAAAAACATCCTGGATCTAAAAACAGAAGTAGTAACAACTAAGAAATCACAAAAGGAGACAATTTTGGAGATAGAAAACCTTGGGAAGAAATTAGGGGCCATAGATGCAAATATCAACAACAGAATACAAGAGATGGAAGAAAGAATCTCAGATACCAAAGATACCACAGAAACCATTGCCTCAACAGTCAAAGCAAATACAAAATGAAATAAGCTTATAACCCAGAGCATCTAGGAAATCCAGGACACAATGAGAAGACCAAACATCAGGATTATAGGTAAAGATGAGAGTGAATATTTACAACTGAAAGGTCTAGCAAATATCTTCAACAAAATTATGGAAGAAAACTTCCCTAACCTAAAGAGAGAGATGCCCATGAATATAGAAGAAACCTACAGAACTCCAAAGAGATTGGACCTGAGCAGAAATACCTCCTGTCACATAATAATCAAAATCCCAAATGTACTAAACAAAGAAAGAATATTGAAGGCAGTAAGAGAAAAAGGCCAAGTAACATATAAAGGAAGCCCTATCAGAATCACACCAGACTTCTCACCAGAGACCATGAAAGCTAGAAGATCCTGGGAGGATCTCATGCAGACTCTAAGAGAACACAAATATCAGCCAAAACTATTATACCCAGCAAAACTCTCAATCACCAGAGATGGAGAAACCAAGATATTCCATGACAAAACAAAATTTACACAATATCTTTCCACAAACCCAGCCCTACAAAGAATAATAGGAGCAAAACTCCAATACAAGGAGAGAAACTATACCCTGGAAAAAACAAGATAGTAACCTTCTTTCATCAAACCCAAAAGAAGATAAACACTCAAATATAAAAATAACATCAAAAATGACAGGAAGCAATAATCACTATTCCTTAATATCTCTTAACATCAATGGACCCGATTCCCCAAATAAAAAGACATAGACTAACCAAATGGATAAGGAAACAGGACCCTACATTTTGCTGCATACAGGAAACACACCTCACTGTCAAAGACAAAAACTATCTTAGAGTTAAAGGCTGGAAGACAATTTTACAAGCCAATGGTCTCAGGAAATGAGCTGGAATAGCAATTCTAATATCAGATAAAACTGACTTTCAACCTAAAGTCATCAAAAGAGACACAGAAGGACACTTCTTGCTGGTCAAAGGAAAAATCCACCAAGAAGAACTTTCAATTCTGAACATCTATGTGCCAAATGCAAGGGCACTCTCATTCATAAAAGAAACTTTACTAAAGCTCAAAGCACATATTGCACCTACCACAATAATTGTGGGTGACTTTAACACTCCACTCTCCTCAATGGACCGATCAGGAAAACAGAAACTAAACAGGGACACAGTAAAACTAATTGAAGCTTTGGACCAATTGGATTTAACTGACATTTATAGAACATTTCACCCTAAAGCAAAAGAATATACCTTTTTCTCAGCACCTCATGGTACCTTTTCCAAAACCAACCATATAATTGGTCACAAGACAGGCCTCAACAAATATAAGAAGATCAAACTAATCCCATGCCTTCTATCAGATCACTATGGAGTAAGAGTTGTCTTCAATAGCAACAAAAAGAAAGGAAAGCCCACATACACATGGAGGCTGAACAATACTCTACTCAATGACACCTTGGCCAAAGAAGAAATAAAGAAATAAATCAGAGACTTTTTGGAATATAATGAAAATGAAGGCACAACATATCCAAATCTTTGGGAAACAATGAAAGCAGTGCTAAGAGGAAAACTCATAGCCCTGAGTGCCTCCAAAAAGAACCTGGAGAGAGCATACACTAGCAGCTTAATGGCACATGTTAAAGCTCTGGAACAAAAGAAGCTAATTCACACAGGAGGAGAAGAAGACAAGAAATCATCAAACTCAGGGCTGAAAACAATCAGGTGGAAACAAAGAGAACCATACAAAGAATCAACAAATCCAGGAGCTGGTTGTTTGAGAAAATCAACAAGATAGATAAAACCTTAGCCAGATTGACCAAAGAGCACAGATAAACTATCCAAATTAACAAAATTAGAAATGAAAAGGGGGATATAACAGCAGAAACTGAAGAAATTCAAAGAAAATCATCAGATCCTACTACAAAAGCCTATACTCAACACAACTTGAGAATCTGGAGGAAATGGACAATTTCTTAGACAGATACCAAATACCAAAATAAATCAGGAACAAATAGTTCTAAATCATCTAAACAGTTACATAACCCCTAAAGAAATAGAAGAGGTCATAGAAAGTTTTCCAACCAAAAAAAGCACAGGTTAGTTTCAGTGCAGAATTCTATCAGACCTTCAAATAAGACCTAACACCAATACTCTTCAAACTATTCCACAAAAGAGAAACAGAAGGAACACTACCCAACTCCTTAACTTAAGCCACGATTACGCTGATACCAAAAACACACAAAGATCCAACAAAGAAAGAGTACTTCAGACCAATTTCCCTTAAGAACATCGATGCAAAAATCCTTAATAAAATTCTTGCCAACCAAATCCAAGAACAGGTAAAAAACGATCATCCACCATGATCAAGTAGGCTTTATCCCAGGGATACAGGAATGGTTCAATCCACTACATAAACAAACTAAAAAAAAAAAAAAAAAAAAAAAAAAAAAAACACATGGTCATTTCATTGGATGCTGAAAAAGCATTTGACAAAATTCAGCATCTTTTTGTGATTAAAGTCTTGGAAAGAACAGGAATTCAAGGCCCATACCTAAACATAGTAAAACAATATACAGCAAACCGGTAGCCAGCATCAAACTAAATGGAGAGAAACTTGAAGCAATCCCACTAAAATCAGGGACCAGACAGGGCTGCCCCCTTTCTCCTTATCTTTTCAATATTGTACTTGAGGTACTAGCTTGGGCAATTCGACAACATAAGGAGGTCAAAGGGATACAAATTGGAAAGGAAGAAGTCAAAGTATCACTATTTGCAGATGATATGATAGTCTACCTAAGTGACTCAAAAAACTCAACTAGAGAACTCCTACAGCTGATAAACAACTTCAGCAAAATGGCAGGTTACAAAGTCAACTCAAGCAAATCAGTAGCCTTCCTATACTCAAAGGATGAGCAGACTGAGAAAGAAATTAGGGAAATGACCCCCTTCACAATAGCCACAAACAGTATAAAGTACCTTGATGTGACTCTGACCAAACAAGTGAAAGATTTGTGTGACAAAAACTTCAAGACTCTGAAGAAGAAAATGGAAGAAGACCTCAGAAATTGTAAAAATCTCCCGTGCTCATGGATTGGCAGGATTAATAAAGTTAAAATGGCCATTTTGCCAAAAGCAATATATAGATTCAGCGCAATACCCACCAAAATCCCAGCTCAGTTCTTCATAGAGTTAGAAGAGCAATTCTCAAATTCATCTGGAATAACAAAAAAAAAAAAAAAAAAAAAAAAAAAAACAGGATAGCTATAACGATTCTCAACAACAAAAGAAATACTGGGGGAATCAGTGTCCCTGACCTCAAGTAATACTACGGAGCAATAGTGTTAAAAACTGCATGGTATTGGTACAGTGACAGGCAGGTGGATCACTGGAATAGGATTGAAGATCCAGAAATGAACCCACACTCCTATGGCCACTTGACCCTTGACAAAGGAGTTGAAAACATCCAGTATAAAAAAGATAGCCTTTTCAACAAATGGTGCTGGTTCAACTGGAGGTCAGCATGCAGAAGAATGTGAATTGATCCATCCTTGTCTTCTTGGACTAAGCTCAACTCCAGTTGGATCAAGGACCTCCACAAAAAGGCAGACACTATTAAGCTAATAGAAAAGTAACTGGGGAAGACCCTTGGGGACATCAGTATGGGAGGGGGGAGTTCCTTAACAGAGCACCAATAGCATATGCTCTAAGATCAAGTGTTGACAAATGGGACCTCATAAAATTACAAAGTTTCTTTAAGGCAAAGGACACCATCAAAAGGACAACACGGCATCCAACAAATTGGGAAAAGATCTTCCCCAACCCTACATCAGATAGAGGGCTAATATCCAATATATACAAAGAACTCAAGAAGTTAGACCCCAGAAAAGCAAATAACCCTATTAAAAATGGGATACAGAGCTAAACAAAGAATTTTCACCCGAAGAATTTTGCATGGCTGAGAAGCATCCTAAAAAATGCTCAATATCATTAGTCATTAGAGAAATGCAAATTAAAACAACCTTGATATTTCACCTTATACCAGTCAGAATGGCTAAGATTAAAAATTCAGGAGACGACAGGTGTTGGTGAGGACCTGGAGAAAGAGGAACACTACTCCACTGCTGGTGGGTTTGCAAACTGATACAACCACTCTGGAAATCAGTCTGACAGTTCCTCAGAAAACTGGGCTTGTCACTTCCTGAGGATCCTGCTATACCACTCCTGGGCATATACCCAGAGGATTCCCCATCATGTAATAAAGATACATGCTCCACCATGTTCATAGTAGCCCTATTTATAATAGAAGCTGGAAAGAACCCAGGTATACCTCAACGGAAGAATGGATGCAAAAATATGGTATATATACACAATGAAGTACTATTCAACCATTAAAAACAATGAATTCATGAAATTCTTAGACAAATGGCTGGAGCTGGAGAACATCATCCTAAGTGAGGTAACCCAGTCTCAAAAGATCAATCATGGTATGCACTCACTAATAAGTGGATATTAGCCTAGAAAATTGGAATACCCAAAACATAATCTACACATCAAATGATGTACAAGAAGAACGGAAGAGTGGCCCCTGATTCTGGAAAGACTCTGTGTAACAGTATAGGGCAATATCAGAACAGGGATGTTGGAAGGGGTGGGTGGATGAGAGAACAGGGGGAGGGAAGAGGGCTTATGAAACTTTCAGGGTGTGGGGGGCCAGAAAAGGGGAAATCATTTGAAATGGAAATAAAAATATATCAAATAAAAAAAGAAAAGAAATTGTATGAATGACACATCTAACAAATCTATTTAACAGGCACTGGGATAAAGAAATGCCTTCCTGTCAGCAGATGTTCTGGCCACATTTGTGAAAAAAGTAATTGTATGTTTCTGTCTTTTAGTGCAGTGTTATTTATGAAAAACTATTTTTCTTTTAATTGCTTCCATTAATCTAAAAAGACACCTGAAAATTGGCATACACAGGAATCTATGTAAAAAATATTTTTGACAAAAATACATGAATATTTTAAGATATGAAGGCATTTTGACTTATTTTGATTTTGTTCCTTTAAAATAAAATTGTGGCTTAACCCAAAAACATACATTGTTAAAAGAAAGCATCTTCAACAAATGGTGATGGTCTCAGTGGTGATCTACATATAAGAATGAAAATTGATCCATATTTATCCTTTGCACAAATCTCAATTCCAAGTGGATCAAGGACTTCAACACAAAACCTGATACACTGAATCTAATAGATGAAATATTGGGAAAGAGCCTCAAACTCATTGGCACAAGGGGAAATTTTCGGAACAGAAGAGTAATGGCTCAGGCTTTAAGATCCACAATTAATAAAAGGGACCTCATGAAACTGAAAAGTTTCTGTAAGGCAAAAGGCACAATCAATAGGCCAAATCAGCAACCTACAGACTGGGGAAAAAAATCTTCACTAACCCTGCATCTAATAGAGGGCTATTATTCAAAATATATAAAGATTTCAAGAAGTTAAGCTACAAAAAATCTAAATAACACAGTTAAAAATGGGGTACAGGCTAAACAGAGAAGTCACAACAGAAGAATCTCAAATGGCTGAGAAACACTTAAAAGTATTCAAAGTCCTTAGCTATCAGGGAAATGCAAATGAAAAAGACCCTAAGATTCCTTCTTATACTAATCAGAATGGCTAAGATCAAAATCTCAAGTGACAGGACATGCTGATTAGGATGTGGAGAAAGAGGAAAAGCCCTCCATTGCTGGTGGGATTGCTAAGCAGTATAACTCTTCTCAAAATCAATGTGGAAGTTCCTCAGAAAATTGGAAATAGTTCTATCTTAAAATCCAACCATGCCATTCTTGGGTATATACCCAAAAGATGTTTAACTTCTGGTAACAAGGACACGTGCTCCACTATGTTCATTACAGTCTTACTTGTAATAGCCAGAAGCTGGAAACAACCAAGGTGTCCCTTAAATGAAAATTGGATATAAAAAAAATGGGATCTATTTACACAATGGAATAATATTCTGTTTTTAAAAACAAGGTTGTCATGAATTTTTCCGACAAATAGATGAAACTAGAAAATGAATCACCCTGAGTGAGTAAACCCAGACCTAAAATTTCATGCATTGTAGGTTCTCACTAATATGCAGGCATTAGTCAAAATGTACAGAATACCAAGGATACAACCCACAGACCATAAAAAAATGTAATAAGAAGAAAGGTCCAAGACAGTATGCTTCAATCCCACTTAGAAGGGGGAAGAAAATAATCAAGGGAGGCAGTAAGAAGTAGGGACCTGGGTGGAAGAGGCGAGGGGGAGGGTAAAAGAGGAACAAGATCATGTATGGAAGGAGTTGAAGAAGAGAAGCCCTGAGGGCCAGCAGGAATATATTGAAATATGCAACCTCAGGGGATGGGGTGGGTAGGAAGTAAGTGGACCCTTCAGAAAGTACCAGAGACTGGGGAGGTGAGACTCTCAGAATTCAATGAGGGTAACCTTAGCCAAAATGCCCAACAAGGGGGAGAGGAAACTCACAGAGTCTACCTTAAATAGATAGACAGGTCCTCAAGTGAAGGGAAAGAGTGACTAACCCATAGTCAAAGTTTCTGACTTAGAACTGTTCCTGTCTAAAATAACTGCAGGGACAAAATTGGGGAAGAGACTGAAGACAGGAGTCTAGTACAGCTGTCCTCTGGGATGCCCTACCAGCAGCTGACTGAGACAGAAGGAGATACTTACTCCTAAACCTTCAACTGAAGCTGGGGAGCCCACATAGTTGAATTAAGGGAAGGATTGAAGAAGCTTAAGGGGAGGGCAATCCCATTGGAAGACCAGCAGTCTTAACTAATGTGGACCCCAGGGAGTTCCCAGAAACTGAGTTACCAACCAGGCAGCATACACAGGCTGCACATATATAACAGAGGACTGCTTGGTCTGGCCTCAGTGGCAGAAGTTGTGCCTAATCCTCAAGAGATATGAGGCCCCAGGGAATGGGAAGACCTATTGGAGAAGAACATATTTTAGGAGGCAAGAAGGAGGAGTGGGATGAGGAACAGTGGGAAGGGGGCAAAAAGGAAGGGACAACAGCTGGAATGTGAATTGATAAAACAAAATAAATTGTGGCTTAATCAGAAATGGTAAGACATGACTTTAAATCCAGCCCTCAAGAGGCAGAGGCAAGCAGATCTATATAAGTTTGAGGACAGCCTGGTCTAGATAGTGAGTTCCAAGACAGCCCAGGTTGTGCAGTGAGACTTTGTTTACAAACACACAAGCAAAGTAACATCTTACCTGAGCCAGGTTATGTTCCACTTAAGGAATAGAATGATTTTCTTTAGATTGTGGATTGTACTGTGCCAGCTTCTCAGGAATCCTGACTTCTTCCTCCTGTTCACATAACTTTCTTCACAAATTATAAAAACTCTTGTTCTAGTTATTGAGCTTCTTTCTCACTTTTTTTAAAAAACTTTAAACTCATGCCACTTCAGCTTGGTAAACAATACTATAAATGTTTTTTTTGTTTTGTTTTTTTTTTGTTTTTTTTTTTTTTGGTTAAGGTTCTACTGATGAAATTAGTTTCTGAGCTATCTTCATGAATGGTATTTTTAGAGATTTTTTTTTTACTGGTGGAAGTACCTAGCATGGGTAAATATAATTTTTTAGATTCTAATAAATAAGATATCAAGTTTCTAGGAGACAAAAATTCTGTAAATATAACTGTGTTCGTAATTACTTGTCTTAGATTTTAATTATAGTTCTTAATTACAGACTTGCTTATAAATATAACTTCAGCCCAGAATTGGATATTGTTGATAGATGAGATTTATTTTCTAAGCATAACTGTTAATTTTTAAAATATGCTACTTCATCAGGTTTTGATTCTAGAGGACAACAAATTCCTTGATGGAAAAGATGATCCTGTTGAATTCCAAGAGAACATTTGAGGCTAATAGAAAGTTAAGAAAGGGTTTCCATCTGTTCCTGGAGCTAATCCTGTGCCACAGTTCTCAGTACCCAGATCCCACCAGAAGAGAGCAGGTCTCCCAGGAGTGCTAACATACATATGAGCACAGGTAGGACCACCACTTCTGCTCCAAGGGATCTGCCCAGAGCCATCAGGAAATAGAAAACAAGGAACAGCATGGAACAGGATTCTTTATCTTTCCATTTGTGCTTTAGCTGACCCAGTACCACAGCTCCCCAAACCCAAATCCCACTAGAAGAAGGCTGGTATCCCAAGAGTACTGACACACCTGAGAGCACAGGTGAGATCACCATTTCTGCTCAAATTCCTGACCCAAGAGGGACGCACTCAGAGCCATCAAGACATAGAACAAAGGAATGGCCAGGATTGGATCCTTGTGGTGTTTGTTAGTCTGTAGCCCAGAGATGACCCTGTGCCATAGCTGTTCACATACAAATTCCTCCCAGAGAGAAATAGTCTCACAGAAATTCTGACAAAAGGATTAGAGGAGGGACAAGCCACAGTCAGAGACAGCAAGACCAGCTTATTCCACAGATAAACAGATGATGAGAAGCAAGAGTCAGAACAGAAGCAACAGAAACCAAGGCTATGTGTTATCATCAGAATCCAGTTGTCCCACCACAGCAAGTCTTGCATATCCCACCCTACCAGAAAAATCAAAACTCTGATTTAAAATCAGATTTCACAATGATGATAGAGGACTTACAAAGGACATAAATAACACCCTTAAAGAATACAGGAGAACACAGGTAAACAGGTAAAAGTCCTTAAAGAGAAAACATGAAAATCCCTTAAAGAATTACAGAAAAACATAAACAAACAGGTGAAGGAATTGA
This sequence comes from Apodemus sylvaticus, assembly GCF_947179515.1. Lineage (NCBI taxonomy): Eukaryota > Metazoa > Chordata > Mammalia > Rodentia > Muridae > Apodemus > Apodemus sylvaticus. Next base: position 117,765,612 of record NC_067478.1, on the reverse strand, counting down.
ACAAAACTATCCAGGATCTAAAAATGTAAATAGAAACAATAAAAAAACCACAAAGGGAGACAACACTGGTGGTAGAAAACCTAGGAAAGAGATCAGGAGTCATAGTCACCAACAGAATACAAGGGATAGAAGAGAGAATCTCAGATGCAAAAGATACCATAGAAAACATTGATCCAACAGTCAAAGAAAATGTAAAATGCAAAAAAGCTCCTAACCAAAAACATCCAGGAAATTCAGGACACAATATAAAAAGGATAATAGGTAAAGAAGAAAGTAAAAACTTCCAACTTAAAGGACCAGTAATTATCTTTAATAAAATTATAGAAGAAAACTTCACTAACATGAAGCCTACAGAACTCCAAATAGATAGTATCGGAACAGAAATCATCCCCTTCACATACTAATTAAAACACCAAATGCACAAAACAAAGAAAGAATATTAAAAGCAGTAAGGGATTTCCAGAGTGATTTTACCATCTTACAATCCTACCAGCAGTGGAAGAGTGTTCCTCTTTCTCTACATCCTTGCCAACACCTGCTGTCTCCTGAGTTCTTAACCTTAGCCATTCTGACTGATGTGAGGTAAAATCTCAGGGTTGTTTTGATTTGCATTTCCCTAATGACTAATGATGTTGAACATTTCTTAAGGTGCTTCTCAGCCATCCAAATTTCTTCAGGTGAAAATTTTTGTTTAGCTCTGTACCCCATTTTTAATAGGGTTTTTTTGGTTCTATGGGGTCTAACTTCTTGAGTTCTTTGTATATATTGGATATTAGCCCTCTGTTGGATGTACGGTTGGGGAAGATCTTTTTCCAGTTTGTTGGTTGCCATTTTGTCCTTTTGGCAGTATCCTTTGCCTTACAGAAGCTTTGTAATTTTATGAAGTCCCATTTGTCAATTCTTGATTTTAGAGCATAAGCTATTGGTGTTCTGTTCAGGAACTTTTGACCTGTGCCCATGTCCTCAAGGGTCTTCCCCATTTTCTTTTCTATTAGTTTCAGTGTTTCTGGTTTTATGTGGAGGTCGTTGATCCACTTGGAGTTGAGCTTAGTACAAATAGATAAGAATGGATTAATTCACATTCTTCTGCATGCTGACCTCCAATTGAACCAGCATGGTGGTTCCTCAGAAAACTGGGCAGGACACTTCCAGAGGATCCGGTTATACCACTCCTGGGCATATACCCAGAGGATTCCCTGGCATGTAGTAAGGATACATGTTCCACTATGTTCATAGCAGCCTTATTTATAATAGCCAGAAGCTGGAAAGAACCGAGATGTCCCTCAATGGAGGAATGGATACAGAAAATGTGGTATATTTACACAATGGAATACTACTCAGCAATTAAAAACAGTGAATTCATGGAATTTTTAGGCAAATGGTTGGAACTGGAAAATATCCTAAGTGAGGTAACCCAATCACAAAAGAATACACTAGGAATGCAATCACTAATAAGTAGATATTAATTAGCCCAGAAGCTCTGAATACTCAAGACACAATTAGCATATCAAATGATTCCTATGAAGAAGGAAGGAGAGGGTCTGATCATGGAAAGACTTGATCCAGCATTGTAGGGTAGTACCAGGACAGAGAAAAGGGAGCGGGGGGGGGGGGGGGGATGATTGGAGAATGGGTAGAGAGAAGAGGGCTTATGGGACATATGGGTAGTGGGGAACCAGGAAAAGGGAAAGCATTTGGAATGTAAACAAAGAATATAGAAAAAAAGCAGTAAGGGAAAAATGTCAACTAACATATAAAAGCAGACCTAGTAGAATTATCCCAGACTACTCAACAGAGAATATGAAAGCTAGAAGATCCTGGGCATATGTCATACAGACCCTAAGAGAACACAAATGCTAGCTCAGGCAAATATACCCAGCAAAACTCTCAATTACCATAGATGGAGAAACAAAGATATTCCATGATGAAACGAAATTTACACAATTTCTTTTGATAAATCCATGAATACAAAGAACAATAAACAAAAAATTGCCAACACAGTGACGTTAACTGCACAATAGAAAATTCAAAAAAGTAATCTTCTTTCAACAAACCCAAAAGAAGATAGCCACACAAACATAAATCCACCTCTAACAACAAATATAATAGGAAGCAATAATCACCATTCCTTAACATCTCTAAACATGAATGGACTCAATTCCCCAATTTAAAAAAAAAAAAACATAGATTAACAGACTGGATATGTAAACAGGAACCAACATTTTGCTGCATACAGGAAACATGCCTCAGTGACAAAGACAGAAACTACCTCAGAATAAAAGAATGGAAAAAAAATCCAAGCAAATGCTCCCAAGAGAAAAGCTGGAGTAGACAATCTAATACTGAATAAAATTGACTTTCAACCAAAAGTGAGGAAAAAAAATAAGGAAGGACACTTCATCCATTTCAAAGGAAAAATCTACCAATATGAACTAACAATTATAATCATTTATGCAATTATAACCATTTATGCTCCAAATGCAAGGGTGCCCACATTTATTAAAGAAACTTTACTAAAGCTCAAAGCACAAATATACCTCACACAATAGAAGTTGGAGACTTCAACACCCCACTCTCATCAATGGACAGATTGTGGAAGCAGAAACTAAAAGGAGACATAGTGAAACTAACAGAATTTATGGCTCAAATGGATTTAACAGATATCTACAGTACATTTCATCCTAAAAGAAAAGAATATATCTTCTTCTCAACTCCTCATGGTACCTTCTCTAAAACTGACCATATAATGAGTCACAAAACAGACTTCAACAGATACAATAAGACTGAAATAATCCCGTGCATCCTATCAGATCACCACAGACTAAAGCTGGACTTCAATAACAACAAAAATAACAGAAAGCCTTCATACATATGCAAGCTGAACAATACTCTACTCAATGATAATTTGGTCAAAGAACAAATGAAGAAAGAAATTAAAGACTTTAGAGTTTAATGAAAATAAGGCAAAACATACCCAAACCTATGGGACATAACAAAAGCAATGCTAAGAGGAAAAATCATAGATCTGAGGGCCTCAAAAAAAATGCAGAGAACATACCCTCGCAGCTTGTCAGAACATCTGAAAGCTCTAGAACAAAAAGAAACAAATACACACAAGAGGAGTAGACAGAAAGAAATAATCAAATTCAGGGCTGAAATCAACCAAGTAGAAACAATAAGAACCATAGAAAGAATCAACAAAACCAGGAGGTGGTTCTTTGAGAAAATGAACAAGATAGATAAATCCTTAGCCACATTAACCAGAGAGTACAGAGACAGTATCTAAATGAAGAAATTCAGAAATGACAAGGGAGACATAGCAACAAAAACCAAGGAAATTCAAAAAAATCATCAGATTCTACTACAAAAGCTTAGACTCAACAAAACTGGAAAATCTGGATGAAATGGACTATTTTCTAGACAGATACCAGGTACCAAAGTTAAATCAGGAGCAGATAAACTATTTAAACAGTCCCACAACCCCTAAATAAATAGAAGCAGTCATTAATGATCTCCCCACTAAAAAAAAAGCCCAGAACCTGATGGGTTTAGTGCAGAATTCTATCAGGTCTTCTTTGAAGACCTAATACTAATATTCTTCAACTATTACACAAAATAGAAACTACTCAATTCTTTCTATGAAGCCACAGTTATGCTGATACCAAAATCACACAAAGGCCCAACAAAGAAAGAGAGATTCAGACCAATTTCCCTTATTAATATCAATGCAAAAAAAATCTCAAAAAAAATTCTCACAAACTGAATCCAAGAACACACCAAAGGATCATTCACCAAGATCAAGTAGGCTTCATCCCAGAAACACAGGGATGGTTTTATATACAGAAATTCATCAACATAATTCACTACATAAACAAATTCAAAAAAACACGTGATCATTTCTTTAGTTGCTAAGAAAGCATTGGACACAATCCAACACCCATTCATATTAAAAGTCTTGGAAAGAGCAGTAATTCAAGGTCCATCCCTAAATATGGTAAAAGCAATATACAGCAAACCAGTAGTCAACATCAAATTAAATGTGTTATAAAATTAACTCAAACAAATCAGTAGCTTTCCTATGTATACTCAAAGGCTAAATGAGCTGAGAAAGAAATTAGGGAAATGGTACCATTCACAATAGTTACAAACAATATAAAATATTGGTGTGACTCTAACCAAACAAGAGTAATATTTGTACAATAAGACTTCAAATCTTTGAATAAAGATATCAAAGAAGACCTCAGAAGATGTCCCATGCTCATGGATTGGCAGGATTAATATAGTAGAAATGTCCATCTTGCCAAAACCAATCTACAGATTCAATGCAATCAAAATTCCATATCAATTCTTCATAGAGCTAGAATGAGCAATCTGAAAATTCATTTGGAATAACAAAAAATCAAGGATAGCAAAAACTATTCTCAATAATAAAAGAATTTCTGGTGGAATCACCATCCCTGATATTAAGCTGTATTAAAGAACAATGGTGATTAAAAAAGAAAACCTGCTGGTATTGGTACAGAGTGTGTCAGGAAGATCAATGAAATAGAATAGAAGACCCAGAAATAAACCCACACACTTATGGTCACTTGATCTTTGAAAAAGGAGCTAAACTCATTCAGTGGGAAAAAGAGCATTTTAAACAAATGGTGCTGGTTCAGCTAGTGGTCAGCATGTTGAAGAATGCAAATTGATCAATTCTTATCTCCCTGTACAAAGCTTAAGTTCAAGTGGATCAAGGACCTCCACATAAAATCAGATACACTGAATCTAATAGAAGAGAAAGTGGGGAAAATCTCGAACACATGGGTACAGGGGAAATTTTCCTGAACAGAACACCAATGGCTTATGCTCTAGAGATTGAGAAATCTCAGGATTGATAAGTGGGACCTCATAAAATTGCTAAACTGTTGTAAAGCAAAGGAGACTGTCAATAAGACAAAACTGCAGCCAACAGACCAATACTACTCAGTTATTGAAAACAATGACTTCATTAAATTCACAGGCAAATGGATAAATTTAAAAAAATCATCCTGAGTGAGGTAACTCAGTCATAAAAGGCCACATATGGTATGTACTCACTGATAAGTCAATATTATGCAAAGAACATGGAATATCTATGATGCAACTCACTGACCATATGAAGCTCAAGTGGAATGAAGACCAAAGAGTAGATGCTTCAGTTCCAATTAGAAGGAGGATCAAATATTTAAGGGAAGTAGAAGCTGGGAGAGACTTGGGAGGAAGAGAAGAGGGGGAGAAGAAAATAGGAGGAAGATTCAGGTATGGAAGGAGAAGGATGAGACTAACAGAGGTTCAGAAAATTCAACAGAGGTGTGCAGCAATGGGTAATGGGGAACTGGGGGGAGCAACCAGAAAGTCCCAGATGCCAGGAAAGCAAGAGCCTCCTAGGATCACATGGGGAGGACATTAGCAGAAATAACCCACAAAGTGCAGGGAAAACCTATGGAGACCATATCCATTGGTTAGGCATGCCCTCTCCCCCCAGTTGAGGGATGGGGCCACCCACCCAACTCCAAAATTTTCACCCAGAATTGCTTCTGTTTAAAGGAAATACAGGGACAAAGAGTAGAAAAGAGACTGAAAGAAAGGCCACCCAGAGCCTGCCCCACCACAGGATCCATTCCACATGAAGACACAAAAACCAGACACTATTGCTGATGCCAAGAAGTACTTTGCTGACAGGAGCCTGATACAGTTGTCATAAGAGAGGCTCTGCCAGATTCTGACCAATATAGATGTAGATGCTCACAGCCAACTATTGGTCTGACCACAGGGAACCCTATGGAGGAGTTAGGGGAAGGACTGAAGGGGCCAAAGGGGCCTTATCTATCATCAATGGGAAGGGAAGCCCTTGGTCATTGAAAGCTTGTTGTCCCAGTGTAGAGGAATGCTAGGGTGGTTTCGGCAGTAGTGGGTAGATGGGTGGGGGAGCACCTTTGTAGAAACAGGGTAAGGGAGGATAGTTTTCAGAGGGTAAACTAGGGAAGGGAATAACATTAGTAATACAAATAAATAAAATATCAAATTTTATAAAAAAGAAGAAAAGTGGTTAGGAAAAATAATCTAAATGTTCCCCAGTCTTCTGTGTTATGCTGCTTTACAGGTTTTTATTTTATTTCACTTGTATCCATGGGAAGTGTCACTGGAAATAAAAGCACAAAGAAAATGGAGGTACAGCTTTCAGGATAATGTTAGAATAAAGATAACAACAACCTTGCTTTGTCTCCCAAAACCCTATTGTAAAGCCTCTGAAACCACATGAAGCAACAGTGCTATAATCAGGTTGGTAACATTATTGGACTCTATCTAGACAAAGCTATGATTTGGAATGATCATATGAGCAACAAGAAAGAAACAAATTGCAGAGCACTTACCAGTGATACTATTTCTTCCAATGTTTACTGATAGATCTCTCCTCTTATCAACATTGGTGTAATCACTTTTCTCATTGCCAAGAATTTTGAGAAGTTCTTATTAAAGTTTCCATGTCTAACTAACAGCTGTTATAAGACCATCTCATGAATAGAGTAGCATTTACACTTTCTTGTAAAAGGAATATTTACCTTTATTTCAGCAGTACTATTTTATTAATTTTTACAATGATAGATAAGATTTTCATTAGCAAAGTAGAAATAAATTTAAATATTCTACTCTTGTAAAATGCACATGAATCGAATCAGCTAAAGGTGTGACAAAAATTAAACATTAAAACTTCTCTGGCTAGACACTGGTGGTACATGTCTTTAATCTCAGCACTCAAGAGGTAGAGGCAGTCAGATCTCTGAGTCGAAGGCCAATTTAGTCTTCAAAGTGAGTTAAAGAACAGCTAGGATACACAGAAAAACACTATTCCCAGCCCTCCAATGAAAGTTGTATGTGACTCTTTTCCATGGTTTTGGAACTTTGCCTGTTATTCATTTGCCTTGTCCAGGCTCCATATGAAGGGTTTTGCTTTGTCTTATTGGTGCTCCCTTTGTATTGTTTGTTTGTTGTTGAGACCTGACCTTTACTGAAGGTAAACAAAGGCAGGGTGTATCTAGGGGATACAGGAGGTAGGGGAAACTGTAGGGAGTGAAAGGAAAGGGAACATGGATGTTGTGATCCCAGATGAATAAAAAAAGAATACTTCAGAATAGATTTTAAACATGAGTAAAGTGAAATAGAAGTCACAAAGGAAAAAAATGAGAGCAATGAGCCCATAAGCCTTTCAGTGTTTGAAAAGACATTATGTATGATGGAAGGAATCTGGAAAATAAATTGAGAGCTTCTTTAAAAACTCAGCTATGCCATTACAATGTGCATGACCAGATGCTCCCTGATGCAAACATAGTCCCTGCAAGACATACATGTGGAGAGATGATCAGTGAATACAGAAACTGCATGTTTAAATGTGAATACCTCAGATGGAGGGCCTGTCATTAGGAAACAAGAACAAGTGTGATATCCTTAATCCCAGAACACAGAAAACATTGAGATCTGAGAACAAAATTAATTATGCACAGGAATGAAGCCAACACATGCATTGCAAATGTCAGGAATGTTGTGTAACTGGAGTTTAATATTTGGAATATCCATTAGAAACCAGCATAAGGCTTATCCCCTCAGAGACATAGCACAATTCATTAGCTTAGCTCATAAAAATTAACTCTTCTGTTGCTGCTTGTGAGATCTTGATTGTATGAGCATTTTTAACTTCATGGTTCCTTCAGAAAAATTTTTCTAAACAGAAATGAATCAGGAAAAGCTCTCTAATGTCTAAATGGCTGAAAAATGTGGTCTATCAGAGAAGAATACTGACTGAAGAACAGATACATGTTAACCATTGAAATCCATTAAGATGGGCACATAGTTATTTATTCACTCAATAATTCCACTTTGTAAGAGACTAAAAATATGTATTACAGTCTTGATTTTACCACGATGTTAGATACATCCTTGCCATTCTATAAACATACTAAAGCTTCTTTGCCTAAATTGCACTTAGGAGACCACATACTTATGCGACAGATGGAAATACAGAGAGTAACTTTTCAGCAAAAGTTAGTAACCCAATTCACTTAATAAGAGCTAAGAAGAGAACAGTCAAAAGTACACAGATTTAACCAAATCTGAATGCAGTAGTCAAAGAAAGCAACAAGAGAGCATTGCCTTTGAGAATAGCAGACATTAGAGTGGAACCAAGGTGACAGGCTCCTGGCAGGCCCTGCGCCCACTACCACTGACCATAGCTGGCCAGCTGGGCTGCAAGCAACAGTGGATTAACAGTGCCTTTCACAGCACTGCAGCCACATTAGAACTCTGCCTCCCACCAGTCAGTTACGGGAGACTCTTCACCATCTTGGCTCTTGGACGCCAGAGAGAACCGATAGCCCGAGGTACGCAGACTTAGCCCGAGGCCAACATCATGGGGGGGGGGGGTCCTAAGCCCAACAGGTGTTGGCCTGCACCCAGGTTCTGGGTTGTTCATGGGTCCATTGGTGTACCAACCCGGCCAGGAGGTTATTTGCCCGGCAGTCTGTACCAGCACGTACGCTGCCATTTTGGCTACAGGACGCCAGAGAGTTCTAGCAGGCAAAGCCAGCTAACAGTCATAGCACGAGGCTAACATAGCGGGGGTCTAAACCCAACAGGCTTTGTACTGCACCCAGGCCCTGGGCTGTCCATCAGGTCATCTGTGTGCCAACCTGGTCAGAAGGTTGTTAGCCGGGCAGACTCTCCTGGTACTTTCAGGGAGCGCACTCCACCATCTTGGCTTCCTGACAGAACCTATTAACCATCATAGCCCGGTGCGAACATTGCTGGGGCCTAAGCCTGCCAGGCTTTTGCCTAGATTCAGGGCCCAAGCAGCTAGACTAGACTTGTGTGCACCAACCCGGTTGGGGGAGCAGCTACTTGGCAGAGTGATCAACACTCTGCTGATCCCCTCAGAAAAGGTCCCCGCAGCATACACCATCTGCAATCTCTGAAGGAGGAAAGGGGCACCACCTGGTTCACAGACACAATCGGGGGCAAGGCACACTAGGGCTCCAAGGGCACCCAAGAGGAGGGCAGCACATCAGCAATCTGTGACAGGGGAAACCCAGCCATCCAGTGCTGCTGAAATAGGCCTACAGCCTCACAGGAGGCTCAAACATCAGCGAGAGACAAAAACAACTAACACCAGAGATAAGATGGCAAAGGGCAATTGTAGGAGTGCTACTAACAGAAATCTAGGCAATATGGCAGCATCTGAACCAAACTCTCCAACATCAGCAAGTCCTGGATACGCCAACACTCCAGAAAAACAAGATTTGGGTTTAAAATCACTGGTCATGATGCTACTAGAAGAACACAAAAAGGACATAAATGAATCTCTTAAAGAAATACAGGGGAACATGAATAAGCCATTTTAACTATATTAATCCTTTCCGGCGTGGAGGTTTAAAGACTCTGTGGGGGTCGCCCTTCCATCCCAGGGGTCCGGGGAGGGGGAGAGGCGGTGGGGCCATTGGCAAGTCGGTCCAGAGAGCTTCCTGATCCCTCCTCACCCTGCTCACTCAGACTCAATGACTTCTCCCCGGTGCTGCGAGGTTTGCGGTCCAGGGAGTTTACATCGTGAGCCCCCTCTGGGCGCCCGTGGGGCCCGAACCGCACGCCCGGCTCGCCCTCTTTTCTTTTTTTTTTTTTTTCTTTTTTTTATTCGATATAATTTATTTACATTTCAAATGATTTCCCCTTTTCTAGCCCCCCCCACTCCCCGAAAGTCCCGCAAACCCCCTTCTCTTCCCCTGTCCTCCCACCCACCCCTTCCCACTTCCCCGTTCTGGTTTTGCTGAATACTGTTTCACTGAGTCTTTCCAGAACCAGGGGCCACTCCTCCTTTCTTCTTGTACCTCATTTGATGTGTGGATTATGTTTTGGGTATTCCAGTTTTCTAGGTTAATATCCACTTATTAGTGAGTGCATACCATGATTCACCTTTTGAGTCTGGGTTATCTCACTTAGTATGATATTCTCTAGCTCCATCCATTTGCCTAAGAATTTCATAAATTCATTGTTTCTAATGGCTGAATAGTACTCCATTGTGTAGATATACCACATTTTTTGCATCCACTCTTCTGTTGAGGGATACCTGGGTTCTTTCCAGCATCTGGCAATTACAAATAGGGCTGCTATGAACATAGTAGAACATGTAACCTTATTACATGGTAGGGAGTCTTCTGGGTATATGCCCAGGAGTGGTATAGCAGGATCTTCTGGAAGTAAGGTACCCAGTTTTCGGAGGAACCGCCAGACTGATTTCCAGAGTGGTTGTACCAATTTGCAACCCCACCAGCAGTGGAGGAGTGTTCCTCTTTCTCCACACCCTCTCCAACACCTGCTGTCTCCTGAATTTTTAATCTTAGCCATTCTGACTGGTGTAAGATGAAATCTTAGGGTTGTTTTGATTTGCATTTCCCTAATGACTAATGAAGTTGAGCATTTTTTAAGATGTTTCTCCGCCATCCGAAGTTCTTCAGGTGAGAATTCTTTGTTTAACTCTGTACCCCATTTTTTAATAGGGTTGTTTGGTTTTCTGGAGTCTAACTTCTTGAGTTCTTTATATATATTGGATATTAGCCCTCTATCTGATGTAGGATTGGTGAAGATCTTTTCCCAATTTGTTGGTTGCCGATTTGTCCTCTTGATGGTGTCCTTTGCCTTACAGAAACTTTGTAATTTTATGAGGTCCCATTTGTCAATTCTTGCTCTTAGAGCATACGCTATTGGTGTTCTGTTCAGAAACTTTCTCCCTGTACCGATGTCCTCAAGGGTCTTCCCCAATTTCTTTTCTATTAGCTTCAGAGTGTCTGGCTTTATGTGGAGGTCTCCTTGTACTAAGTTCGCCCTCTTTTCATGGACTGCTGCCGCCACCGCTGGTGCCGGGTCCCATGTCATTCTCGTTCCATCTTTTCCTTAGTATCTCTTAACATCATTGGACTCAATCCCCCCCCCCCCAAAAGACATAGACTAACAGACTGGATAAGGAAACTGGACCCTACATTTTGCTGCACACAGGAAACACACCTCACTGTCAAAGACAACAACTACCTTAGAGTAATAGGCTGGAAGACAATTTTACAAGCCAATAGTCTCAGGAAACAAGCTGGAGTAGCCATTCAATATCAGATAAAATTGACTTTTAACCTAAAGTCATCAAAAGAGGCATGGAAAGACACTTCTTACTGGTCAAAGGAAAAATCCACCAAGAAGAACTTTCAATTCTGAACATTTATGTGCCAAATGCAAGGGCACTCTCATTCATAAAAGAAACTTTACTAAAGCTCAAAGCACACATTGCACCTAACACAAAAATTGTGGGTGACTTCAACACTCCACTATCCTCAATGGACTGATCAGGAAAACACAAATTAAGCAGGAACACAGTAAATCTAATTGAAGCTTTGGGCCAATTGGACTTGACTGATATTTATAGAATATTTCACCCTAAAGCAAAAGAATATACCTTTTCTCAGCACCTCAGGGTACCTTCTCCAAAATCGACTATACAATTGGTCACAAGACAGACCTCAACAAATATAAGAAGATCGAAATAATCCCATGCCTCCTATCAGATCACTATGGAATAAGAGTGGTCTTCAATAGCAACAAAAACAACAGAAATCATACATACACATGGAGGCTGAACAATACTCAATGACACCTAAGCCAAAGAAGAAATAAAGAAAGAAATCAGAGACCTTTTAGAATTTAATGAAAATGAAGGAACAACATACACAAATCTTTGGGAAACAATGAAAGCAGTGCTAAGAGGAAAACTAATAGCCCTGAACGTCTCCAAAAAGTGGCAGGAGAGAGCATACACTAGTAGCTTAAGGACACACCTGAAAGCTCTGGAACAAAAAGAAGCTACTTCACCCAGGAGGAGATGAAGACAGAAAATCATCAAACTCAGGGCTGAAATCAATCAAGTGGAAACAAAGAGAACCATACAAAGAATCAACAAACCAAGAGCTGGTTCTTTGAGAAAATCAACAAGGAAGATAAACCCTTAGCCAGACTGACCAAAGGACACTGACAAACTATCCAAATTAATACAATTAGAAATAAAAATGGGGATAAAACAACAGAAACTAAGGAAATTCAAAAAATCATCAGATGCTACTACAAAAGCCTGTACTCAACACAACTGAAGAATCTGGAGGAAATGCACAATTTCCTAGACAGATACCAAATACCAAAATTAAAGCAGGACCAAATAGATCATCTAAACAGTCCCATAACCCCTAAGGAAATAGAAGGGGTCATAGAAAGTCTTCCAACCAAAAAAAGCACAGGACCAGATGGTTTCAGTGCAGAATTCTATCAGAGCTTCAAAGAAGACCTAACACCAATACTCTTCAAACTATTCCACAAAACAGAAACAGAAGGAAATTACCCAACTCTTTCTATGAAGCCACAATTACGCTGATACCAAAACCACACAAAGATCCAACAAAGAAAGAGAACTTCAGAACAATTTCCCTTATGAACATCAATACAAAAATACTCAATAAAATTCCTGCCAACCAAATCCAAGAACACATAAAAACGATCATCTACCATGATCAAGTAGACTATATCCCAGGATGCAGGGTTGGTTCACTATATGTAAATCCATCAATGTAATCCACTACATAAACACACTCAAAAAAAAAAAAAAAACAAAAAACAAAAAACAAAAAACTCATGGTCATTTCATTGGATGCTGAAAATGCATTTGAGAAAATTCAGCATCCGTTCGTGCTTAAAGTCTTGGAAAGAACAGGAATTCAAGACCCATACCTAAACATAGTAAAAGCAATATACAGCAAACCGGTAGCCAGCATCCAACTAAATGGAGAGAAACTTGAAGCAATCCCACTAAAATCAGGGATTAGACAGGGCTGCCCCCTTTCTCCTTATCTTTTCAATATTGTACTTGAGGTACTAGCTCGGGCAATCAGACAATGTATGGAGGTCAAAGGGATACAAATTGGAAAGGAACAAGTCAAATTATCATTATTTGCAGATAATATGTTAGTCTACCTAAGTGAACCAAAAAAACTCCACTAGAGAACTCCTACAGCTGAAAAACAGCTTCAGCAAAGTGGTACATTATAAAATCAACTCAAGCAAATCAGTAGCCTTTCTATACTCAAATGATAAGGAGGCTGAGAAAGAAATTAGGGAAATGACACCCTTCACAATAGCCATAAACAGTATAAAGTACCTTGGGGTGACTCTTACTAAACATGTGAAAGATCTGTATGACAAGAACTTAATGACTCTGAAGAAGGAAATGGAAGAAGACCTCAAAATGTAAAAATCTCCCATGCTCATGGATCAGTACGATTAATATAGTTATTATGACCATTTTGCCAAAAGCAATATACAGGTTCAATGCAATAACCATCAAAATCCCAACTCGATTCTTCTTAGAGTTAGAGTGATTCTCAAATTCATCTGGAATAACAAAAAAACCCAGGATAGCTAAAACTATTCTCAACAATAAAAGAAATTCTGAGGGAATCAGTATCCCTGACACAAGCAATACTACAGAGCAATAGTGTTAAAAACTGCATGGTATTGGTAGAGTGACACACAGGCAGATCAGTGGAACAGGACTGAAGATCCAGAAATGAACCCATACATCTATGTCTACTTGATCCTCCACAAAGGAGCTGAAAACATCCAATGGAAAAAACATAGCCTTTTCAACAAATGGTGCTGGTTCAACTGGAGGTCAGCATGCAGAAGAAATCGAATTGATCCATTCTTATCTCCTTGTACTAAGCTCAACTCCAAATGTATCAAGGACCTCCACATAAAGCCAGACACTCTGAAGCTAATAGAAAAGAAAATGGAGAAGACCCTTGAGGATATCATTACAGGCAGAAAGTTCCTGAACAGAAAACCAATATCATATGCTCTAAGTTCAAGAATAGACAAATGCGACCTCATAAAATTTCAAAGTATCTGTAAGGCAAAGGACACCATCAAAAGGACAAATCAGCAACCAACAAATTGGAAAAAGACCTTCACCAACCCTACATCAAATAGAGGGCTAATATCCAATATATACATAGAACTCATGAAGTTAGACCCCAGAAAACCAAATAACCCTATTAAAAAATGGAGTACAGAGTTAAACAAAGAATTTTCACCTGAAGAACTTTGGATGGCAGAGAAGCATCTTAAAAAATGCTCACCTTCATTAGTTATTAGGGAAATGCAAATCAAAACAACCCTGAGATTTCACCTTACACCAGTCAGAATGGCTAAGATTAAAAATTCAGGAGACAGGAAATGTTGGTGAGGATGTGGAGAAAGAGGAACACTCCTCCACTGTTGGTGGGGTTGCAAATTGGTACAACCACTCTGGAAATCAGTCTGGCTGTTCCTCCGAAAACTGGGCACCTCACTTCCAGAAGATCCTGCTATACCACTCCTGGGCATATACCCAGAAGATTCCCCAGCATGTAATAAGGATACATGTTCCACTATGTTCATAGCAGCCCTATTTATAATTGCCAGAAGATGGAAAGAACCCAGATAGCCCTCAACAGAAGAGTGGATGCAAAAAATAAGGTATATATATACACAATGGAGTACTATTCAGCCATTAGAAACAATGAATTCATGAAATTTTTAGGCAAATGGATGGAGCTGGAGAACATCATACTAAGTGAGGTAACCCAGACTCAAAAGATCAATCATGGTATGCCCTCACTAATAAGTGGGTGTTAACCTAGAAAACTGGAATACCCAAAACATAATCCACACATCAAATGAGGTACAAGAAGAATGGCAATCTACAGATTCAATGCTATTCCCATAAAAATCCCAACCCAGTTCTTCATAGAGCTAGAAAGAGCAATTCTCAAATTCATCTGGAATAACAAAAAACCCAGGATAGCTAAAACTATTCTCAACAGTAAAAGAACTTCAGGGGGATTCAATATCCCAGACTTTAAACTCTACTACAGAGCAATAGTGATAAAAACTGCATGGTATTGGTACAATATCAGGCAAGCGGATCAATGGAATAGGATTGAAGACCCAGAAATGAACCGACAAACCTATGGTTACTTGGTCTTCAACAAAGGGCCTGAAAGCATCCAGTGGAAAAAAGATAGTCTTTTCAACAAATGGTGCTGGTTCAATTGGAGGTCAGCATGCAGAAGAATGCACATCGATCCATTCTTATCTCCTTGTACCAAGCTCAACTCCAAATGGATCAAGGACCTCCACATAAAACATGACACACTGAAACTAATTGAAAAAAAAACTGGGAAAGACCCTGGAGGACATGGGCACAGGGGAAAAGTTCCTGAATAGAACACCAATAGCTTATGCTCTAAGATCAAGAATTGACAAATGGGACCTCATAAAACTACAAAGTTTCTGTAAGGCAAAGGACACTGTCAAAAGGACAAAACATCAACCAACAGACTGGGAAAGAATCTTCACCAACCCTAAATCTGACAGAGGGCTAATATCTAATATATACAAAGTACTCAAGAAAGTAGAACCCAGAGATCCAAATAACCCCATTAAAAAGTGGGGTATGGAGCTAAACAAAGAATTTTCACATGAAGAACTTTGGAGAGCTGAGAAACACCTTAAGAAATGTTCAACATCATTAATCATTAGGGAAATGCAAATCAAAACAACCCTGAGATTTCACCTCACACCAGTCAGAATGGCTAAGGTCAAAAACTCAGGAGACAGCAGGTATTGGCGAGGATGTGGAGAAAGAGGAACACTCCTCTACTGCTGGTGGGATTGCAAGATGGTGCAACCACTTTGGAAATCAGTCTGGCGGTTCCTCAGAAAACTGGGCATGTCACTTCCTGAGGACCCTGTTATACCACTACTGGGCATATATCCAGAGGATTCTTCAGCATGCAATAAGGACACATGCTCCACTATGTTCATTGCAGCCCTATTTGTAGTAGCCAGAAGCTGGAAAGAACCTAGATGTCCTTCAACGGAGGAATGGATACAAAAAATGTGGTATATTTACACAATGGAGTACTATTCAGCTATTAGAAGCAATGAATTCATGAAATACTTAGACAAATGGATGGAGCTGGAGAACATCATACTAAGTGAGGTAACCCAGTCTCAAAAGATCAATCATGGTATGCACTCACTGATAAGTGAATATTAGCCTAGAATCTTTGAATATCAAGGACATAATCCACAAATTAAATGATGTCCAAAAAGAATGGAGGAGTGGGCCCTGGTTCTGGAAAGACTCAGTGCAAAAGTATAGGGGAATTCCAGAACAGGGAAGTGGGAAGGGGTGGATGGAAGAATAGGGGGACAGAAGAGGGCTTATGGGACTTGTGGGGAGTGGGGACCCAGAAAAGGAGAAAATCATTTTCAATGTAAATAAAAAAAATAAAGATATTCATAAAAACAAAACAAAAAAAAGCTCAACTTCATTAGTCATTAGGGAAATGCAAATCAAAACAACCCTGAGATTTTACCTTACACAAATCAGAATGGCTATGGTTAAAAATTTAGGAGACAGCAGGTATTGGTGAGGATGGGGAGAAAGAGGAACACTCCTCCACTGCTGGTGGGGTTGCAAATTGATACAACCACTCTGGAAATCAGTCTGGTGGTTCCTCAGAAAACTGGGCAAGTCACTTCCGGAAGATCCTGCTATACCACTCCTGGGTATATACCCAGAGGATTCTCCAACATCTAATAAGGATACGTGCTCCACTATGTTCATAACTGCCCTATTTATAATAGCCAGAAGGTGGAAAGAATCCAGGTATCCCTCAACAGAATAATAAATGCTAAAAATGTGGTATACATACACAATGGAGTACTATTTAGCCATTAGAAACAATGAATTCATGAAATTCTTAGACAAATGGATGGAACTGGAGAACATCATCCTGAGTGAGGTAACCCAGTCTCAAAAGATCAATCATGGTATGCACTCACTAATTAGTGGATATTAGCCTATAAAATTGGAATACCCAAAACATAATCCACGCATCAGATGAGGTCCAAGAAGAACTGAGGAGTTGCCCCTGGTTCTGGAAAGACTCAGTGTAGCAGTATAGGGCAAAACCAGAATAGAGAAGTGGGAAGGCATGGATGGGAGAACAGGGGGAGTGAAGGGGGCTTATGTGACTTTCGGTGAGTGGGGGGCCAGAAAAGGGGAAATCATTTGAATGTAAATAAAAAATATTTTGAGAATACCAGACATTAAAATATGGCAAAAGTTGACAATTATAAAAGTGATTGGATTTTTTTGAAACTATTTGTTATTAAAATATGCATATACTAAGACCTTGTCATCTTTTATGGGTTGTAACTGCCTGTATTTCTATAATCATATTCAGGTAACTCCAGCACAACACATATCAATCAGATAGAGCTTAAATTGCTTCTTACATAAGTAAATATTAGTTCAACAGATGTTGCCAATATCTTAAATAGAAATTCAGAAGGTCAGATCTTACTCATAACTTTTAATTTTGATGTAAAGTAGGTATTTAAATGTGAAGTCTTGACAGAGAATGGACATACACCTGAGATACTACTTCAGGATTAGTATAAATAGTAGGAAAATGATTTAGAGTTAAGATATTTAGATTGTCCTATGATAAAACAATCTTTGTTGATGCTTTCTATTGAGTTAATAGATTTCAGAAATGTTTCTATAATGGATACTAATGTTCTATAGGGACAAGCCAAAGATAGTGAACCTTCTTTCTAGAAGTAATGAAATAATAAAGCCAACTGCTTACTTCTAAATTGCAATGTGGTAGTAGGTGCATTCTCCATTGTGAATACTTGAATGGGGTACTCATCTGTTTTGGTTTGAGTGTGAAGCGTCCCCTATAGGCTCATGTATTTGAACACTTAGACCCTAGATAGTGTTGCTACTTTGGAAGGTCATAGAACAGTGATTCCCAACATGTTGGTTGTAATCCCTTTGGCAATCAAACTGCTCTTTCACAGGGGTCACCTAAGACCCTCTGAAAACACAGATATTTATAGTATGATTCCTACAAGGAGAAAAATTATAGTTATGAAGTAGCAACAAAAATAGTGTTATGGCTGTGTGTCACCATACATGAGGAACTGGATTAAAAGGTTGCAGAAATTTGAGAACCACTGGTACAGAACCTATAGGAGATGAAGACTGCTAAAAGAAGTAGATCTCTAAAAATCAGGTTTGAGAGTTTCTAGCCCCACATTTTGATTTCTCAAAGCTTTCAGACAACTGATATAATATGGCAGTATAACATCATCTTCCTGATACCATGCCTTCCTTGCCAATGTAGACTGTATCCCTTCTAGAACTGTAGGCTAAAATGAATTATTTTCCCCACCTTACTTGGCTTTAGCTGTGAGACTCACCTGAGAAGGGAGACTGAATTGAGGGGCTGCCTGGATCACATTGACTTGACTTGTAGTCTTATCTGTGGAGGATAACTTGATTGTTAATTTATATAGAATGCTCACTCCACTGATTTTAGCATCATTTCTTGGACACATGTTTGGGGGTAAAATAGAGCTTGCTACACATGAGAGTAAGGGAGCATTCTTCCTTAGTTCCTGCCCTGTTTTACAGGTTCATGCCTTTGATTTCCTTTCCCAGCTTCACTAAATAATGGAATGTGACTTAGAAGATGAAAGTTTGTAGACTAAAATTATGAGTTGGCATTAGAGCAAATGAGCATTTTATTTATGCAGCTCAAATTACTGATATGATTTCACAGAGCAGCTAGCTCAGTAAAATCACAACTCATGGTAGAAACCCCAGAATCCTCTAAATAGATCCCTGGACCCTTTATTTTGTCACCCCCCTATTACTGGAATACTCTTTTCCCTTGGCAGTCAGTGTTGTACTTTCTTTGTAGATTTGCCTACTCAAGGCATTCTATATGATATATGGCATATTCTTCACTCTGCATGCTTTTTAAGGTCCACTGTGTTATAACAATACTTACAGTCCATTAGTCAGTTAAAAGAAACTTGAATTCATTACTTTTATTACAAATAATATTACTTAATATTTATTAGGATTTTTTCCCCATGTACTCTTGCTCTCATTTGTCTTAGGTATCTAATTAGCAGAAGTTTTATTTCAAATGTAAATTCTATGCTTATGTTCTAGAGGAGATTACATACCATTTTGAAGAAGTTGTTTATTTTATAGTTTTTCTAGCAATGGTATGGTTCTGACTGCCCACAGCAACATCAACATTTTTTATCAGTGTTTGGTTGCATTTATAACTATTGTGAGAACCAATTTGTATTTTTCTAATTATTAAAGGTTTTGTGTTCTTTTTGGTCTACATGTTTCCTCCAATAAAATGTTTGTTGGTTATTTATTTGTTAGTGGGTTGTGGTGAGAGTTTCTTATCTTCTAAATGAAAGCACATTATTGCATCTCTAATAATTTGGGATCCCCCCCATTTTATGCTGTCATTTGAAGCATAGATTGTTTAAAATTTTTCATTAGAGTTTAATCTTTCTATTCTGTTCTATATTTTATACTGTTGCTTCAACTTCTAAGACATCCTTCTGAAATCTACCGTAGTGAAAATGCATCTATACTTTTAACCTAGGATCTTTCAGTCTTATTGCTACAGCATATGCTATGAGGAAGGTGCCACCTTTTGGTGCATAAAAGTGTATAAAACATTTATGCCTGTTTTATGCTTAGGGTTATCCCAAGCTTTGGACCCCGATTACCATAAGGCATAAATGTTAAAAAATAAAGTTGTATTTAAAATTGTTATTTATGTTTACTAAAACACAGTTAAGGAATATATATATATATATGAAACCTAAACTGAGTTTGAATTATATTCTCCTTTTAACTTTACCTTTGTGATATTCCTTTAAGCTTAAAATTTTCTTTGTAAAATATAAATTATGCTGAACAAAAGCACCACTGAATTGAGATTTTACTAAAAGAATATGCTGAATAGCTCACTGAGTTTTTAAAAATTACTAGGAACAACTCTACTTACTCTATCACCTGCCACTACCAGAGCTCCCTGGGCTACATCGTTGAGCTTCGTTGACTTGCTGATCCAGCTCCTTTTCAACAGGAATTAACTTTCTGGCTTTCTCTTTCTGTCTCAGCACATGTAATGTCCACACCCTGATGCATAAGTTATAATTTATTTAGTTAACAGAGAGACCAAAAATAAAGACAATGGGCTTTGTAGGACATAAAAATGTCATATTCTGTAAATGCTTTTGCTACATGAAAGCAGCTACTGTCATACAGGATAGCATGATCTTCCACATCAGGTTTAGAATTGTTATCACATTCTAAATCCACACCTTCCACTTGTAGCACTATAGAAAATCCACATCAGAAAGAACCAGAACATGCTGCTGGTGCCCTGGTTCTCTGCAGTCCCTCAACATCAGGCAGGTACAATAGGATCATAAAGACCTTGGTTTTCACACATCACTAGTCATAACATTCAGCAAAGTAACCAACTGAGTTATCCTTGTGCTTTTAGTGAATTAGTATTGACACAAAATGTTAGAAGAAATCCATGGGAAATGGTAACATTTTTTGGTTGTGACAAATATTCCCGTGCATTTGAGATACTTATATTTATGTAAACATTTATATACATGTGAATATATCAAGATATATAAGGCATCATTAATACATATTTATATTAAATATAAAAATATACATGTATATCATATGCATGCTAATGTAGGCTTGTCATTTGACTTATCTTATTTAGGCATCTGCATATCTGTCTATGGCATTCATTAATCACCCAAGTTCTTACAACAGTTAAACAACTGTAGACTCTAAGGTATGCCTTTTATATGAAATAGCACATTTGTTTTCTTTTCATGATGAATTCTTAACTCTGAGATATCTCTGATGAAGAGGATAGAATCATCCCTATCAAATTTTAAAGCATTCAAAAGTTAAATTGTACATGTGACTAAGAGTTTTAAGGACAGTAATATACACATTATCTGGAAAAGCCCATGAATCACCCTTAGTAGATACCAGTGTTGATGTTTTGTCTAAGCTCCACCCCACACCAACCTGGCAATAGCCAGGTATGCCCCTCCCCATGGATCTGGCCCACTATAAGAGGGCTACTTGCCCCTCCTCTCCCTCTTTGCTCTCCGTTCTCCCACATTCTCTCACCTCTCTGCCCCTTTGGCTCTTTCCCCCTCCAGGTGGTCATGGCCAGCCGGCCTCCACTCCACTCTCTTCTCTTTCTCTCTTCTCTCTCTCTCTCTCTCTCTCTCTCTCTCTCTCTCTCTCTCTCTCTCTCTTTCCCTCTCTCTCTGCCTCTCTCTACCACTAACTCCCATCCCCTACTGTGAATAAATTCTATTCTATACTATGCCTGTGTGTGTGTGGTCCCTCAGGGGCAGAGGTGCCCAGGCAAGGGCCCTCCTGGACACCTTCCCCCACACCGCCGAGCCACACTCCCCTAACCCCTATACTCTCCCTTTTTAAGCCCCCTTCACCAATCCCCAAAAGATGCCATTTAACTTTGAAGATAGAGTTTGAAAGATAACAAAATAGGTTATAAGACACAAATTTAAAACCATGTCCTATATATTTAATTTTGATATATCTAAAACCTCAAAATTGCATTACATTTTATAGACAATGGCTTTAATTTTGTTTATAGGCATATGAAAATCAACACAGAGTGAAAGCATAGTATGAACACCTTGGCCACAAAGTACAAAAAAGTTAATTCTCATAAAAAACACAAATTTGTCTTGAAAATTTTTATTTTTAAGTTAGACTTTTCTACAAATGAAAGTGTTTCATCTCTTATCCCAGGTTTCAACTGCTCTGTGTCAAGATAATCCTTCTCTATTGCAGATGGCAGTTGCCATTCCTCCCAGCACACTAGTCTGTGAACTATCAAGTCACATTTCAGAGAGCTGCAGAGGGCCTTGCCCTCATCTTGGATTGACTTTAAATTCCTCTTCTCCCCTCCCCCCTCTCCCTTTGATTACCCTCCTCCTTCCCTCACTCCCTCTCAGCTGTCAAGAGTTGAAATACTGTGCTATGAAATCATAGCACAATTGTCTCTGTGACTTTAAAGAAGAGGATTTCACTGCATCACCATCAAAGAGAATCATTCACAAGCCTGGAGCAGTTAATCCCTTTAGGACTGTTATTTTCTCTCTAAAACATCAACATTATGTGAAATGACAGAGGAAAAAAAAACAGGTTTAATCATGCTTTTATTCTCTTAACTACATGATTAAGGCTCATACTGTATCATATCTTATTCTCATGTTTTGCTAGTCAGCACCTCAGAAACATTATCCGTAGATGTACATATAATTTTACAAAGATGAAGACAGGACTCTGGAGATAATCATACAGATCTCACATTACTAGCAGCAAAGCACAAGGAGTAGCAAATAGTTGTAACTTATTTTATAGAGCAAGAATTCTAGAGGATGACCACCAGGCTGTCGGCATCTAGTGGTATTGAATCTCAAGTCCTCTGTCTGAGCTGTTGATTCAAATGTGACCAGGCACCCTCCTGTGAGTCACAACTCACTATCATTTGCATCTGCAGAGATTAATATTTAGGGGAAGAAACGTGGATTGTTTGCCCGATGTTTGGGAAGACTCACTGTATTACCAAATACAGGTCTAAGACCACTCTATTGGGAGCTTGCATGCAGAGGTTATAACTTGGTCCTGATGTTGTTTACCTTCACCTTGATAGGAATTGAGCTTCACAATTCAGATTCTCCTCTTGCCATAGTGAGAACAACAAGAGACAATTGTATTGGACTTCAAAATGTCAGAACTGACGGATATAATGAGTACAGAAAACTTGGTTCATTTCTGGATTTTATAAAGCACTCTATCTTCCATGAACACCCAAAATTGCATTTTTTATGCCAGTCATAGTGGTATATATCTTTAATCCCAGCACTTAGAAGATAGAGGCAGGCAGATCTCTGAGGGTGAGGTCAGCTGGGTCTACAGAGTAAATTTTGAGACAGCCAGGGTTACACAGAGAAGCCCTGACTAAAAAACTAAATATAAAAAATTACATTTTTAAAATTAAGAAAAGTAAAGAAGGTACTTTGCATAATGGCACCCTGCTGTATGTTTTAAAATGTTCATATATTTGTATTCTGGTATGTAAATGTTTTTATGCCATCACTTTCTGGGAATATATACAGGAAAACAAACATTCATTTATAATTTAATTTTTAGATTTAGAATATTGAGCCTATTAATATAGTCACCATGTGAATATAATATGTTAAAAATATAGTTTCACAAGGTATAAAGGAGACAACTGTGCAGGTAAAAGCATTTGCTGTCTAAGTCAGAGAATCTGAGTTAATGCAGCATGTTAAAAAACAAAACAAAACAAAGTCTGACTGCAGTGCTGGGTATGTGGGTCCTAGTGCTTCTGTATTGAGATGGGAGATGAAGCACAGACAGCTTTGTAGATGTTTGCTGACCAGTTATCCTGGATTATAAGGCACAGTGATGGAAGTAACCAAAAAAGCAAAAAAAAAAAAAAAAAAAAAAAAAAAAAAAAAAAAAAAAAAAAAAAACCAACCAACCAACCAAACAAACAAACAAAAAAAAACAACCCTCAGACACATCACCAAAATTATAAAGCACTGGACATCATATATTCATCTCTCTCTGTCTCTCTCTGTCTCTCTCTGTCTCTTCTCTCTCTCTCTCTCTCTCTCTCTCTCTCTCTCTCTCTCTCTCTCTCTCTCTCTCTCTCTCCTTCCCTGTCGTTGATAGCAAAATATAAAATAAAAGTACAAGGCAGGTCCAGTGAGATGTCTTGATGGCTTATCAGATAAAGGCACTTGCAATGAAATCCTGTGAGCTGAGTCACATCTTCAGAACCCATGTCCTCTAACCTCCTTATGCTCTTTACAACACAATCCACATTCGTATGTTCATGCACACACACACACCACACACACACACACACACACACAGAGAGAGAAAGAGAGAGAGAGAGAGAGAGAGAGAGAGAGAGAGAGAGAGAGAGAGAGAGAGAGAGAGATGAAGGGGAGGGAGGGAGAAAGAGAATAAAAAATCAGCAGTAAATTCAAAGCGTAAAAGTGAAAGCTAATGGAGGACACAATATGACCTAAATATAATGAATGTCATTAGGCCAAGATGTTTCTGGCCTCTGATTACAGAGATGGTAATATACATTACTATGTAAGTCACATATTATTTGCATACATCAATGTCTTGGTACACGTGTGTCAGACGTGTAGGGATATAAATTTGCCTATGAGAACACAAGTGCAATATGAAGGCACTAAAGAGACATGTCCTGGTTACTACTCTCATTGCTGGGACAAAAATGCATCATAGGATCAGCTCTAGAGGCTGAGCTTTTTAAAATTTTTTATTAGATATTTTCTTTATTTACATTTCAAATGTTATCCCTTTCTGGTTTCTCTCCTGGAAACCACCTATCCCATTCCCCCTTGCCCTGCCTCTATGAGGGTGTTCCCCACCCACCCACTCCTGCCTCCCCTCCCTCCTGGCATTCACCCAGACTGGGAAATTGAGCCTTCGCAGGACCAAGGGCCTGTCCTCCTACTGAGATAAGGCAGCTGCATCTATTCTCACCAATGTTTCTATCTGGGCTTCGAAAGTCAGATATGTTGTGCTACTGAGAATTTGATGAAGGAAGCTAGACCAACTTGCTGGGTGTTTTTGTTGTGGTAGCAGTTGTTGTTGGCAATTGTAGTTGTAGTTTGTTTTCCTTCAATGTATGCCTTTTGGTCTGAGCAATAATAAATTCTAAGAAGTTACATTAGAGTGTGTTACTATCAGTGAGGCACCTCATAAATAGTTAAAACTTATGCTAATATGTGCAGTAATTCAATACTGATTTGGTATTAATACTATAAAGAAATAGATATTTCCTCATTAGAAAAATTCTGTCATATCAATTCCTTCTGCAGGAGTCTGTCTGCCTTCCATTCTAGCTCCTTTCCTTCCTTCCTTCTTTCCTTCCTTCCTTCCTTCCTTCCTTTCTTCCTTCCTTCCTTCTTTCCTTCCTTCCTTCTTTCTTTCCTTTCTTCCTTCCTCCCTCCCTGCCTCCCTCCCTCCTTCCCTTCCTTCCTTCCTTCCCTCCCTCCCTTTTTCCCTTCCTTCCTGTCCTCCCTCCCTTTCTTCCCTCCCTCCTTCCTTCCTTCCTTCCTTCCTCCCTTTCTTGTTCTCTCTCTCTTCCCCCTTTCTTCCTTCTTTTCACTAGATTAACAATCTTTATTATTGTTATTCAGTGTCCTCATTTTTCCCGTGAACTATTCACAGATTATTTCAAATAGCTATAGCATGATCAACTTGTATTAATTCATTTGATTTCTCCATTCTGTCTTATTATATTTAGCTCTAGTACATTTGCTAATTTGCTACCTGTAAACTATACATAAAAGACAAGATTCTCACAGCAATCCATTAGGATTTAGCATTAGTTTTCTCATGGGCTTATGAAAATAGAGCTGCTAACAGGTTCATATCACCTTTTCTCCCCTATTTCTTGTATAGTAAGATGTGTGCATACAGCCTCCAGATCAAATTTTCTCACCAAGTAGATAAGTTCAATGTTTTTCCAAGTACCTCAGAGAGTTGATGTGATCATCTAGTTAGAAAACAGAATGATAGCTCTTTGAAAAGAGTAAAGCATTTCTCCTATGAGTTTGGGGAATTGTTAATTATTGATGCTATTAAGCCTAATTAGGACCTACCCTTAAATAATTTATGTGATTCTATAGATTGTGCTCTGTGAAATATTCTACCATCCTCTAAACAGCGAATTTACTTTGTTTAATGACTAAAACAAGAATGTTTGCCAGGATATAATTTAAAATTCTTGCTACAAAGAGCATTTTTGAATACAAAGAGGGGTTTGCAATGAGTATGAACATGAGTCATTGTCTCATTGGACCAGATGATTTTAGAATACACTTTTCAAAATCATGCATAACATTACAAAATTGAAAACATTCTATCTTATACATATTTTATCTCTAACATTTAAAAAAAATATTTTTATTATATGCAGTAATACATCAACCTGCCCTGTAGTTTTACCAATATTTAAATTAAGGTCAAGTAGATGGCTATTCAGAACTCACAACCAACCAATCAAATATTCAAGAAGATTTAGAAAAATATTCATGTCAGTAATTTAATCTGTGGCTTCATGGGTCTCATTCTTGGGTTGGGTATTGCACAATGAGGTACTCATCTTTTTCATATTTTAACTATATATATTTTATGCCAGAAAAATATCAGCACCCACTTTAGTAGTCATGCAAATTTTATTATTTTTTTGGAGATAATTGTTTCCTAACATCTGGAATCTTTTATGTTGTTTTTAGTATGTTTTCTATTTATTCAAATATATGAGTGCTAACTGTTTAAGTTGGTTATAGAGTTTGTTGAAACATGCTATATTGTATAAAATAAATTATTTAAAATGTAACATCCCTTAAATTGGATGTTCCTTGAATTCTAAGAACTGTCCTTATATGACCCAATTGTGATATAATACAATAATATGAAAATCAACTTCAGAGAAATTAACATAGTTAAATAAAATAAAATGAATGTATTTCATTTACAATAGAATAGTTGAAATAAGAATACCTTCTATTTTGAGCTTATATTATTGATTTAAAAAAGAAATTATGGCAGGTGTCATTGGATACCTATAAATAGTGTACTAAGGAGAATGAAGCCATATAATGTGGTGTTTAAGAACAGGTTAAGAGACGGGTGAATGAGAGGCAAGCTTGAGCTTTGTGAAACCTTTTATGAGAAAAGTAAAAGATGAGATGAAAAATTAATAATTACACAAGAAGTCATCTTTCCATGTTTCTGTGTTACAAGTGTTACACAGATATTCTGAAAGTAGGTATCAGTTAGTTCATGTGTACAAAAAAGTATTGGCCTTCCTTCACAGCACCTAAGTTCCAAACAACACTTGAAAATACAACATGGTTAAGTAATCAGTCATTGAGAGTTTACTGGCTGCAACTTTAGAGGTTGTAAAACTTCTGGTGATAACTATTTTAAAAAATCATTCACAAGGAACATCGGTATACACAGAACTTTATTTTTTATACTCTCTGCCAAAGGAAGTATAATTTTCTTTGTTTTTTTGTTTTTTGCTTTTTGTTTTTTCCAGACAGGGTTTCTCTGTGTAGCCCTGGCTGTCCTGGAACTCGCTTTGTAGACCAGGCTGGCCTTGAACTCAGAAATATGCCTGCCTCTGCCTCCCAAGGTTTGGGATTAAAGGCATGCGCCACCACTGCCTGGAAAGTAAGTATTCTTGTTGCTGAGTCAACAAGAAATCTATTTTAGTAAACTATTTACAGTACATTAACTTTCACTATGCCTTTAAAGCTAATTCAGATATTTATATATGCTGTGTATGCAATATCCAGGCCTATGTCACTATACATTTTTGTAATGATGTTACATCTCTGAGCATGCTTTGATCAGTGTAATATATTCTTTTATACTTCCTCATCACACTCCATTGTGGAGTCTTTTTTTTTTTCAAGGGCTTACAAATTGTATACTTTCAGGTCATCATTTCTTCTACCCCCAGTATACACAGACCAATATATTTTTATATAAGGTGGCACAGATGATTCCTGGAGGTAAGCCTGCTTGCTTGTCTGTACTTTGAAGTGGAAATGAATTATCTGTAATGAACGGAATTGATATGACACACAGAAAAATCCTCCTTATAAAGATTGGAAGCATTATCTCTCCAGGTTGTTGACTTGCAAACTAGAAGCCATTTCAGAAGATTTGAAATAAGGTTGGATTATGTTGTTGTTGGATTTTGTTTTCAGTCCTTTTGTTTGTTTGTTTGCTCTCTAGAGAATAATTGGTTTATAATTTATAGTTAAGTGGATACCACAGTTGTTATAAATTAGTGAAAAGTATTCTTGAGACTGAGAATTTATTTTCTAGGGCTATATTTTGGGGAATTAAATCCAGCTCTTAAACTAATTCCAGGTCAATATATGGATTCCTATCACCTATGAAAGACAAATCTAAAAAATTTAGAAGCTAGAAACTGCTTTCTCTCTGCATCCTTCCTGGTACATACGAGGCCTTTTCTGGTAATGTTGTAACAGGGATGTATTTTATGCTTTTGTGTTTCTTCAGGGTGACTAAATTAAAGAGTGAAATGCAATATTTAGACAAATTTTCCTTTAATCTTTTGCACTTTGTTATCTTTTCTTGTTTATCAATCGTCAGTGAGATTTGAAATGTCCTCCCATAACTTCTTTGCCTATTCACTATTTTCTTCAATGGTGATGATGTCTAATCAAGAACAAAAATTTGTTTTAATATTATTGTCCATTAATGTTCTTTTCTTTAGTAAAAACTATACAAAAAAGGGACTGTCTATCTGGTCACTGAATATGGAGATTTAATAGGGATCAATTATTCTGCTTGACATCATGAGTGGCTCTTCAGCCTTTCATTCTGAGTTATTTTTCCCAAGGCAACTCAACTGAGTCCAGGAAACTCAACTGATAGAAATAACAGACTACAGTTCCTTCCACAGGCAATGGGCTTCTTTCCTTCCTGGTATATATTCTTACCTCTTCCAGAGATAATTGCAGCATAAGAGTTGGGTTTTTTTCCTTCAAGGCTTGGGGTGTCTCAGCACTGATAAAAACCTACAGTGTCACAGACTCTCCAAAATTACTATCTCTGTGTGCAGTTGAAGAGGTGAGTAAGACACACAGTCACCTGTGTGTTCACCTATAACCATTTTATTTGCCATGGGCCTATACTTCTGCATTCTCTATCCATAGCATGAAAATTAGACTAACACAGTAGCTTAAATCAAATGAAAGTCTCTTCACAGCTGTGGATCTAATGTCTATTAAATTGTACTATGCATAAAGGACTTACAGAATTTGTCAAGTAATAAATGAAATCAGTGAATGAATGATAAAGGAACCACAACCTTCATCTGGATACATAATAACCATTTTAAACTGATAAGTTTGGCAATAATTTTATTTTATAAATAAATTTATATACCAACCTGACTGAAGCATAGCAGGGCTCAATGATCTATAGTTTACATTTCAGATTAAGCAACATGAATTGCATTTCACTCACATCTATTGCTCCCTATGTGAACTTAAACAACCTTGATTTCTGGTTAGTGAATTAGAAGAAATAATCTCATAATTGCCTATTTTTAGTCAGAGGAAACAGCATGACAAGCATTGTGTTCAAGTCTCTTAATCACTCCTACTCTTGTTACATTGTTTCTCTGAATCTTGTAAGTAATCATTGTTTAAATTTCAGAGCATAAAAACAATTTTCACTGTAAGTTATATGCCTGAGTTTTTATTTCTAGTTGCTGAAGCTTCACTGACACATATCAGTATAGAATTCATAGATCTTGCCCCTGTCTGCTGTGTCTCCAGGTCAGTCATGAGTTCTGCTCTGTCACTTTCTGCCCTCTACCTTCAGGTCTACACCTCAACCTGCAAACCCAGAGGCCTGCAGCCACCGGAAACCACAAAGTGAGGCCCCTTACCCCATTTCCCTGGCTGCTGGCCCCTCTGAGCAAACCCAAGGAGAGAGTTCTGCTCTGCCCCTTCTGCACTCTATTTCCTGGCCCATAGCTCCACTTGGCATCACTGGAGATCTGCTGCCATCCAGAGCAACCAGGTACAGTCCTCAAGCCCCAAGCCCCTGACTGTATTGTCCTCCAGCAAGTCCAGGAACACTGAGGTATGCCTTGTCCGCTCTGCCCTCCGTATTACCAGTCCACATTTCTACTTTCAATCCTTGATCTGCAGCCACCAGGGTGAGAGATCACTGCCACAATTATCTGAGTACTGGCCCCTCTGGAAAAAGACATCAGGATCAAATTCCACCCTGCCCTCTTCACACTCTATTTCTGTGTGCAACAGCTCCTGTGAGTCTATGGGAGTGACTGTCCCTGAGACTTCTAGCAATGAGGCATATGGAGTTTGAAATGGCCACCTCCTGTAGCAGGCTGACTCCCATTTGGACTCCAACCGACCCACAAAACCTTTATTCCAAAATTTATTCTGCCTGTAAGTGCAAAGACAAAGGTGAAACAGAGATTGAGGGAATGGCCCATCAATGACTGACAAAACTTGAAAGCCATCAATGGACAAGAATCAATCCCTGGCCTTATTAACGATACATTGTTATGCTTGGATACATTATTGTCCTCTGAAATGCTCTACCCATCAGCTGACTGAAACAGATGCAGAAACTCACATCCAAACATTAGATGGAGCCTGGAGAGTCTTTGTGTATCCCAAAGAGGATAGGAACTCTACAAGGAGACCAACAACAGTCAGTCAATTAACTCGAACCCTTGGGGAATACCATAGAGTAAGCAAGCATGGGCTGGACCTCGTCAGCCCACACATATGCAGCAGATATGCAGCTTAGTTTGCATGTGGGTCTCCCAACAACTGGAACGAGAGCTGTCCCTGACTCTGTTGCCTGTGGATCCTGTTCCCCTCAATGGGCTGCCTCATTTGGCTTCAATGAGAGAGAATTCCTGCAGTTACTCGATATGCCAGCATAGGGTGATAGGGAGGGGGAGCTCCCCTTATTTAGAGAAGGGAAGTAGAAAAGGTGGAAGGGTTGTGTGAGAGGAATTGGGAGGATGAACTGCTTTATGAATTTACATTTTGATGTAGTGAATAAATTAATTAATGAAATGAAAAAGAATTCACATAGCTCCTTGAATTAATAGCAAAGTTCCTTTTATGCTTTAGAAAAGCCTCCCAGTTCTTGATATTTTAAATCTGGTTTCCCCTGGTTTTGTCACACCCCCTTTCTCATGTCACCTCTTTGTTTTCTTTTCTCTTTCTCCTCCAGATCTTTCCTCATCTGGCCCTCCCATTCCTTTTACATAGGAGGCTGACATGTAAACTCCTCCTCCTGCCTGTCTTAAATTCTTCACTGTAGTTTCCACTAAATGATTTATCTTCATTATTTTCCCATGACAGTTTAAACTTGTTTTTTTAACAACAGTTTAAACTAGGTATTTTTTGCCTGCATCTATCTACTGGCATATTGTACTGCCCTGGTACCTATGCCTATGGAAGTCAATAGAGGGTATTGAATTCTCTGGAACTAGAATTATGGTGGTTCTAAGCTACCATGTGGGTGATGGACATCAAACCAAGATACTCTGCAAGAGCAGCAAGTACTCTAACCCACTGAGTTTTCTCTCTGCCCCCCAAATGATTTGCTTTCCCAGTTTGTTTTTGATATGTGATGTGTACTTCTTAAACCCATTGAGTTATTAATTGTGCATTTTTTTTCAGTTCTAGAATTTTATACTTTAGACTTTCACATTTTATGCAAAAATTTTCTCAGCTTCTTTTATTTCTATTACCACATCTACACAATTTTTTAAAGCTTCTTTGCACTGTTTTATTTTAAGTTTCTGGTGACTTGTAATATACATAATTTTACCAGAAATTTATGAGGATTTCTGCTTTAGTGACAGATATTTTAAATATTTTTATTCATTCTTTGAAATTTTACACATATATTACCTATTTTGATCATATTCATTCCAATTGCCCTTCCTTAACCCTTTCTGAATATTGCCCCCTTTGCATTTTTCCTCTCAACCATATGTATATTATAGTTTTAAATACAATACAGAGAAAAGGAATAGAGGCTAAGTATAATGTTATCTCACTCCATGGAAAGTTCACAGTTTCTCTGGCAGATGACTGGATACAGGAACCAAGCCATTTGGATCATACAAATCCAATCTTAGGAACTGAGATTATGGGAAGTTATGCTTAGGCTTTGGAGTAATTCTATTTGAGTACCTATCTGAAGACTCTTCTCATTGCAATTGGGATTTTTTTGGTTACTGTCTCATTGAATGACCTACAGTTTCTCTTTGCCCAGTTAGACCTATAAGACAGCTTTCAACATTTTCCTTTTTTCTAGGTGGATAGAACATTTCCTATAATGTACAGATCTTAAGAATCAAAACGGTCCCTAGTAATAAGCATCATTTCTTTATTATATTCTCAGCTATCTTAGTCAGTAGATTTTCAATGCATGACTAAATTCAGTATCTTCTCTAGGTGAATGACATCTCCCCAATTCACAATAGATGCATTTTAAATTTTCCCACTTTAACTCACCCAATGAATGTCCCCTAAGGTAGAAGAAAAAAAATTTTTTTTAAAAAATCAATCACTGAATTGTACATATATTTGGAATAGCTACCCCATGGTATGATGAGGATAAAAGCATAAATGATAGCAATTTTGAGCATTTTCTGAATAATTATAATTTTTTATTCCAATCTACAATTTAAAGCAGAAGGCAGAAAAATGCCTCAAATTAGTTGTGCTGCACATGCCTGAGGCCCTAGAAAACAGCCTGACTTCATAGTAAGTCTCTGCTTTAAAAAAAAAAACATATACAAAGAACTCAAGAAAGTAGAACCCAGAGAATAAAATAACCCCATAAAAAAGTGGGGTACGGAGCTAAACAAAGAATTTTCACACGAAGAACTTCGGAGAGCTGAGAAACACCTTAAGAAATGTTCAACATCATTAATTATTAGGGAAATACAAATCAAAACAACCCTGAGATTTCACCTCACACCAGTCAGAATGGCTAAGGTCAAAAACTCAGGAGACAGCAGGTGTTGGCGAGGATGTGGACAAAGAGGAACACTCCTCCACTGCTGGTGGGATTGCAAGATGGTGCAACCACTTTGGAAATCAGTCTGGCGGTTCCTCAGAAAACTGGGCATTTCACTTCCTGATAACCCTGTTATACCACTACTGGGCATATATCCAGAGGATTCTTCAGCATGCAATAAGGACACATGCTCAACTATGTTCATAGCAGCCCTATTTGTAGTAGCCAGAAGCTGGAAAGAACCTAGGTGTCCTTCAACGGAGGAATGGATACAAAAAATGTGGTATATTTACACAATGGAGTACTATTCAGCCATTAGAAACAATGAATTCATGAAATTCTTAGACAAATGGATGGAGCTGGAAAACAGCATGCTAAGTGAGGTAACCCAGTCTCAAAAGATCAATCATGGTATGCACTCACTGATAAGTGGATATTAGCCTAGAAGCTCTGAATACCCAGGACATAATCCACAAATTAAATGATGTCCAAAAAGAATGGAGAAGTGGCCCCTGTTTCTGGAAAGACTCAGTGCAAGAGTATAGGGGAATTCCAGAACAGGGAAGTGGGAAGGGGTGGATGGAAGAATAGGGGGAAGGAAGAGGGCTTATGGGACTTGCAGGGAATGGGGACCCAGAAAAAGGGAAATCATTTGCAATGTAAATAAAAAAGAAAGAATTGAAATGATTACAAATAAATGTTTATAAAGATATCATTGAAAAAAAAGAAATAAATCAGATTTTTAAAGGAAATTGGAGAAGGAATAAAAACAGTAAACAAATACATTAACTCTTATCAATTTAACTTGGAAAAGGTTGCATGTCACAGGGTGCAGACATAAAATAAAAATGAAAACTGCTGCTAGTATTTCACGAAATCCTGAGTTACTCGATCATATTTTTTCTACATCAGACAAATATGTTATATTAAAAAAATTATCCCAGAAAATCATATAGAAAAGATACAGTCAAAGATGAAGAGGGAAGGAAAAGATCTTGGGAAGAACATGGAAGCTGGATGGGAGGAAGAGTAGAAAAGTGGATGGAAGAAAAGATGAACTTGATCAGTATGTTCTCCTAATAGTTTACCATGAAGCTAGTGAACAAGGTTGAGAAGGAGTATCAGAGCTGGATTGCTTATCTGCTCTACCTGGAATATACAGCTCCTGTGTTTCATGAAGAATAATGGACACAATCTTAGCAACCTATAGCTTCAAAATGATGGAATAGCAAGTAAACCTGCAACCCCTCTAAAGTCTATTTGCCTCACCTGACCAGTGTCTTCTCCTTTTCTCCTTTAAGGCCTGCTCATATTAGCCATTCTAAAATCAAAAGCTGTTTTTTAACCCTCCAGCAGAATCCCCTTCCTTAATGATAAACAAGGGAACAATTTGGGAGAAGTCAGGGACTGAACAAGTTGTCAATTGATATAAACTCAAATTTGTCAAGGATGTTGGGATGAAATTACAAATATGTATATACTTTTCGAATAGGTGTGAAAAATTGTTTCCTTTTCATTAACCTTTGACCAAAACTGTATTTTTAAAATGTGTTTGGACTGTAATATTTCAGACCTATAATCAGTGATTTCCCTCCTTTCAGCTACTTTGCATCTTATCTAGATATATTGCTATATTTTATAAGCTAATTCATTTTTAAAGCAGGGTATTACTTTTCTTAAACACGTTAATAAAAAATAACAGAAGAACACTAATCAAGAAAAAGTTTGCATATGAACACTGCATGCATACTGTATACACACTAATTTCATCTTTTCATATAACTGATGCTAGCAGACATTTCTCTGTAATTGTGTGTGCATATGTCCTGGCCTGGTTGATATTGGAGCTGATTTTACAAACATTTGCTTGAGTCCTCTAATGAAATGTTTGTCTCTGCTGATTTCTTTCTCCTGCACAGATTTCTTTATTTTAATGTTTTAATTGAAATGGAATTTCACTTTGCCTCTCTATTTCTAGCCTCTTCCAGTTACCATTTCTCCAACCCCTTTCATGTCCTTCCATTCCCAATATAATAGTTCTTTTAATGGATTGTTTCTGGTATTAAACACAAATTTGAAATACCAGCATAAGAAAAAAATAATGTGTAATTTAAATAATACATAGTGCAAGTATATTCATACATTTCAGCCTAAATTGGGAACTGATTAGTGATTTGCTGATGAAGACCACCTGTATGGGAATGCACTGTGACCACTTTCCATCTACACTGATCCCACTCTTTTAGCCAAATCTAAGTGAGAAATGAATTTGGAGTGATACTGCCTTAAATTCAATTATATTGTAGACAGTGAGATAAAACTGAAAGTGGGGCAAGAGAGGTTAGGAGGAGAAGATCTATTGACTCCATAGGAGATGGAGGCAAGATGGGATGGGAGGCTGAAGAAGGTATTCTGTTGTAGAGCTGCAGATAAGCCTGGGGGATTTGGAGGAACAGAGGGAGAGGTGAATATTTAGAGTCAGTATATCTATTTCCATGTCAAATAGTCCATTTTCTCTTATAATTTAAATAATCAGTCTGTAATTTTTGTATAATCACTGATATCAGAACCTTATTATATTCTTGTTTTTTTCACAACATCAAATTATATTTGCATATATCTTATAATACAATTCATCAATATGTAAAGATAAATAAAACTCACAACCTTTCATTACAGATGTTTATCTCAAGAAATGTGTATAAAGGAAAGAAAAAAGTAGAAAGATTATGGTTAAATAAACTATGAAGACTCCACTTATATAAACAACTATGAAAGAATATAATGTCATATAGTTAAAGTGCTATCTCGACAGGCACATGAAAAAGTGAGTCTTTGGCCATTAAACAGTGACCAATGTATCTCTTTCAGGACTGTAATTATTAGCCCACATTTATCAGATCGTTTTAAGATTTTATTTTAATTTTTATTCGATATATTTTTTTTAACTTTTCTTCATTTATATATATATATATATTTATTTTCTATATTCTTTGTTTACATTCCAAATGCTTTCCCATTTCCTAGATTCCCCCTCCCCATATGTCTCATAAACCTTCTCTCTACCCATTCTCCAATCACCTCTCTCCTTTTTCTCTGTCCTGATACTCCCCTCCAACGCTAGATCAATACTTTCCAGGATCAGGACCCTCTCCATACTTCTTCATGGGAGTCATTTGTTATGCTATTTGTGCCTTGGGTATTCAGAGCTTCTGGGCTAATTAATATCTACTTATCAAAGATTGTATTCCATGTGTATTCTTTTGTGATTGGGTTACCTCACTTAGGATGATATTTTCCAGATCAAACAATTTGCCTAAAAATTTTGTGAATTCATTGTTTCTAATTGCTGAGTAGTATTCCACTGTGTAAATATACCACATTTTCTGTATCCATTCCTCCTTTGAGGGGCATCTGGGTTCTTTCCAGGTTCTGGCTATTATAAATAAGGCTGATATGAACATAATGGAGCATGTGCCTTTATTGCATGTTAGGGTTAGGGTTAGGGTTAGGGTTAGGGTTAGGGTTAGGGTTAGGGTTAGGGTTAGGGTTAGGTTAGGGTTAGGGTTAGGGTTAGGATTAGGTTAGGGTTAGGGTTAGGGTTAGGGTTAGGGTTAGGGTTAGGGTTAGGGTTAGGGTTACGGTTAGGGTTATATCTTGGATATAAGCCCTCTGTCAGATGTAGTGTTGGTAAAGATCTTTTCCCAGATCTTCACCAATCCTACATCAGATAGAGGGCTAATATCCAATATATATAAAGAACTCAAGAAGTTAGACTCCAGAAAACCGAACAACCCTATTAAAAAATGGGGGTACAGAGTTAAACAAAGAATTCTCACCTGAAGAACTTCGGATGGTGGAGAAGCGTCTTAAAAAATGCTCAACTTCATTAGTCATTAGGGAAATGCAAATCAAAACAACCCTAAGATTTCATCTTACACCAGTCAGAATGGCTAAGATTAAAAATTCAGGAGACAGCAGGTGTTGGAGAGGGTGTGGAGAAAGAGGAACACTCCTCCACTGCTGGTGGGGTTGCAAATTGGTACAACCACTCTGGAAATCAGTCTGGCGGTTCCTCTGAAAACTGGGCACCTCACTTCCAGAAGATCCTGCTATACCACTCCTGGGCATATACCCAGAAGACTCCCCACCATGTAATAAGGATACATGCTCTACTATGTTCATAGCAGCCCTATTTATAATTGCCAGATGCTGGAAAGAACCCAGGTATCCCTCAACAGAAGAGTGGGTGCAAAAAATGTGGTATATCTACACAATGGAGTACTATTCATCCATTAGAAACAATGAATTCATGAAATTCTTAGGCAAATGGATGGAGCTAGAGAACATCATACTAAGTGAGGTAACCCTGACTCAAAAGGTGAATCATGGTGTGCACTCACTAATAAGTGGATATTAACCTAGAAAACTGGAATACCCAAAACATAATCCACACATCAAATGAGGTACAAGAAGAAAGGAGGAGTGGCCCCTGATTCTGGAAAGACTCAGTGAAACAGTATTCAGAAAAACCAGAACGGGAAAGTGGGAAGGGGTGGGTGGGAGGACAGGGGAAGAGAAGGGGGCTTACGGGACTTTCGGGGAGTGGGGGGGCTAGAAAAGGGGAAATCATTTGAAATGTAAATAAATTATATCGAATAAAAAAAATAAAAAGAACTAAATAATAACTGAAAAAAAAAGATCTTTTCCCAATTTGCTGGTTGCCATTTCTCCTTTTGACAATGTCCTTTGCCTTACAAAAACTTTGTAGTTTGATGAGGTCCCATTTGTCAATTATTGATCTTAGAGCATAAGCTATTGGTGTTCTGTTGAGGAAATTTCCCCCTGTGTCCATGTCCTCAAGGGTCTTCACCAGTTTCTTTTCTATTAGTTTCAGTGTGTTTGGTTTTATGTGGAGGTTCTTGATCTACTTGGACTTGAGCTTAGTACAAGAAGATAAGAATGGATCATTTTGCATTCTTTTGCATGCTGACCACCAGTTGAACCAACACCATTTGTTGAAAAGGCTATCTTTTCTTCAGTGGATGGTTGTAACTTCTTTATCAAAGATCAAATGACCATAATTCTGTAGGTTCATTTCCGGGACTTCAATTCTATTCCATTTATCTACTTGCCTGTCATTGTACCAATACCATGCAGTTTTTAACACAAATGCTTTGTAGTACTTCTTGAGGTTGAGAATGCTGATTCCCCCAGAAGTTCTTTTACTGTTGAGAACAGTTTTAGGTATCCTGAGTTTTTTGTTATTCCACATGAATTTGAGAATTGCTCTTTCTAAGTCTATGAAGAATTGAGTTGGGATTTTGATGGGGATTGCATTGAATCTGTAGTCATCAATGAAAATAGAATTGAAAAGAAACCAGAGTGGGGAAAAGGCAAATATTGTCCCTCTCCTCACTGTTTCTTGAAATGCTATTATCTGCTCATAATAAAATAAGAAAAAGCTATGGTATGGCCCAATATTCTAACGTAGCTAAGAAAGATGGCTAGATTTTCCAATCCTTTTCTCTAAAAAATGCAATTTTTTGTTTCTTTGTACTTCACCCATCACTGCAGTAACTCTTCTACACAGTCTCAGATTAGCTGAACAACAGCACTCTGGACAGTACAATGAGTTCAGTTGAGCTGGGCATATTCTCTTTGTATTTTTTCCTTTTTTTCTCTTAGCACTTGGAAGCCAATTATGTGCCGACTTCCCTGATGTGCCTTGCATAATAGCTGGGATAAAGGAAAGAAAACCACTGTTGTTCTTGTCTATATCTTCTGGCAATATGCAGGACTCATAGTCCTCTTAATCAGAAAGCTGACTGGGCTAAGCAAAGGGAAGAAGTAGGTTGGAGAGCTGCAGCTTGCAGCTGCAACTCGATGTGGCTCTAAAAGGAAGGGAAGTGACCTTTAAGATTAAGGCAATGTAGGCAGGCTTAATGCAAAATGGAATTATTATCGCTTGCTTTGATTCACTAAAATTGACCAAAGTATAGATTAAGACTTAAATTACGTTCACAATTATATCTGGTTTTTACCACACTAACTACTCCATTTTTATTCCAGTAAATTCTACACAAGCTACATAATGACAAAATTCCCAGTGCATTTTAGGGACTTGGCAATATGCTTCTCCTCAGAATCACCTATAATAGTTCCAGGAGGTCACATTATTTCTTCTTATTATATTTGTCCAACTCTCAGGCTTTCATAGACTCATGGTATACACACACACACACACACACACACACACAAAAGTGGGTGGGGAGGGACAGAGCTGTATTAAGAATGTCCTATATATTATATCTGATGATATTGGAAAAATCAAAACATGTTTTATTTTCTTTCTGGATTCTATTAGTCAGGATTCTCTAAAAACAAAAGCACATTTAACAAACATATAGAATGAATCTCTCTCTCTCTCTCTCTCTCTCTCTTTCTTTGTGTGTGTGTGCTTGTACATGTATTTATATACATTTAATGCATAATATAACCCTCTATAGTTATATATATATAATTATATAAATAACTATATATATATATATATACATATATAATTCCATAATTCTCTATATAGAGGTATTTATTAGAATTACTTATAGTCTGTTGTCCAACTAATCCAACAGTGGCTGGCTATGAAAGCAAGTTCAAGAATCCTGTAGTTGCTCAGTCCAACAAATCGGGTGTCTTAGCCCAGAAAGGAATGGATGTGATAAAAAGGAGAGCACAAGCAGGCAAAGAGCCAAAGCTTTCTCTGTATGTAGTCTTATATAAACTTCCATCTGAAAGGGTGGCCCAGAATAAGGTTTTGTCTTCCTACCACAAGATCTGGATTGAAGACTATGTGTGTCTTTCTCCCTCAAGATATGAATTAAAGATGTGTGTTTTCCCACCCAGCGAGTGCCCTACCTGGGGGTTCATCTTATAAGCAGTCACCAAACCCTGACACTACGACTAGAAATGTGTACTAAGAGGAGCATGTCATGGCTATCTCCAGAGGGGCCCTGCCAGAGCCTTATAAATATAGAGTCAGAAACTAGCAACCAACTATTGGACTGAGCTTGGGGTCCCCAACGGAGGATCTGGAGGGTGGTCCAGAGGAGCTGAAGGGGTATATAGCCCCATGGGAAGAACAATGACTTTGGACACCCAGACACCCCAAAAGACTCCCAGGGACTGAACCATCAACCAAGGGGTATACATGGTTCCAGCCAAAAATGTGGCAGAGGAATGACTTTTTGGGCATCAGTGGGAGGTGTGGTCTTTGGTCTGGTAAAGGCGCAATAGAGGACACAACAAAGGGAACTGGGCGGGGGGGGAAGTTGTGGGGGTATAGGACTGTGTAGGGTAGAGGGGCATATACATGGAGGCAGGGGGTGGGAGGAGTGGTAGGGAATTGTTGGGAAGGGAGGCTTTTGGGAGGGAGGAAATTAGGAAAGGTCTTACCAATGGCAATGTAAATGAAGAAGATACTCAATAAAAAAGAATAAAGTGAATAAATAAATATATTGATGATAAAAGGAAATAAATATATTGATGAAAAAAAGATGTGTGTTTTCCTATGCTTAGTAAAGTTTTCACCTGTGCCATTTGCACTGACTAACTTATAAATTAGAGAGTGCTCTGCCAAAGAGTACTTCCCACCACTGCAGCTCTAAATGCAATCACCATCACAGATTTTATAGATCAACAGGGAGCATATTCTTCACCTATGAAAATTAATTCTAAGTAAACTATGTAGAGCGCCTGCTCAGTGACTTGGATTGTGCATCTCCCCTTCTGAATCTTTTAAATTAGTTTGCTCAACTCTGCACCCAAAAACCTATGTAAGTCCTATGAATAAAAACTTCACTTGATTGTCAAAATGATAAAGGAATTTCAGTTGTTAATTTTAAATAATTTACTTTAACCTAACATCATTTCTCTACATTGTTTATTTACTCTGCTTCTTTAATTCTATTTCATTGAGGGTAGTTAGCATTATTTTACTG
Organism: Apodemus sylvaticus; assembly: GCF_947179515.1. Classification (NCBI taxonomy): domain Eukaryota; kingdom Metazoa; phylum Chordata; class Mammalia; order Rodentia; family Muridae; genus Apodemus; species Apodemus sylvaticus. Next base: position 117,724,854 of record NC_067478.1, on the reverse strand, counting down.
TAAAAAAAAAAACACCATAAATATGTCATCTATAGCTAAACCCAATTAACACTACTGAAATTGACCCTGCTGGTGGCAAAGGTGGTACTCCTCACTACCCACTCCAATACTCTGGGTTCAAGAATGAGAGACACATACACTCGGCTTTTATATTTTAATTTGCCTTAAACAGTTCAATGGCTGGGCCACTTCCTAATGTCCATGTGGCAGATGTACCTGCTGATAATCCCATTTCACAATTTACTAAAATCTATATTTTATCTTGGCTGCCCCAGATCCAGTCCTAAAGCCCTCCCAGGCTCAGTGCTCCAGCACCTAAATGATGGCTATGTTCTCTGTCAGGTACCTCTCAGGTGCGGCATTTACTCTTTCCTTGGAGTGATGGATATCTCTCTTCCTACTCCTTCCTTAATTCCTGGCCCAGGAATCTTAAAGCTCTGCCTCTGTCTCCCTGCCATTGGCTACCAGCAGCTTTATTTACCAATCAAAACCTAGGGGCAGGGTCTCTCAACATCTTATGTGCAGACATGCAGCTTCTTGTGCAATTTTGGGGACCAGTTTAGCAGAATACAACAATCAGCACATATTACATGTATTATAAGGATAAATAAATTTTTTATATGTACACACACACAAAAAGATGCATTCTCTTCTCAAAAGTAGTCACAGACTAAAAGATACAGGAGCTCAGGATATGATACAAATAGTATAGAGATCCCTTCCCTGTTCAGTTGATAGATAGAATGACCTTCAAAAGAAGTCTTTGTCCTCTCATTCTCTTCTTCCTTCCTATTTTCTCACCACAGCTTGCCACCAGCAAATGACAAAACATAAGATCACATCCCTTCTACTTCTCTTAAAAGTACATTATAAGACCTACATTTTTCAGGTGATAGGAAAGGAAGAAACAGCACACAAGTGAATCATCATTATCTCCATATCCAGTCATACTGCTTCTATAAATCATGTTTCATTACTGCTATGAACCTCTTTCATCAAACTTATCATAAAAGCATATCATCTTTGGATTTGATACTTTGTTTCTTAAGGCTCCAATGTCACTTAAAACCAATTTAAAGAAGTAGTTATGCCAATCTCTCTTTAATCTTTCTTTTTCTATACAGCTATCAATCATGAACTACTAGATACAGAATCTTATGGTAAATTTAGAAATGAAAGTCACTTGTTTAATACATAATTGGAGGATGTCCACACCTGCAAAGCCCTTCAAATTTCAGTGGCAAATGTGTTAAATCATAACAGTGTAATAGGAAAGCCAAAGTAGAAACACTGCCAAGAAATGAAACAGAACAAGGGAACACTCAAGGGAACACAACATTTGAAGAACATATGTGTCATTCCAAGATACACAGGAGCAGGGTCACAAGGTAATGGCACTGAAATGTAGGCATTGGCACTGAGTAAGACTATTTTCTTTTCCTATAGGAATAACAGAGCAACAGAACCCACATTCCCAGTGATTGCAATAAAGTAAAGGATAGTCATCAATTTGGACCACTTAGTTTATGGTAATGGAAAAATTCTAAGATGTCTAGCACTTGATTGTTAAGAGTGTAACTACAATGTGAAAAATTTAAGGATAGAAAATATATTAAAATGAAACACAGAAATAAGACAGAGAATTGATACTTTTATCAGACTTTGAGCATGGTTATGGCTTATAAGTTGACTGCACTGTATCTCAATAATCAAGGAAATGGGTGATAGGAAATTACGGGGACTGATGACTTTGCTCTAATTGTTAAATTATGGGAGTCTTCATTGCACATGGGAAGTTAATTATATGCTGTATTAATTTCTTATACTGTAAGTAATTCTTAAGACTACTAACTTATTGAAAGACCTCACACTAAGGTAACAAATAACATAGTTTAAGGTCTGTTTGCACCATTTCTTTGAAGCAGGGAAGCATAGAGGGAGAGTATAGCAGAGAAAAACCTCATGCTGGAGAGTGACAGGAAGTGAAAGAAGGGTCTAGGCCCACAAATCTTGTCAGTAGTCTCTTTCAGATACCATCCATTTGGATTTTTACAACCTCCAAAAGTGTATCCCTTGGAATAAAGCCCCAAAACCATGGGTCTTTAAGGATCATTAAAATATCCAAACTTTACAACATGGATCTTGAAGAAAAGGTTGAATTTATATTGTAGAGGAGGTAGACATCTAACTTCAAGAAGCAAACACTAGGAACCTTGGGTATATGACTGACTTCTTAGAGTAAGGCTTAGGTAAGGCTAATATAACCAAAGAAAAGGTCTCAGCACAGAACCTTTGATAAAATAGTGCTTACATGTGTTAAAATAGATATCAATAAGAAATTCATAGAGAAACAATGGAGAATAATGATATTAAACAGAAAAAAGAAACCCCACTAAGGATATGAATGCATATGTCATGTACCCAAGAATTCTACATGTGAAGAATTAAACAAAATCATTGTCAGAACATTGATAAGGAATTTAAATTTTATATTCATTGATTCCAAGGAAGAAACCCAGAATGGATGTTCAGAGACACTTGTATGGTACAGTTGGTTAAAGATGAGAAATTTATATTTGGCTTTGAGATAGGAGATGACAGATATATTGAGATGTAATAGAAGTTGGGTAGAGATGAGAGGTCAGCAATAAGCTGTGACTCAGATTGAGATGATGGGGCACATATGGGGGCTCTGGTCAGTCTTAAAGAAAAGACAATTCAAGACAAATTTCTAGATCTCTCCCTGAATTATCATATAAATATTCCCTTCTACAGTGAGTTGTCTGTAATTCAAAAGAGTTAAAGATACCCATACTTTCATAATAAACATCATGAGTTTAACTTAAAATGTAGCATTTACTTGAATACCTGAGATAAAATGAATATGAGGCTATTTGCTTATTTTTCTTCTTTCTAAGAGATCATGATACAGCTTATCTTGTTAATCTCAAAAAGCCCCATATTATATAGCTTGAAATACAATTACATAGCTGGAATTATCAACTGACTATGAAATTAAACAACCACTAATAAACATTGTCTGGGACTCAATTAAAAAGAACATAGCTTACTAATAATTAGTGTATGTTTTTTGTACTGCTTCTGCTACTGTTGATAAGGCTTAAGTATAAGTGAAAATTAGAGAATAAATATTGTATATATCTGAAAATATCAAGTAAATATGCACTGAAATTTGTATAATTAAGCAAAAGCTTATAAAAGGAAGTCTAATTGTTATTAATAGCATGCAAGTAACTATACATACACTTAAATGAAGCCACATTCCAGCCAAGATTATAAACTTCCTTCAGGAGAACCTTACTAAGAAAATGTCATCCATTTCTAATTGGATGTTACTACCATCTGGTATATAAAAGGTTTTAAGCATTTATTCTTATCTATCTATTGATTTTTGCTAGTTAACCCTATTGGTAGATAAAAGACAAAAAGTTTCTGACCTCAGAGTCTTCAATCTCCATTTATTAATTACATGGCAATAATCATGTATAAAAAGAAGCTAGAAAGCGTTGTCAAGTACTCATCCATTATATCTATATCTATATCTATATCTATATCTATCTATCTATCTATATCTATATCTATCTATCTATCTCTATCTCTATCTCTATCTCTATCATCTCTATCTCTATCTCTATCTCTGTCTCTGTCTCTGTCTCTGTCTATGTCTATGTCTATGTCTATGTCTATGTCTATGTCTATGTCTATGTCTATATCTATATCTATATCTATATCTATATCTATATCTATATCTATATCTATATCTATATCTATATCTATATCTGTATCTATATCTATATCTATCTGTTAACTCTAATTGGTCCAAAGATTCAATTAGTTTCACTGTGTCCCTGTTCAGTTTCTGTTTCCCTGATCGGTCCATTGAGGAAAGTGCAGGGTTAGAGTCAGCCACAATTATTGTGTTAGGTGCAATGTGTGCTTTGAGCTTTAGTAAATTCTCTTTTATGAATGAGAGTGCTCTTGCATTTGGAGCATAGATGTTCAGAATTGAGAATTCTTCTTGGTTTATTTTTCTTTTGACCAGCAAGAAGTGTCCCTCAGAGTCTCTTTTGATGACTTTGGGTTGAAAGTCAGTTTTATCTGATATTAGAATGGCTACTCCAGCTTGTTTCCTGAGACCATTGCCTTGTAAAACTGTCTTCCAGTCTTTTACTTTAAGGTAGTGTTTGTCTTTGACACTGAGGTGTGTTTCCTTCATACAGCAAAATGTAGGGTCCTGTTTATGTATCCAGTTGGTTAGTCTATGTCTTTTTATTGGGGCATTGAGTCCATTGATGTTAAGAGATATTAAGGAATAGTGATTATTACTTCCTGTCATTTTTGTTGTTATTTTTAAAATTTGATTGGTTATCTTCTTTTGGGTTTGATGAAAGAAGGTTACTATCTTCCTTTGTGCAGGATGAAGTTTCCCTCCTTGTATTGGTGTTTTCCTCCTAGTATCCTTTGTAGGGCTGGATTTGTAGAAAGATATTGGGTAAACATGGTTTTGTCATGAAATGACTTAGTTTCTCCATCTATGGTGATTGAGAGTTTTGCTGGGTATAGTAGTTTTGGCTGGCATTTGTGTTCTCTTAGAGTCTGCATGAGATCTGGCCAGGATCTTCTAGCTTTCATAGTCTCAGGTGAGAAGTCTTTTGTGATTCTGATAGGTCTTTCTTTATATGTTACTTGGCCTTTTTCTCTTACTGCCTTTAATATTCTTTCCTTGATTAGTACATTTGGTGCTTTGATTATTATGTGACGGGAGGTATTTCTGTTCTGGTCCAGTCTGTTTGGAGTTCTGTAGGCTTTTTTGAATATTCATGAGCATCTCTCTCTTTAGGTTAGGGAAGTTTTCTTCCATAATTTTATTGAACATATTTGCTGGCACTTAAGTTGTAAATGTTCACTGTCATCTATGCCTATAATCCTTAAGTTTGGTCTTCTCATTTTGTCCTGGATTTCCTGGATGTTTTGGGTTACAAGCTTTTTGCATTTTGCATTTTCTTTAACTGTTGAATCCATGGTTTCTATGGTATCTTCAGCATCTGAGATTCTTTCTTCTATCTCTTGTATTCTGTAGTTGAAATTTGGATCTCTGTCCCCTGATTTTTTCCCAAGGTTTTCTATCTCAAAAGTTGTCTCCCTTTGAGTCTTCTGAGTTTCTACTTCTGATTTTAGATCCTGGATGGTTTTGCTTAACTCCTTCACTTGCTTGTTTGTGTTTTCCTGTAATTCTTTAAGAGAATTTTGTGTTTCCTCTTTCATGACCTCAGCCTGTTGACCAAATTTCTCCTGTATTTCTTTAAGTGATTTTTTGCATTTCCTCCTTATTGTATTTTGTATTCTCCTGAACTTCTTTCAATGATTTTTGTGTTTCCCTTGTAAGGGCTTCTAACTTTTGATCCATTTTCTCCTGAATTTCTTTAAGTATGTCCTTCATGTGTTCCTGTACCAGAATCATGACCAGTGATTTTAAATCCAAATCTTGTTTTTCTGGTGTGATAGAGTATCCAGGACATGCTGTTAATGGAGAATTGGGTTCAGATGCTGCAATATTGTTTTGATTTCTGTTAGTGACGTTCCTGCATTTGCCTTTTGCCATCTAGTTCTCACTGGTGTTAGTTGGTTTTGTTGTCAATGCTGGACTCACCAGTGCAAGCTGCCTCTTCCCAGCTGGCCTCTGCTGCACAGCTGACCTCCTGCACTGCCTGGAGACAGGGTGCTGTGGCCCAGGCTTTTCCAGAACCAGAGGCAGAGACCTGAAGGCTCCAGCCAGAGGCCTCAAGACTGTATCCTCTACTCTGCAGGGCCGGGCTCACCAGAGCACACTGACTCCTCCCAGCCAGCCTTCTGGGTAAATAGCTGGTCTCTTGCAGGGCCTTGAGATGTGGTGTTGTAGCCCAGGCTGTTCTGGATCCCGAAGTGGAGACCTGAAGGCTCCAGCCAGAGGCCTCAAGACTGGAACCTAAGCTCTGTGGGGCTGGACCCACTGGAGCAGGCTGAGTCCTCCCAGTCTGCCTCAGGGTTCACAGCAGGCCTTTTGTACTTCCTGGAGTCGGAGTGCCTTGGCCCAGGCTGTTCAGATCCTGAAGCAGAAACCTGAAGGCTCCTGCAGGGGCCTGCTGGACTAGCCAGAGCACACTGACTCCTCCAAGACCACCACCTGGGTGGCCCTCTGGCCTCTTGCAGGGCCTGGAGATGTGGTGTTGTAGCCCAGGCTGTTCTGGATTCAGAAGTGGAGATCTGAAAGCCCCTGCCAGAGGCCTCAGGACTGGAACCTAAGCTCTATGGGGCTGGACCCACCGGAGCATTCTGTATCCTTCCAGCCTGCCTCTGGGTGCCTGATGTAATGATTCTTAAGCAATTAAAAATTGAGGCATGGGGCACAGCATAGCACAGCACAGTCCTAATGGCCCAGGTGCATGCCATGTGTTCTCATCTTAGAATCAATGTAATAATTGCACAATGGTAGTTCCAGATTAATGCTTGACTTTCAAAGAAAGTCTGACAAAATTATTAGAAAATGAATTAGAGCCAACATTGGGATCCCAAAGAACAACAACAACAACAAAAAAAACTATTAAAGTTATGAAATAAGTTTTGCATAATATTTTAGAATGATTCCTGGGTAAGCAGGTATAGAATATGTGAAATTTCATATTAGTAAAACTAAGTCAAAACACTAGGACTCTTTGGAGAGTCATTGTATGCAATGTGCAAAAGTGGAAAACTAGGAGACCTACTGAGTTAAGGGTTAACTTGATTTTTTCTGATCACTGCCTTGAAGCTTTTCCCATACCATCATCAGAACTTCACAAGAAAATGCAAGTAGCTGGCCTCAGAGCTCTGAAGTATAATAAGTTAAAGTTAAAGTTTAAATAATGATAATTTTGCTATTATTATTATTTTGGCTGAAAGCTTAGGAATAGCGAAGCTTGGAGCTTTGAGGAACAATTGTAATTCTTGATTCTTTGTGGGAAGAGGTTATTCTTTTGAATTTGATTTGGCAACAATTATACAATGTCTTTTTTATCTGCTTTTGGAGTATTAATAAAAGACTGGGTCGAGAGAAAGGCAAGAGAACATGTAGAGAGCGAGTAGTGAGCGTGTGAGGAGCAAGTGAGAGTGCATGCAGAGAGCTTGAGAAGAGCATGTGAAGAGTGAGTGAAGAGTGTGTGTGTGTGAGTGAAAGGAGAGTGCATGTGGTATGTGTGTATGTGTGTGTGTGATGTGTGTGAAGAGTGTGTGTATGAGTGAAAGGGGAACACACAGAGGTGTATATGAGTGTAAGAGTGCAAGAAAAGGAAAGCACACAAGAGAAAAGCAGAGTGCTTAGGAGAATGCAGTGTGTGCAGCCTCAAGCTGTGAGTAAATGAGCAAGAGAGAGAAAGAGCGCAGAGAATGAGAGAGAAGAGCAACTTTAAGAATTTAAGCCTTGAAAAATTGCCTGTCAGCTTGTACCAAAAAAGTAGTCTATGTAAATTTATTACACGCATCCCATTTATCTCTGCTTCCAGTTGAGAACTCCAATCCTGTGCTGAGGCTGGATCCCAACAGTAGAGTACCCATGGTTCATATTGGGTGCCTGTCACTTCAGTTTAGGGTCTTCTCAGTACATGAAGCAATCACTTGAAAGGTGACTTACAACCAGAGTGGCTTTGCATAGGACTAGTCTCATGCACAATGGAAACCATTTTATAAGCTATGCAGTCCATAACTATTTCAGAAGTCTTTATTATCTGCAGGATCACAAATGAAATATTTTAAAAATATTCATATTGTGATGCTAGGAAAGATAATTCCAAACTTACAATCTAAATAATTATTTGCCTTTATATTACTTACTCTAAACAGATTTCTCTGATTTAACTGTAGCAACCAATTATTCTATATCATAATCTCATCACTTTTTTCTGCCTCTTGCATGTGTTTTGGGGGTTCCAAAAGTGTGCAGCACTGTTGTGCGACTACAGCAGAGAAAGCCTACTAAGAAGAGAAGAAAACATTCTTAATATTTCTACAGTGTCCCTTCCATATAACTTCATATTCTTTACTCAGTATTCTTATTTGATTCTCAACCCTTGTAGATCATAATTCCAGTATCCCATATAGGTATTGCAGAACTCAGAGTTATTATAGCATAGGACCTTCAGATTACTAAAAAACACAGGCTTTGATTCAGTAATATTTTTCTTCAAAAAATATAATAGACCAGAATACAATATTCTTTGGTAACTATTATTTTAAATATCATGTACTGTGGATTATTGGCATGCTTAGTGTAATCTGTTTTTATTTGGAAAATTCTGAACACTATTCTTCGATCAAAGTTCATTTTATTTTCTTCTTATTTTCATGCTTTCCCCTACTTCTTGTTTAATTAGTGTGTCCTCTTTCAAGGCTTAGGAGAAAATAATGTAGGAGGGATCATAAAGAAATATGGACGATAGGATAGGATGCTAAAAAAGTGTGTCTCATATAAATGGCACGGGTGTTTCGCGCTTTGTTAGAAAATAAATCTAATAGTTCATCTTCAAAATTGCCTTGAGTCAGCTCAGCTTATGTCTAGTGACAAGTGAACAGAAAACACTAGGATCCTGATAATGCCTGCTAATTTAGTTATTTGTTTTTGTAATCTGTATGGCTTAGGGATTTAACAAACTGGTTTGGTTGGAAATGAAGAAAGAGCAGACACTGAGAAAAGCAGGGAAAGGGGTCTGGGTCCTCTGATAGAGATACACCAACAGCAATACATGTAATTACAACAGCAATATATGTAGTACTTACCTCATACATCTGAATAAGGGAAGTGTAGTACTTAGAATAAAAATGTCCTTCATAAGCCCATAGGGAGTGTCACTATTAGGAAATGTGGCCTTGTTGGAGGAAGAATGTCACTGGGTGGAGGGTGGAATTTGAGTTTCTATAAGCTCAAGATAGGCTCAGTGTCCTTTACCTTCCTGCTGCCTATGTATCTGAATATTGAACTCTCAGTCCCTCTCCAAAACCATATCTGCCTGAGTGCTGCCATGCTTCCTCCTATGATAACGATGAACTAAACTTCTGGACTAAAAGACAACCTCAATTAAAAATTTTCCATTATGTGTATTGCTATGGTCATGGTGTCGTTTCACATCAATAAAATCCTAACTAAAATAGGAGGAAAGTTTAATGTATTCTGCTAAATAATCAGGCAAGTTTAGAAATTCTCTGTAGGGAGGCAAGAGTCTCAGACTGATAACTAGGGACACTATCAACATCTGCACAAGGACCAGAGGAAGGTTTTCCCATTTCTGAGGATCTGAGTGAAGCACTGGGGTCCTTGACATGCCCTGCCTACCTATGTCAATAAGACACATACATTTCCAACCTCATCTGTTCAAGTCTTTCTTTTCATACAGCCCATGTATGATTAATTTTGAATAAACATAAAGTCTTAAATGTTTGGAATGAATAGTCCATTCATTCCATCCATTAATCCAATAGTCCATCCATTCTGGACTTATGCTTATTCCAGAAACAATTTGATGTGGTACTTGATATCAGACTGTAAAGATGATAAGAAGAAAGAACAGTTTCCTAATTAAACCCAAAGAAATGCCCTCACAGTACCCTCCCACCCAAACTAACTGAGCTACACTCACACAAATGCACTCAGACTCAAAATTTAGAATAAGAAATTACAAACAGCCAAGTTTTCATTTAAGTCACCTTTCTGGTTTTGTGTATGTGCATGTGTGTGTGTGTGTGTGTGTGTGTGTGTGTGTGTGTGTGTTTGTCTGTGTGTATATATGTATACCAGGGTCCTCTAGAAATAAGAAAATGCCATTCGATATATTGGAAATGGTGTTGCACACCATTATGAACTGTGATATGAGTGATGGAACTAAACTGGATTCCTCTGTAAGAACAGCCAGTACTGACTGCTAACTGCAGGGCCATCACTCCAGCCCATGTATTATTAATTTAAAAATAAAAATGATATTAAACTTAGCAATAAACACACATGTTTGTGTTGAGAAAAACAAACATAAGTGACTTAATATATATAATTGCTTACTTTTGATCAATTAGTAATGAGGAAAGGAGGGTCATGAATTCAGAGTTATGAAGAATTTTCTCTCATTTCAGGATGATCTCCAACTTTGCAAGGTGTTAAAATAAATTGATTTTCATTCAGTACGCTGAGTCTCCAGCACTCTTATTTTAGATAAGGATGGTGGATACTCACACCAATGGATTCACTTCTCCTGTGGCTAATTGCTTAAGACTTCAGCAAGACCTGCTCCATCAACATTCTGTTACTCTTGGAGGAGTTTCATAAGGTTCCAGGCTTCCCAGAGGAGCTACAGACAGTTAAATGTTTAAGTACAGGAAAAATCACATTGCTTAATAATGTAGCCTCAGTACATACCCATAGTCAAGTAAATAGCCTTCTACCCTAGTCATGCAGTCAACTATGCTCCTAGGAATGTGTGTTTCTGTTTAGACTTAACATATAAGAAGGCATTCTTATTTCTCTGAAATGTTCACTTGATACCTAAGATATGCTCACCCAGTTCAGTCTTTAGCTTAGGCACATTTATTAATTAATTTTCAAAATTATTTAATCTAAATTTGGAGGACAGAAGTTAGATACTTACTTCAAAATTGCTTTTAAATTGGTAAATCTTCTGAACAGATTATGATTAAAAACTTTGAAATTATTTAAATTGAATTTGAAGTTATTTAATTTGAAGTTATTTATGCCTTTTAGGTAGAATTATCTTAAAAAATACAACACAACTGATTATTGATGTTTTCTTTGAAACATAATTCAGTTTCATCAAATTGTTTTCTCTTTTATTAAAAATATAATTTCAAACATGGCACAAAAATTTAATGAGCTTCATTTCTGAGTTTGGTTATATGTGCCAAGAGCATCTTAAAATTGGAGGAACGATGGAGCCATAAAGACTCCTCTTGCCCTAGGGTTCCATTGATCAGGTTATAAAATGCCTATATCCAGAATATTGCAACAGAGAATCACTTGAGTTTATTAAAAATAGATTTCCAGCTTGAGACCTTTTCTAATGAGTCACACCATTTCAGAGCCTTGTTTGGGACCTCTCACTTAAATAAGCCTTTGAGGCCTTTCTTTTGCATGGCCAGATTTGGATACCTTTTCATTGGCATATTTTATGCCTAAATATAGGAAATGTGGATTATTTCCCAAAGACATGATTCTGAATTTACAAGTAGGAGTCTTGTCATATATTTCAGTAGTCAATCTAATATTCTATAACTTTGGGTTTAAATATTTCATGTTCTTTATATTATTAATAAATATTAATTACAGAGTATATTCTTATGATTAACAGATTTTCTACGAGGAAAGAGAGAGAAAGAGAGAGAGAGAGAGAGAGAGAGAGAGAGAGAGAGAGAGAGAGAGAGAATCCAGTTCTACTTCCCTTAGCTCATGTTCCAATGCTGAAAGGCATGAGTCCGAAATTGTGATCTACACAAACCTCCAATAATTCTGACTCCTGACTCAGCAGCTCATGCCCCAAATTACTTCTGTACTTTCTCCTGCTCCCCCTGCCCTTCCTTTGTTCCACTGGGTTTTTATTGTTGTTGTTGTTGTTATATCTTTATGTTTAATTTGCCAAACAATTTTGGAAAATAGTTATCCCTTTCTCCTGAATCAGTGTACATTACGTACAAACCTTATAGAGAGGTTTATATTTTCTTTTTTAATGTTTGTTTACATATATTATTTCTAAAATATGTAATTAATAAAATGCACAGATTTTAAACACACAATTTGATGAATCTGAATAATGATTATCATCTACAAATATAAAAAGGATATATAAAAATTCATTTCCAGCAGATGAGATAGTAGTATCTTGCTGTTGGCAACACCTCTGTCTTTGTTACAGTTTTGTTACTGTGATAAAACACCATGACCAAAAAGCAAGTTGGGGAGGAAAGGCTTTGTTTGGCTTACACTTGAGGATTATAATCCATCATTGCAGGGAGTCAGCACAGGAACTCCAGAGGGCTGGAAAGTAGAGGCAAAAACTGATCTAGAGGCCATGAAGGGGTACTGCTTACTGGTCTGCTTACCATAGCTGCTCAGCCTGACTTCTTATAGAACAGGACTACCAAGTCTGGGATAGCCCCATCCACAATGAGCTAGGTCTTCCCCCATTGATTACTAATTGAGAAAATGCCTTCTTTTTTAATTTTTTAATTTATTTTCTATATTCTTTGTTTACATTCTAAAAGCATTCCCCTTTTCCAGTCCCTCCCCCCAACATATGTTCTATAAGTCCTCTTCTCTCCATCCATTCTCCTGTCTTTCCTCCTCCCTTTTCTCTGTCCTGGTACTCCCCTACAATGCTGGATCAAGCTTTTCCAGGATTAGGGCCCTCTTCTTCCATCTTCATGGGAATCATTTGATATGCTAATTGTATCTTCAGTATTCAGGGCTTCAGGGCTAATTAATATCCACTTATCAATGATGGCATTTCATGTGTATTCTTTTGTGATTGTGTTACCTCAATTAGGATATTTTCTAGTTCCATTGATTTGCCTAAAAAATTCATGAATCCATTGTTTGTAATTGCTGAACAGTACTCCATTGTGTTATATACCACATGGATCTAATGCCCGCTTTTTCTCAATGTAGGTTCCTTCCTCTGTGATAATTTTAGCTTCTGTCAAGTTGACACACAAAAACCAGTCGATACAACCTCTATCCAGAGGCAATGACACTCCATCTCCCGAAGTACCAGAAATCCATCACCTCTGTATTAGTAGATGTAAATGAAATTTAAAACTAAGTTTTTCTATCATTAGTTTATTTCATTTTTTGTTTTGTTATTTTGGTATTTTGTGATTATTAATGAAAGCAACAACAGTATTTCTTTTCTCTTATTTATGAATTTTTTTCTGAGTTAGCTTTATGATAGGTTTAGAGTATTTATCAGTCTTTGGTTCCATAATCTATAGTCCAATGAATTAATTTCCAAAATTATTTTCATTATTTCCTTGATTCCCCACTTTTTTATGCTTAATTTTTTAATTACTTCTCTTCTTAGTTCTTGAGATACAAGCTCTTATAACTGTTTTAAAATATTTTTCAAGTTTAATTATCAGCATATATTCTTATATATTTCCCTTTAAACATACCTTTTTGTCACTCTCCAAATATTATGGTTCATATTCTTATTACTTAGGACAAATTAATTCTCAGTTTCCTAGTTGATAATTTTTTTACCCTGAGGTATGAAGAATGTTCACTTAATTTTCCAAATTTGTCATCATTCTCTTGCTATAGTTTGATATTTATAATGCATGGTGTGATAATACAATACACTTCATGTGATGTCAGGTCTTCAACACAGTCTCACTTAATAATAAAATCTTATCTGACTACTTATGACATGGTCACTTAGACTGTGAATTTTCAAATTATCAAATGATTGTGTTTACTTCCCATAATCACTTCATGTGTGTTAGAGTTACAATAAAATAATCATATTCATTGTGTTACTGTACTTTATACAGCTTTATATCATTATCAATACTTATTCTTAGTTTAATTACCAACTCATTTATTAAACTAAGACTAGACAGAAGATTATAAGTTTTATTTATTTATGTAGTTAATATTTTGAGTGCTATTTTTAGTATGTAGGAATTTTTGTTGGGTGAAATTCCCTATGGTGTTGTGTATATCCTGTGAAGAGACACCATGATCAATGCAAGTCTTATAAAGGCAAACATTTAATTGAGCCTGGCTTACAGGTTCAGAGGGTCAGTTCATTGTCATCATGGCAGGAAGCATTGTAGCATGCATGAAAATGTGATTCTGGAGGAATCAAGAGTTCTACATCATGATCTGAAAGCAGCCAGGAGGATACTCACTTCCACCCTGATTGGAACTTGAGCATAGGACCTCCATGTCCACTCACACTCACATGTGTCGCTTCATTCAATGAGCGCACATCTACTCTAACAAGACCGTATCCCCTAATAGTACCACTTCACATGAGCCAAGAATATTCAAACTACCACATTTCTGTCAGTCTGAAAAGCATCTTTTCAATTTTGTTTTTAAGTTATTTCATTCTGCTTTGTTTGTGGTGTTTATCTCTGTGGATGAGGGATGCTTGTTAGTACATACTATTTTGTGATAAATTTTATCGTTTTTTTTTATTTCTTCTCAAATGTACACATTTTGTCTTTAGAATGAAAACTTCATAGGCTATTGATTTCTTTGTGGGGTTAAATATCTTCACTACTGTTTTCTGGTTCTCATTCCTAATAGAAATCTATCCTTACCTAAATGTCCTTGCATGAAAGGTGTTCTGTATCATCCTTAATTCAGTGTTCTCTTTCTCTTCAAAATGTCTGCCATAAAATTTCTTGGCATGTTGGGCTTTGTACTTGCTGGTATTTCCTGAATTTCTTTTGGATACCTCCCTTCTTTGATATTGCATCAGAATTCTTTTACTCAATATTTCTTTGGATCTTTTTTACTTATCTTTTCTTCTAGATTTTTAAATTCATTAGTTTGAAAATATGTCACCTACCAGTATAGCTTCCAGTATTTTCTTCCCTTCTATATTAAGTTGAGCTGTCTTCAAACTCTGGTGCTTGGTGACTATTTTCATTTTCAATAAGATTGATTTTTGTAGGTTCCAAAATTCCCTTCCATTTATTTGACTTCATTTGTAAATGAATTGAAATTTCACACAGTCCTTCTCTTAACTACATATTAAAAACTCTTACCTCAAAAGTATAGTAAAAATTAAAGACATTGTTCTTTATCACTTTACAGTTCAGTGCTTGATGTCCCTAGTCTGATAGGTCACAAAACTATGCACCAAGAAATGGCTTCGAATTGTATTATTGGGAATTCACACTGAAATGAAAGTGAGTAAAAGGAAGTTCATAAATAGAGAGTTTTTATTCTTGGTTCATTAAGCTGTACTGAGGCATAGGCTCTCATTTTATTTCTCTTTGTAATTGCTTCAGCAAAAAATTATATTAAGATAATCATTGCAGTGAAGGTAAATGTCTCTTAGGTTCTCAGCATTTCACAAGCAAAGTAGTCTATGAGGGTGGCTGCTATATCTTTCTCTGAACTCATTCTACCAAAACTGACACCCTGTTCAGAGATGTGGAGAAGGCAATGTTGTTTGATTAATTGCTAACTATGGAATTTTGAAGGCAGCATCTTATGATGGGTAAGGGAATTAGACCAGATAGACTGGAGTGAGACTCTCAAAGAAGAATGAATGAATTCATACAAGAAGGTACTAGATGTGCTAGAGAAACAACTAAATAGAACACTTCTTAACAACAGTTAATCAAGTATTAAATGACATTTTTAATTTAATTTCTCCTACACATCACAGTTCTATGGAAGAAGCTCTATGGTATTCAATTTTAAGTAAGGATAAATCTTGAAGACAACATAAAAGATGATGCTAACAAGTTGTCCTGAATTTATTTTTAAACATCAAAGATCATCATCTTTTTTCAGAGAAACTTCAAGAATATCTGTCTGAAATTAGGCTGACAACCTAAGGAAGGAAAAGCACTAATCATTTTCAGTCATAGCCTTGATACTTTGAATAACATACTTGAATCTCAGGTTCCATTTTCTATAGAAATAAATATTCAAATAAAACTAGTATTTTTGTGTAGTTTCTATATTTGCATATGACTGTTTATAACATACAGTTTAAAATCATACTGTTGATATCATTTAACAAGAATGTAACACCACATTCCATGAAACAGTAACATGAAAAATTAGTTAATTCTCATGAAAAAATATGCAACTTTCACAAAATACTACTGCTAGAAATTCACCATGGATTTCAACATACTACTCATAAAAATAAAACAGATTCTCCATTTGTTGCTTTGAAACAGCCATCAAGTAAGTAGATTTTAGATCAGCTGAAGAAATAAATCATTCCTCCACATTCCTGTGTCAGCCTTCCAGTATGTGTGGCAGTTGTTAATCTAATGAAGGGAAAAAATGGGTCAGGTATGGCAGCCAGTACCTAGAATGAATAGTCTGCTGAGTGGGCATTTGGCTCACACAGAGACACTTAAGCTGTCACCTCCTCCATGTTCAAAGGTAACAGTAATGTCTGGAGTGAGTCATTCAAGTGAGCTTGAATGTCTGTCAAGCACATTTACATAACTAGAAACTGACATGCAAGAACTCTCAGTGATTGCAAATCTAGGTGAGAATTAAAGGACCTCAAACAAGTTCTTTTAAGAGGACTGACAAATCAGACTGGTCACCAAGAAACAGAGGTTCATAGAGTTATAAGAAGGGAAAAAGGATACCTAGGGTATCCAGAAAAGACCTCCTAGAAACTCAGGTTACTTTCAGGAATGGGTGAAGGGTTCTGCAAATCTGATAATTAGGGATTAGTCAAATACCATGCTTGATATGTCTCTGTAACACTTCCCCAAACCCCACTTTGCTACAATTTTGTCGAACTAAACCCACTCATTGTGTTCTTGCTTTTCAGACCTGATATCCTTGAGTTAACCAGCCAGTCATGGGAAGAGATCTTCAGGGGAGAGCTACAATAGATCTTCAGCTCTCCACTTCACACTCCCATGTTTTTTTCTTATTTGTCATCAGTTGCCTATCAAATATTCTGACTTGAATTCAGCAGCAGACAATGGCACAATTCTTGAATTTTCTCCAAACACCAATTCATTTGTAAAAAAAAATTATGATTCTAAATTCTAGCATGTCTTATTTGCTTTTAAATAACCTAATAATATAAAATCCCTTGGAATCCTAATGAAATCCATATGTGATATAAATGTTTCAAATAAGCATACTATATGAATACAAAAGAAAAAGTTAATAAGTTAATAAGTTTCATATTCAATAATATGCAAGGCTTTTGTAATTACAATGTTAGTAAATGTAAAGAAGCAATCATCAGCTCATTTCAATATCAAAAATAAGCAAGCAAAGAAAAGTTAAAACCATACTTTATGTATAACGGTAAATCTTACTTATTTACAACATAATACAATAATTTAGCATAGTTTTAAGCAAAGGTGAATTTTTCAGACTATCAAATTCTGTCCATAAAAAATATTATCTATATTAAATGCATTCTAGCTTTGATGTTAGTTGATCTAATGTTAACTACTGTAATTATATTCTATTATCTATGATTTTTAGTGTGAATCACTGAAATTCCAATTGGTGGTATTTCAAATTCCCCACAGTGTGAATTTTTAGTGGTTAACAACTCACGGTAAACTTTCAAACAAAATATAATATTTCACTTATTTACATAATCTTGTATTTCTGAGGAAATTCAGTAAACATTAACATCATGAAAAACTGCTAAAGGTTTGAAGATTATGTAGAGAATTGTTTTAAAATTATATTTCTATGGATTTGAATTTTGCACTAATGAATACAAGCAAGTATATTTAGTAATTTCTGTTAGTGGGATTTGTGCTACCCTGAGCTATCAGCCTGCTCTCTCTCTCTCTCTCTCTCTCTCTCTCTCTCTCTCTCTCTCTCTCTCTCTCTCTCTCTCCTCTCTCTTTTATTTGATATATTCTTTATTTACATTTCAAATGATTTCCCCTTTCCTGGATCCCTCTTCCATAAGCCTTCTTCCCTCCCCTTGTTCCCCAATCTTCCCTGTCCTGGTATTCCCCTGCACTGCTGCACTGAGCCTTTTCAGAACCAGGGGCCTCTCCTTCCTTCTTCTTGGGCATCATTTGATATGTGAATTGTTTCTTGGGTATTCTGAGCTTTTGGGCTAATATCTGTTTATCAGTGAGCACATACCTTGTGTGTTCTTTTGTTATCTCACTTAGGATCATATTTTTCAGTTCTACTCACTTGCTTAAGAATTTCATGAATTCGTTGTTTTTAATAGCTGAGTAGTATTCCATTGTGTAAATATACCACATTTTCTGTTTCCATTCCTCCATTGAGGGACATCTGTGTTCTTTCCAGCTTCTGACTATTATAAATAGGGCTGCTATGAACATAGTGGAGCATGTGTCCTTATTACATGCTGGGGAATACTCTGGGTATATAGCCAGGAGTAGCATAACAGGGTCCTCCAGAAATATTACACCCAGTTTCCTGAGGACCCGCCAGACTGATTACCAGAGTGGTTGTACCAGCTTGCAATCCCACCAGCAGTGGAGGAGTGTTCCTCTTTCTCCACATCCTCTCCAACACCTGCTGTCTCCTGAGTTTTTGATCTTATATATTCTGACTGTTGTGAAGTGAAATCTCAGGGTTTAGCCTGCTTCTCTTGAAGGAGAAGCATGTTTCTCACTGTGATAACTGAACCTGTATGCTGCTGAGAGTATACACTGGGAATCCTACAAGACTCTCCCAGACTACACTGAGAATTATGCAAGGCTCTCTCTCTCTCTCTCTCTCTCTCTCTCTCTCTCTCTCTCTCTCTCTCTCTCTCTCTCTCTCTCGGCCCTACACTAGGCAGTATGTGAGATCCTTCTAGACCTAAACTTATATTATATTGAAGCCCTAATTTAAGTATATACTGTTAAGAACAAATTCCTAGGCAAATCCTAACAATAAGCAATTATTTCTGATACAATCACCTATTTCTAAGGCTCACATTTACTTGAGGCCGTTGGTGGAAAGAAGAGTAGCTGCTTTTCGTTGGAGAGAACACCAAAGTACAGGACAAGCAAGCTCAAGACAGAGATCATGGGAGGATGGGTACCCTGGGGTGTACATATCTTTGACCACATTAGGACTAAAACAGTGCTCAGCAAATACTCAACAAGGATTTGTGTTTTTAAAAAATGACAGTTAAATAGGGGAGTGCCTACTGACTTCATGGTTCAACTTTGTGCTGGGAGTTTTTGTTCCAGTTGCCAGGGTGACACTAGAAGTCAAGGAATGACCTATATTCTATCTATGAAGTCATAAATGTCACAGCTGCAAATTTATCTTTTGTTTAAATTTTTAAAAAGCTTATGCTCATCCATTGATTTTGTGGGATTTAGGATTTGGTACACTGGTGTTTTTACTAGAAAGCATTGAGTTGAGGTGAAATAAAAATAGTAGAATTCCATCATGCTCATAAAATTCAAGGAGATTATATTCATTAACATATGTGCCAGATGTGAAGAAAAAATAAAAAACCTAAGAACAAATAGAAAATAAAGAATGCTAGTCACAATGGAATCAAAGGTAATTCACAGATTAGTAACTTTTGTTCACAGAGTTCTCTGAGGAGAGCTAGCCCATATTCACCATTATCCTTCTATACAGCACTACTGCACCAAGTCCAATGCACTGTGTTTCAGCATGAAAATGTTTATCAATCTGCCAAATACTTTGGCCATTGCCATTCTCTCCCAGAACAAAGCAATAGCAAAATACACGCATTTTAAGTTCTCAATAACAGACATCACACAGAAATCTTAAGAACTCTCAGACTCTATGGACATTTATATCAGCATTATTTCAGGGCTGCTTTGAAAAGACCCAAACAAGAATATTCCAGAACACATGGCAGATTAGCAGGTGATGGGTCAGAAAAGACATGCATCCAGGAGGTCTATGTCATGGAGATCACTCCTACTTCCTCTACAGAGACCACAATGTTCTGCTTGGCTTGGAAAAGTAAATAGTAAGCTAAATAGAAACCTGTCCTGAATCATTTAGTCAGAATAGAGGGAAAATATCACTTAACACACATCAATTTCCTTGCTTTAAAATGACTGAATACTTTTGTCCTTGGAAAGAAAAGTAGCTAGAGGTCTTTAAAAGTGAAAAGGCTTGGCATCTTGTTTTATTAATAAAGTATTATTTTTCTTCTAAGAATAATGGTAGAGAAGCACTTTTCTCCTAAGCCACTATCCATCAGCTGGAGGAGGTGTTCAGAGCAGTTCCCTGTATTTCAGCTGATTTATGGTTAATGCTGAGTATATTTCTTAATGACTGCAAGCATGAGAAGCTCTGGAGAATCACAAAGCTTGACATCTGAGATTTATTTTTCTATCCAGATAAAATTTCAAGTATGCTACAAGCAATTAAAGTGCAGGGAAAGCCTTCCTTCCCATTTAGACCTCTACAAACTCCAAAAATATATCACCATCTCTCCAGCATAAAATAGTCTCCAGCTGGGAAACTGTGTTAGAGTAAAGGCAATAGGAGCTGAGTCCAGTTAAAAGACTGCCCACAGGCACCATTCAGGGGCTTTGCCAGCTGAGCACTGCCAAGATATTTATACCCTCAAATATAGTTTTTGGTTTGACTCAGAGTCACTGAGCAAAAAGACATCAGCCTTGTAAATGACTTGGATGTTAGCCACAATTCTCACTAAAAATGTCTACAAAGGAAAACACTAATAACAAAGATAGAAAAAATAAAAACAGGAGTAAGACACTGGTAGACATTTGTAGCATTAAATGGGTGATTTATTGGTCCCTGCAGAAAACTGTCTTCTTACAAAATGTCCATTTTGTGTCACCATGGGTGTCAGGGACCTCAAGTTTATACTGGATTTGCATACATTGGACCCCACCCCCAAGGAGGATTTATTTCAGTTTTTACTGATATGATTAAATGGAATGTTTTGCATGAAGATTTAACAAATATCTGTTCCATAGTCATTTTTTTTTTACATTTTCCTTCACCATATACACAGGCAGATTGCTTTCTATTTGTGAACTGACTTTGAATCAATGCTAAATATCAAGATGTAAGATATGGATCTCGGGAGAAGAGGGCTATGGGACACATGGAGATGGGGGAAGTGGGAAAGGGGAAAGCATTTGGAATGTAAAAAAAGAATATAGAAAATAAGAAAATTAAAAAATAAAAGGAAGAAAAAAAGAAACAAAATATACATTACAGGCTTCCTAATAAATTGTTGGGTTTTTAGTCCATTTGTATGCTTTTTGCAAAAGTACTCTTTCTTTAACCCTCTGTCTACAGACTCTCTCTCTCTCTCTCTCTCTCTCTCTCTCTCTCTCTCTCTCTCTCTGTTTTGTATGTATATGTACTTCCCTTAATCCCTCCCTCATTTTGCTATCCCGTTCTCTCATTTTTTGGGTCCTTCCCCCTTCCACTTCATTGTTCCCTCCATCCTTCCCTCCCTTCCTCTCTCCCTGCCTCTCTCCCTCCCTCAATCCTTCTCCTTTTTCTCCCTCCCTCACTTACTTCCTTCTTTCTTTCCTTCCTTCTTGCCTGCCTGCCTTTCTCCCTTCCTTCCTTCTTTCTTTCCCCCATGCATGCTAAGCTTTGAATGCATTGATACCAGTGGAAGAGTTTAAGCCACTTGTAACTGGTCTATAATCAGAAATACTTATTTCTTTAAAAGTGAATTTCTAAAAGTAGTAAGCATCAAGAATGTTTCACACTGTTTAAGGTGACTGGTGTAATTACTTCAATTACTAGTGATGCTTCTTCTTATTATTTATGTTTCACACCACTAAGAAAACTAAACTAGAACTCAAAACAAGTACTAGCTAAAAAGTTCACTGGCAACTTCCTTTCTTATTAAAAATTACAATAAGAAAACCTGGTTAAAACTATAAACCCAGTTGAAAACAGTGGAGATGATTCTATTGATAAACTGTTTACAGTTTGAGAACCCTGATTTCAGTTTGATCGCTAACATCCATGTTCACAATACTGAGCAACTTATAAATGGTATTCATCCTATGCTATAGAGGCTGCAGAGACAGGTAGATCCCTGGAGATCACAGGGAAGACATGTTGCAGGAGAAATTACAGCTTAGGTGGCCCTATGGTTTTTATACACAAATGCATGTACTTTCACATATACATGAATTTACCCAGAAGAAACTGTATATGGAAAGTATGATCCGGGAGTATATATTCTGTCCATCAGAATAAAAATAACAAAATGAAAATAAGAATCAACTCTCTTTCCTCTGCTGTTATTCAATATCTCCTTCAATGCTGATCTGTCTCACTATAGACTACACCTTGATATATTCACATGACTTTAATGCTTACAATAAATAACTCTGTTTTCTGAATATAACTTTAAGAAATAGAGGTATGTGCTCTGTCTCTGATAGCATAAAAACAGTCATAATAAGAAACACAAATATAATTGATGAAGAGGGAAAAGCTGAAAAATCAGGATATAAACACAGCCAGACTTCCAAGAGTCAGCATAGTGGAAAACACCAAGAAAACACATTTAGCATAACCATAACTTAAAACTAGTACAGTCTTCACAGCACAGTAAATAACCTCACCTAGCCCCTCCATGCTATACCAGCATTCTTTTTAGGCTAGCTCAGTTTCACCATGGCTGCTTGTTTCAAAAGAAAACAGTAGACCTTGTTCCTAACAAGGTTACCAACCTCTTTGTCTTGACCTGACAGATTTCCCAAATCTTCAGCACAAAGACCTTCCCTTTTCCCTTAACTGAAAATCCTCCTAGAACATGATGACTGTGAAAACAGACCTATACAAATATTCTGCTACTGAGGTAATATTTAGTAGTAGAAAATAACTGACAGTTCAAAGATCTGAAATTATTCTAGGCATTGGGGATTGGAAGAATAAGGGCTTCTGCAAATTACCACATATGCTGGTGTATATCATTCATTTGGCATGGAAGTTTTATGACCAGGAAAAGATCTAAAATATTCTAAGCTGTAACCATTCCTAACCTTTGGTTTTATACTAGCAAATATAATGACTATGGCAGGTGGGGTTCCTCCAACACAAGTCCAAATTGGTGCTCTCTGTTTGTTTCTTTTTGTCTTTCCATCATGGTCTCATGCACAAGGCTCTCTTTCCTCCTTCCTCAATCTCTTTCTCTTACCTTTCTCTTCCTCTTTGTTCCTCCTCATAGTTTCTCTGCATTTTTCTTTTTTTAATCTCATGTGGTTAAAGAAAATTCTATTAATTTTCAGCACCACAGAATAAGGTACAGAAAGTCATATTTTCCTACTTGTACAGAATCTAGATTGTATGTGTGTGTGTGTGTGTGTGTGTGTGTGTGTGTAAAAGTACACAAGGGACAAGGTGAGTGGGAGTAAGGTGTCTAAATGATCAAGGAAGCATAACAACTGAGGAACAAATAGAATTAAAATTAAATTCATATTCAGAATATATTGCAACAGAAAATGAAGTTATTCTACATGAGGAAAAAGACCAGTAGAAGCTTAAGGGGATAAATTGGGAATTGCTGAGCAAATAGAAGGAAAATATAATTGTATTCATGAATGAAAATGTCCCAGGAGAATTCATTAGATCTTATGTTAAAGTTAACTTAAATTGAAGAAAGAAATTCTGTCATTTACAGAAAATTAGTGAAAGTAGACAAAAGCAGAGACATAGCTTTGTAATGCATAAATACTAAACAAATAAAAATTATATACAAGTATCTAATAACTTCAACTTTGAAAAGGGGTTAGAAGAATGTCATAAATGCATTACAGGAAGGAGACAGCATCATAAAAAAGCCTATGAATTTGTTCAATTAATGTTTTATTAATTGCAATTATAATAAAAATAGAAAAACTGGAGAAATATTACATTACTTTTTCTATTATTTAAAGCGAAGACCAGTAATTGAGATACTAAAACAATGAATAATTTATATATAAAACAAATTTTTGACCAGCAAACCATAAGAAATGTATACTGGGATGGATAGAATGGATGGATAGAAATTGTGAATACCAATGAAGTTAAGCTAGAGGAAAATGTAACATTACCAAGAAGATAAAATTCTCGTAAACAAGCATGAATCTAACAGCAGTGGTAAAAAATATGGAAAAATGTTTTAAAAGTGGATTTTTAACTTTTAATAATATTTGACAGTTCAGTATTTCATATTAAATAATGGATTTAACAACTACTAAAACAACTATGAGTGGAGAACTCATATTATATTGTAATGCTAAGAGATCTAACTAACATAGAGTTCAGGTTTATATGGAAAGAGAACGTTATTGAGGTATATTTTATAAAATCTTGTGCATTTAAAAGGTATTATTTAACTTGCTTACTGATTATGAAACTTCCACAAAAAATTGACTTATCATATCAATCACCTCATAGAGCCTCCATAGCTGATAGGTGGTTGGCAAAAATAAAAATAAAAAACAGCTAAATCTACTTAGCAAATTCAAGTACAGTGCACAATATTATTATCTACAGTCATTACCCTAGGCATTATGTCAGCAGTATATTTGGTTAAATGTTCACCCTTTGATAACTATTCTTTGGCTATTTCCTCCCTTTTTCAGTCCCTAAAACCAGAATTCTATCCTATGCTTCTGCAAGTTAAACTCTTTTGCATCCACACGGAAGAGAAATTGTACTTGGAGGTAGGATAGCACAGAACTTGTCTTCCTGTGTCTTTTTTATTCTACCTAGGCTAGATCGACCAATGCCATTAAAAACATCAGAATTTCCAATGTAAAGCTGAAAAATTCTTTGTTACATATGTGATTGTGCATATCTCTATATCTCACATTTTCTTTATGTATTTAGACTTCAACCATAAAGAATGGCTAAAAAATGGTTCTGTCCTAAGAAAAATGTGAGTTAATATGTTTGCCTCAGATAGGCTCCAGTTGCAGGCTGAAGAAATGATTTGTCTCGATTCTAATTAGGGGAACAATGTATTTACTAAAGTTACTCAAAGGCAACTATGTCATTGAGCATACCACAGTAAGGTAAGAATAACTCATGAGGACTGTACACAGTAAACTTCTAGCTCAACTTGTGCACAGCTCCCTCACCAATGGATATTGCTTACACCTTACTGAGAGGCTTCCAAAGTCCTGCAGCTTTCAAGAGCTTCCGTAGCCTTGTGGATTTCCTTAGCCTCTTGAATTCTATGAGTCTCTTTCCAGGAAAGAAGAAATTTGAAACTAATAGTCACAAAACAAGTGATTTCAAAGTAGTTTCAAATTGTATTTCTCTGCGTATTATTGATATCAAGTAACAGTTAAATATTTGTATATCTGTTTTGAAAAATGGTTATGAAGTCACTTTGCCCATTTTTAATGAAGTTGTTTTAGGAAGTTGCTTGTGGTGCTTGGGTTGAGGCACTTGATTATGTGAAGGTTTGATGACCCAGCACAGGGGGATGTTGGAGCAGTGGGTTGGAAGGGCATTGGTGAGTGTGTGAAAGAGTGTCCTCAAAGAGGCAAAGGGGAGAAGGGGTAGAGGCTAGAGGTGGGATGGGGGTTTGTGATGGGGTAACCAGGAACTGAGAGATTATTTGAGATGTAAACGAATGGTATGATAATTAAAAATGAAAAGAAAGAAAATCTTATTTATTTCTTTTTTATATTTATTTTTATTGATATGTTTTTTATTTACATTTCAAATGATTTCCCCTTTTCTGGGTCCCCACTCCCCGCAAGTCCCATAAGCCCTCTTCCCTCCCCCCTGTTCCTCCATCTACCCCTTCCCACTTCCCTGTTCTGGAATTCCCCTATACTCTTGAACTGAGTATTTCCAGAACCAGGGGCCACTCCTCCATTCTTTTTGGACATCATTTAATATGTGGATTATGTCTTGGGTATTGAAAGTTTCTAGGCTAATATCCACTTATCAGTGAGTGCATACCACGATTGGTCTGTTGAGACTGGGTTACCTCACTTAGTATGATGTTCTCCAGCTCCATCCATTTGTCTAAGAATTTCATGAATTCATTGTTTCTAATGTCTGAATAGTATTCCCTTGTGTAAATATACCACATTTTTTTGTATCCATTCCTCTGTTGAAGGACACCTGGGTTCTTTCCAGCTTCTGGCTACTACAAATAGGGCTGCTATGAACATAGTGGAGCATGTGTCCTTATTGCATGCTGAAGAATCCTCTGGGTATATGCCCAGGAATGGTATAACAGGGTCCTCAGGAAGTGTCATGCCCAGTTTTCTGAGGAACCGCCAGACTGATTTCCAAAGTGGTTGCACCATCTTGCAGTCCCACCTGCAGTGGAGGAGTGTTCCTCTTTGTCCACATCCTCACCAACACCTGCAGTCTCCTGAGTTTTTGACCTTAGCCATTCTGACTGGTGTGAGGTGAAATCTCAGGGTTGTTTTGATTTGCATTTCCCTAATGATTAATGATGTTGAATATTTCTTAAGGTGTTTCTCAGCCCTCTGAAGTTCTTCATGTGAAAATTCTTTGTTTAGCTCCATACCCCACTTTTTAATGGGGTTATTTGGTTCTCTAGGTTCTACCTTCTTGAATTCTTTGTATATATTAGATATTAGCCCTTTGTTGGATTTAGGGTTGGTGAAGATACTTTCCCAGTCTGTTGGTTGACGTTTTGTCCTTTTGACGGTGTCCTTTGCCTTACAGAAACTTTGTAGTTTTATGAGGTATTTATTTCTTTATAACACTGATTTGTATATATAGTTTTGTTGTGTAATTTTGGGAGATGTTTATGTTTTTTTTTAAAAATATAGTCTTGAGTGTCCCAAGTTGTCTTAAAACCTATTATGTAGTAGTGAATGGACTTGAATCTGCACTCACCAGCCAAGTGCTGGGATTATAGGCTTTTACCATTAAATCCTGCTTATGGTGTACTAGGAGTAAAATTCAAGGCTTCATGGATCCTTATATAGTTTGAATATTAATCTCTTATTAATATTCTATTAATAATAACATCATTTATAATATATTAATGTATTATCACATATCACATATCATATATCACATATCATATATCACATATCATATATCATATATAATTTTATACATTATATCATACATTATATATTATTGATATATGAATATATTAATACAAAATATTAATAATATTATTAATTAATTATATTAATGATTGACAGTTATTAATAGTTATTAATAACTGTGCAAATTCTTCCATTCTGTGAGATGTTCTATTTTCATGTTTTCAGTTGTCTTACTGCAGTGCTACACATTTACTTTGCCACAGTCCTATTTTCATTTTCCCACAGTTACTTACTATTTTGGTATTAAACTTAGAGATCATTATCTAAAATACAATTAAGTACACTTTCACTATGTTTTCCTCCTAGGAATTCTATGGTATCAAATTTTA
Organism: Apodemus sylvaticus; assembly: GCF_947179515.1. NCBI lineage: Eukaryota > Metazoa > Chordata > Mammalia > Rodentia > Muridae > Apodemus > Apodemus sylvaticus. The sequence continues at coordinate 117,697,747 of NC_067478.1, read as the reverse complement.
TTTTTTATAGAATTTAATTCACTTTTAATTTATCCTTATGTGTAGTATAATGAAATAGTTTAATTTCATAATTTCATTTTTTCAAGTGTGTAACCAATTTTTTGAACACCATTTACTGAAGTCTATTATTTTCCTAGGGGATATTTTGTTACCTTTTAAAAGGTGAGTCGAATTAGGTCTGCAGTGGTAGCTCAGTGATTGTGAGTGTTGGTTGTTCTTATAGAGAACCAAGGTTTGTTTTGCAGCACTCATGTAGTAGTAGCTTAGAACACCAATTGCAGGATATCTATTGACATTTTATATTCTTGTCTGGCACTGCAAACAGATGGTGCACATACATGCATTAAAGTATATTGCAGTTGTATGCTGTAATGTCATAGCAGGTGAAATTTTATGTGGATATACTTTACGTGGAGTACAAAATGTATACTGAATAACACATTCTAGTGATCAGGTTTTGTTGCAATTCACTAGAAATGGCCACATCATATCAAACGCAATGAGAGGTACTGTCACGATCAAGTATTTAGTCTATATATAAAATGATATCTATCAGGGTTTTTAAGAGTTTCTTCAGTGTCTAAACTAATGGATCTCTGATTCTTGTGTCACCTCTTAGGTTCTTTTTTATTGTTTGGCCCTATTTGAGTGTGTCTTTTTATATTTTGTTTTTAAAAATTAAAAAGCAGATATGATGCAGGGAGGAGTAGGATAGATCTATGAGCTGGTATCAGGGAGAGAAATGGTAGGGTGAATATAATCAAAATACATAGGATATATGGAATGCTCAAGAGTTAATAAGTAAAACAGAATGGAAGCATGAAGGAAAGGAGGGAAGGAAGGATTATTCAGGACAAAGGGGGTAAGAAACCAGAAAGGAGATAAAAGCAATTCTTAGGGCTGTAGACTTGTAGAATTAAGTAAAGTCTAAGGTTATGAAACACACAGAGCCATGGAGGGGGTATATCAAGGCAGGACAGTATATTGTAAAAATTCTTTTTTCAGTTTTGTGAGAATTTGGGAACTTGTTAATGGTGACTGCTTACACGGGATGGCTATTAACTCCTGGAAAAAATAAAAGAAAGAGTAGAGACATATAGCTATGGAACACCACAGGGCTTACTCTAACTAACAATGAAGAATATTTTTAAAAAAAATCATTTAAAGAAATATACAAACTACTGTTGTATCTCAGAACAGCTCAAACATTTTCCACACAAGATCTTCAAAATATCTTATGCTGTGTCTGTCTGGTCTTTGTCTATAATATCATTAACTTCGTCACACTTGAATCTAGCATTTTGCACATGAAGAAACATGGTATTTCTACCTTGTACTTTGGAAAAATATTAAAGTATAGGCTAAGCTACTACTAATAGAGGTATAAGTAATTTTCCTTTTATTTTTAACATTTTATAATTACATAATTTATATTTTTATAGTCCATATTTTATCGCCCCTGTCTACCTTCCTAGTGTTCCACATCCTATATCTCCTCCCCAACTCCTGTCCCCACGTGGATGTCCCCACATACTACCTCACCTCTAAACTCCCTAGTGCATCTAGGCTCTTGAGGGTTAGGAGCATCATCTCTGAATGAACACAATCCAGGCAGTCTTCTGCTCTATGTGTGTTGGGGGCCTCATATCAGCTGGTGTGTGCTGCATGTCTGGTAGTCCAGTGTTTGAGAGCTCTTGGGTCTAGGTTAATTGAGACAGCTGGTTCTCCAACAGGATCACGCTTCTCAGCTTCTTTCAGCCTTTCCTAATATAACAACAGGAGTCAGCCACTTCTGTCCATTGGTTGGGTGCAAGTATCTGCATCTGATTCTTTCAGCTGCTTGTTGGATCTTCACAGGGCAGTCATGATAGGTCGATTTTTGTGAGCCTCCATAGCCTCAGTAATAGTGTCAGGTCTTGGGGCCTCCCCTTGAGCTGGATACCACTTTGGGCCTGTAACTGGACCTTCTTTTCCTCAGGCACTGCTCCATTGCCATCCCTGTAATTCTTTCAGACAGGATCTATTATGACTCAACGTTGTGACTGTGGGATGGCCCCCTCTCGCTCATTTGATGATCTATCTGTCTTTCTACTGGAGATGGGCTCTATAAGTCCTCTCTCCCTACTGTCAGGCACTTCACTTAAGGTCCCTTTTTGTTTTGTGAGTTTTTCACCTCCCAGGTCTCTGGTGCATTCTGGAGGGTTTCCCCACATCCTATTCCCAAGATGTTGCCTGTTTCCATTCTTCCTGCTGACCCTCAGGGCTTCAGTCCTTGTCTCTCACATAATACAAGATAAGCTTCAAATCTCACACCCTCCCAGTCCCCCTGTCCACTTTCCCTCCCAGATACCACCCTCCCTCCCCACATGTGATTGCTTTCATCTCCCTCCTGAGTGGCAACTTCAGCTTATTTATATTTCTGAGTTCTGTGGACTCTATCTAGGGTATTCTGTACTTTTTTTTTTTTTTTGGCTAATATCCACTTATTAGTGAGTACATACCATGCATATCCTTCTGGGTCTGAGTTTCCTCACTCAGGATAGTATTTTCTACTTCCATCCATTTGTGTGCAAAACTCAAAATGTCCTCATTCTTAATAGCTGAGTAGTATTCCATTGTGTAAATGAATTTCATTTTCTGTTGTGGGATATCTAGGTTGTTCCATCTTCCAGCTATCACAGATAAGATTGCTATAAATATAGTTGAACACATGTCCCTGTGCCATCATAGGGCATCTTTTGAGTATATTCCCAAGAGTGGCATGGTAGGGCATCTTTTGGGTATATTCCCAAGAGTGGTATTGCTGGGTCTCCCAGTTTTCTGAGGAACTTCCAGATTGATTCCCAGAGTAGTAGCAGTTTTCAATCCTACCAGCCATGGAGGAATGTTTCTTTACATCCTCTCCAACATGTGTTGTCATCTGAAGATTTGATCTAAGTCATTCTGATTTGTGTAAGGTGGAATCTCAGAGCCATTTTGATTTGTATTTCTCTGATCACTAAGGACTTTGCATATTTCATTAAGTGCTTCACTGCCATTCAAGAATTCTTAGTTGTACATCTCAATTTAGTGCTATACCACATTTTTGATTGGTTTGTTTGGTTTTTGGTGATTAGCTTCTTGAGTTCTTTAGATGTTTTGGATATTAGCCCTCTATCAGATGTGGGGGTCTGTGAAAAAATTTTCCTAATCTGTAGGCTGCTGATTAGTCTTTTTGACTATGTCCTTTGCCTTACAGATGCTTGACAGTTTCATGAGGTCCTATTTATCAATTCTGGATCTTAGAGCATAAGCCATTAGAGTTCTATTTAGGAAATTCCCCCTTTGCCAATGAGTTCAAGGCTCTTTCCCACTTTCTCTTCTATTAGATTCAATGTATTTGGTTTTATGTTGAGGCTCTTGATCCACTTGAACTTGAGCTTTATGCTGGAGAAGTTCTCTGGTAGAATTTTTGGGGTCACTTATATAGAGTGTCATATCATCTGCAAATAGTGATATCTTTATTTCTTCTTTGCCAATTTTTATTTTCTCCATCTCTTTTTGTTGTCTTATTGCTCTAGCTAGCACTTCAAGTACTATATTGAATAGTTATGGGAAGAGTATGCATCCTTGTCTTGTTCCTTTACCAACCCTACATCAGATAGAGGGCTAATATCCAATATATATAAAGAACTCAAGCAGTTAGACTCCAGAAAACCAAATAACCCTATTAAAAAATGGAGTACAGAGTGAAACAAAGAATTTTCACCTGAAGAACTTCAGATGGCAAAGAAGCATCTTAAAAAATGCTCAACTTCATTAGTCATTAGGGAAATGCAAATCAAAACAACCCTGAGATTTCACCTTACACCAGTCAGAATGGCTAAGATTAAAAATTCAGGAGACAGCAGATGTTGGCGAGGATGTGGAGAAAGAGGAACACTCCTCCACTGCTGGTGGGGTTGCAAGTTGATACAACCACTCTGGAAATCAGTCTGGTGGTTCCTCCGAAAACTGGGCACCTCACTTTCTGAAGATCCTGCTATACCTCTCCTGGGCATATACCCAGAGGATTCCCCAGCTTGTAATAAGGATGCATGTTCCATTATGTTCATAGCAGCCCTATTCATAATTGCCAGAAGCTGGAAAGAACCCAGGTATCCCTCAACAGAAGAGTGGATGCAAAAAATGTGGTATATCTACACAATGGAGTACTATTCAGCCATTAGAAACAATGAATTCATGAAATTCTTAGGCAAATGGATGGAGCTGGAGAACATCATACTAAGTGAGGTAACCCAGAATCAAAAGATGAATCATGGTATGCACTCACTAATAAGTGGATATTCACCTAGAATACTGGAATTCCCAAAATATAATCCACACATCAAATGAGGTACAAGAAGAAAGGAGGAGTGGCCCCTTGTTCTGGAAAGACTCAGTGAAGCAGTATAGGGCAAAACCCCTACAGGGAAGTGGGAAGGTTGGGTGCGAAAACAGGAGGAAGGAAGGGGACTGATGGGACTTTGGGGGAGTGGGGGTCTAAAAAAGTGGAAATCATTTGAAATGTAAATTAAAAATATATCGAATAAAAAAAAAGAAAAAAGAAAGAAAAAAATAAAATGCAAAAAAACAAAATCCAGGAAGTCTTTAATTTTATTTCTTCTTTGACCTAGTTATCACTGAGTAAAGAGTTGTTCAGTTTCTACATATATGTTGGCTTTCTGTAGTGTCTGCTATTACTGAAGTCCAACTTAGGCCATGGTATCATTGGATGGTTGATAGGATGCATGATATTATTTCAATCATCTTGTATCATTTGAGGGTTGTTTTGTAACCAATTACATGTTTGATTTTGGAGAAGGTACAATGAGGTGCTAAGAAGAAGATGTACTTTGTTTTAGAGTGAAATATTCTGTAGATGTCTGATAAATCCATTTGGTTCATAACCTCTTAGTTTTACTCTGTCTTTGTTTTGTTTCTGTTTCAATGATCTGTCCATTGGAGAGAGTGGAGTGTTGAAATTTCCCACTATTATTGTATGGGGTTCAATGTGTGTTTTAAGTTTAATAAACTTTCTTTTATGAATGTGGGCACTCTTGCATTTGGGGTATATATGTTCAGAACTGAGACTTTCTTCTGGTGGACTTTACCCTTGCTGAATATAAAGAGTCCTTCTTTATCATGCTTGATAAATTTTGGTTAAAAGTTTATTTTATTTTATGTTATTATGGCAACTCCAGCTTGTTTCCTGGGACCATTTGCTTAGAAGAACTTTTTCCATCCTTTTACTCTGAGATAGTATCTGTCTTTGTTATTGAGCTGTGTTTCTTTTATGCAGCAAAATGCTGGATCTTGTTTGATTATCCAGTCTGTTAGCTTATATCTTTTTATAGGTGAGTTTAGCCCAATAATATTGAGAGATATTAAAGAGAGATGACTGTTGGTTCCTGATATGTTTGTTTTTGTAGGTGGCTTTATGTGCTTGTGGTTCTCTCCTTTTGGCTTTATTGTGAGATGCTTAATAACTTGTTCTCTCTTTGGTTCAGGTACCTTCCTTGTGTTGCAGTTTTCCCTCTAGGATCCTCTTTAGGGATAGATTGGCACCTAGGTATTGTTTAAATTTGGTTTTGTACTGGAATATTTTTGTTTCTCCATCTATGTTGGAGAGTTTTGCTGTGTATAGTAGCCTGGGCTGGCATTTGTGCTCTGTTATAGTCAACATGACCTCTGACCAGGCTCTTCTGGCTTTCATAATTTCTGTTGAGAAGCCTGGTGTAAGTCTGATGGGCCTACCTTTGTATATTACTTGGCTCTTTTGACTTGCAGCTTTTTAATATTCTTTCTATGTTCTGTGTGTTTAGTGTATGGATTATTATGTGATGAGAGGATTTTCTTTTCTGGTCCCATTTATTTGGTGTTATATAGACTTCTTTTACCTTATGGCTATCTCTTTCTTTAGGTTAGGTACGTTTTCGTCTATGATTTTGTTGAAGACATTTTCAGTTCCTTTGATCTGGGAATCTTTGTTCTCCTCTATTCTGATTATTCTTAGATTTGGTCTTTGCATTGTGTCCTGAATTCCTGGATGCTTTGGGTGAGAAGGTTTTTTTTTTTTTTTTTATGTTTTGAATTTTCTTTGACAGTTGTGTCAATTTCTTTTACAGTATGTTCTACACCTGAGATTCTCTCTTCTATCTCTTGTATTCAGTTAGTGATACTTACATCTGTAATTCCTGACCTCTTTCCTATGTTTTCCATTTCCAGGTTTGCCTCCTTTTGTGTTTTCTTTATTGTTTCTACTTCCACTTTTAGGTCTTGTGCTGCTTTATTCCATTCCTTCACCTGATTACCTGTGTTTTCCTGTATTTCTTTCAGTGAGTTATTAATATCCCTTTGAAAGGACTCTATTATCTTCATGAAATAGGATTTTAAGACAGATTCCTCATTTTCAGGTGTGTTGGTGTATTTATGTCTTGCTGTGGTGGCAGAATTGTGTTCTAACGATGCCCACATATATTGGCTTCTGTTGCTTATGGTCTTGTGCTTGCCTTTCATTATCTGGATATCCCTGGTATTTGTTCGTCTAGGTGGCTGTCTAGAGTCTGTTTCATTTGTCCCTGGGTTGCTTCAGGTCTGCAGACCACCTGTGGTGCCTTCCACCTGGGGACTCTTCACAAGGGTAGACAAGCTGCTGTTCTGTTGCCCTGGCTGCAGTAGATCTCCAGGGAGGCCTTCATACTGTTAGGTCTTTAGTGGAGCAGTGAAGCTGTTGTGCAACTGTTCTGAGTGCAGCTGATCATCAACTACTCTGAGTGCAGCTGGTCCTTAACTGCTCTGAGTTCAGCAGGTCCTCAACTTCTCTGAGTGCAGCAGGTCCTCACCTGCACTGAGTGCATCAGGTACTCTATGATGAGTCAGGTTATGGTGCCTTCACTGGACCAGAACAGCTAAGAGTCTCTGCCACAGCAGACAGGAACAGGGAGAAGGGGCAGAAGAGAAAGAAGGCACAGAAGGAGAGTGATATTCAGGAGGGAGGGGATTTTGGTGGGTGATGGGTCCTGATTCCATTGGGTTCCCAGCAGCAGCTCTGAGACTCTTTAGAGGGGGTTCTTACCAACTGCTCTGAATGCAGAGGGTCCTCTAGGATGAGCCAGTATACAGTGTCTTCACTGGAGCAGACCAGCTAAGAGACTGTGTCAGCAGAAAGGACTAGGTGGGTGTAAGTAGTTTTAATGATATATATATATATATATATATATATATATATATATATATATATATATATATATATATATATATATATATTATTTCTCATATACTGAAAAATCTGTCTTGACTCCCAAAGTAGACACAGACAGATGTTACCCCTTGATCTAACTCATTATACCTACTCTCAGCCAGCCCTCACCTTCCTGCTTAAGCCTGATTTACTTGTTTGTACCTTGACTGCATTTCAGTATAGAAAGGAAGAAAGGAAAAAAGGAAAGAATAAATATCTTTTTTTTATGGGTACAACTTGGAAGACTAGGTTATAGCTTCCCCTTGTCACCTAGCATCTTCCATGTCTTCTTAAGGCAATGGCAATACCTATATGAAAATACTACAGCACATTTCAAGGAAAACTTGTAGAAATGGAAGAGAATGAATATCTTCTTCCAAAATTTGTTTGCATTTACTTCCATTTCTTAGTATTGTGCATCATCACCTCTGTTCCTGGATTGGCAGGAAGCACATCAACTCTGGGAATTTTCCACTCTTGATGTTGATTCCAAAGCTGTACTTTTAAACTTGAGTAACTTTTCTTTGGAAATTATTACACTGTGATCTCAAAAGATCCAAACATGATTTATAGATTCTTAAGAGTATATATTTCATGCTATTTTATAATGAGATAATAACATACCATGCTCAGTAATATGATTGTGGCCTATTGGAAATCCTCTTAGAAGTACAAAAAAATTTCCCTTAGCATCCTGCACTTAAATAGATCCACTGAATCTTAACTGTGAACATTACCTTTCACAGGTTTCACTGGACAGAAATTTTTATGACAATTTTATTATTCTTTACTAAATTGTACATTGCATATAAATCTTCCATGGGGGATATTCCAGTGAAAGTATGCTCTGTAGAAGTACACAATTAATGCTACTTATTTCAATCCCAGTGGCAGCAGCATGTTCCTGATACCTGCTCCAATGGTTTATATTCCTGAATGAGAGACATACATACAGTCTTTAGAGTTTGATATGTCTAAAACTGCTCTATGGCTGTGCCACTTCATATCCTTCATGTGACATATCTGATATTCTAATGCAATGATTTACTAAAACCTATACTTTATCTTAGCTGCTCCAGATCCAGACATGCAGTCACCTCGGGCTGGGTTCCTGGAGTTCCTACATGTCCATTATACTCTCTCTCATACCTCTCAGGAGTGGCATCTTGGTTTTCCCTCTTTTCTCCTTCTTCAGTCCCTTGTCCAGGAATCCTAAACATCCCTCCTCTGTCTCTCTGCCTAGCCATTGGCCTCCAACAACTTTACTTAGCAATTAAAACCAACTGGGGACAGAGTTCACTCAATATGGATTCTCTGGTAATATTTGGGGCCAGAGATTAACATAATACAAACAACATTAGACCAAACACACAATACTCTAGTATGTTTTGAACATGTACAAAATTACTTAGTCCAATATACTTAAGACTTATAACCAATACACTCTTTGTGTCTGTGTCTGTGCCTGTGTCTGTGCCTGTGTCTGTGCCCGTGCCCGTGCCCGTGCCCATGTCCATGTCTGTGTCCATGTCCGTGTCTGTGTCTGTGTCTGTGTCTGGTTATATTCCAAAATAGCACTGAGCCTCAGGTGGAATGATAACTGGGAAGTCACTTGTGGCATTCATGGCTCAGTATGGCAAGGGCGATTTCCATTAAACACATTATTTTCTATTCCCCCCAAAAAGCAATAGCAAGTATTGCTGTACTCACTACTTGATTCTAAGAAAGTCTTAGTTTCTGCTTATCCAGTGAAATTTATTGCTGTTAAATGATAGCTTAATAATTTATGAGGTTCCTTAACATTGAGCAAACTTTATTTAATAATTAAGTCAGTTGTGTTGACCTTGATTTTAGTGGGATTGCTTCAAATTTCCCTTTACTTAGTTTGATGTTGGCTATTGGTTTGCTGTACGTTGCTTTTATTATATTTAGGAATTGGCCTTGAATTCCTGATCTTTTTAAGACTTTTAACATGAAGGGGTACTGTATTTTGTCAAAGGCTTTTTTAGCATCTAATGAGATGATTATGTGTTTTTTTTCTTTAAGTTTATTTATATAGTGGATTTCATCGATGGGTTTTGGGTGGGTAGGTGGGGGAGCACTAGCATAGAGGCAAAGAGAAGGGTAGATAGGATGGGGGTTTAATGATCAATAGGTAGATGACAAATAGAAGATAGCTGATAAGTATATAATGATATATTATTGTATTGAAGTTACATAAATTATTATAGATAGACAGACAGATAGATAGATGATAGATAGATAGATAGATAGATAGATAGATAGATAGATAGACAGATAGATCCAGCCAAGGGAGTAACTAAAAAATAACATTTATTTGTTGGTATATTTCTGCTAAATTTAATAATTTCTTATAATTCTATACTGTGATTCTTTTTTATTCTCAAGGAGAGATATTTTCTGTGAGTTATGAGTACTGGCTACAAGATAAAAAGTCCTTCTTTGCAATAAATATCTTCATTGAAAGATCTTCACCTCTATAATGAAGTCAATAAGCTTCTAAAAGTAATGACCATAATATAATTACACTACTCCTTATTAAAATGTTCCTCCATTTGCTACAGATGCACAGTTTGTGGTTATGAAATGGGATAATTTGTTTAATAATATATTCACCCAGCTACACATAATGTGATTTAATCAGTACATTATATACAAGCTCCAAATGTAAAGCATCTCAGATGATCAAATAAATTATTAATGGTTTCCAGGCACTGAGCTGTTATTGAGGAAGGGACAAGCTGAGACTAAGAGCCCTTATAAATCTCTCTACCCTCAGCTGTGTCTAAACACCAACATTCAAAAACAGCCTTTCCTAACAAACCATTGAACAGTAGTTTTCCTTAAATTTAACAAACTAAAGCTATTTTCATGATTTAATATTGGTAAATTCACATTATTTTTAAAATAAATATTCCTTATTTCCTCTAAATACTTCTCATATTCAGTATTGAACACATCACACATTCCTCAGTTTTATCTATAAAACACAATCATAATCTCACCATCTTCCTACCATAGCTGCCCTAGTCTGTGTCAGTACCATTGTCTCTAGCTTTAGCATCCATCATTTTCCAATCAAGAAACCAGGACAATGTTTATAACCTGAAAGCCACTTCCTGACTATTCTTTGCTAAAAGATCTTTAATAGAAGGTTTGAGTGTTTTCCATAAAAGGAATTAAAGCGAAACTCTGAAATGGTCATATTCTGAAGTGGGATACCTAGCCTGTTCACATGGTGGGGTCAGGATCAGCCTACCCTCATTTCCATCTCTGCTTCCCAGTCTGTCTTACAAAAGCCCAGATTATACAACTCCTTCTCTGAGTGAGAACTGTCAGACCCTCCTGTAAAATCTCTATTTGGTTGTTTTTCAGCCTTATGTCTGTAGGAACCTATAGTTCTTTTGTCTTTTCTACCTCTTTTTTTCTTTATTGATATATTTTTTCTATTTACATTTCAACTGATTTCCCCTTTTCTGGGTCCCTACTCCCCACAAGTCCCATAAGCCCTCTTCCCTTCCCCTGTTCCTTCATCTACCCCTTCTCACTTCCCTGTTCTGGTATTCCCCTATAATGTTGCATTAAGTCTTTCCAGAACCAAGGGCCACTCCTCCATTCTTTTTGGGACATCATTTAATATGTGGATTATGTCTTGGGTATTTAAAATGTCTAGGCTAATATTCACTTATCAGTGAGTGCATACCATGAATGATCTTTTGAGACTGTGTTACCTCACTTAGTATGATGTTCTCCAGCTCCATCCATTTGTCTAAGAATTTCATGAATTCATTGTTTCTAATGGCTGAATAGTACTCCATTGTGTAAATATACCACATTTTTTTTGTATCCATTCCTCCATTGAAGGACACCTGGGTTCTTTCCAGCTTCTGGCTACTACAAATAGGGCTGCTATGAACATAGTGGAGCATGTGTCCTTATTGCATGCTGAAGAATCCTCTGGGTATATGCCCAGAGGTAGAACCCAGAGAAACAAATAATCCCATTAAAACATGGGGTATGGAGCTAAACAAAGAATTTTCACATGAAGAACTTCAGAGGGCTGAGAAACACCTTAAGAAATGTTCAACATCATTAATCATTAGGGAAATGCAAATCAAAACAACCCTGAGATTTCACCTCACATGAATCAGAATGGCTAAGGTCAAAAACTCAGGAGACAGCAAGTGTTGGCAAGGATGTGGAGAAAGAGGAACACTCCTCCGCTGCTTGTGGGATTGCAAGATGGTGCAACCACTTTGGAAATCAGTCTGGCGGTTCCTCAGAAAACTGGGCATGACACTTCCTGAGAACCCTGCTATACCACTCTTTTCTACCTCTTAACCTTGGCTTCAGGCTGCTTTTTGATTTCTGATGTATTCTTTTTCTAGGTATGACAGATATATGGGTGAGAGAGAATATAGGATCCACAAATGAAAAACACAGACACACAGTTGCTCAATAACAATTTGCCTTTTTGGCACAATTGCTGAGTACGTCTTATATTCCACCTGGAGAAGTATGCCTTTATCCGTGTTCATAGCTCTGCACCTCTCTACCTGGCCTCAACTTCATTTGCTGAGTTGTACCTAGTTCCAAATAAATACCCTCTCAAACACCTGCCTACATGAGTGAGCTCTGGTCACACTAACCAAGATCTTACATGGCTAGTAACCATTTCTCCCTCAGAAGCATGGTAAACTCTCCCTCTCTCCTTCTCTCTCTCTCTCTCTCTCTCTCTCTCTCTCTCTCTCTCTCTCTCTCTCTCTGTCTGTCTCTCTCTCTGTCCACCTCTGTCATTGTGTCCATTACTGTCTTTCTGTCTCTATCTCTCTCTGTGTCTGTCTGTCTGTCTGTCTTTTGGTCAGTTGGTCTGTCTGTCTCTCTCTTCCCTCTTCTCTCCTTGCATTTTTGTGCTTGCCTTCAGGGACCTGGATGTTCAACCTATTCTTTTTGCACAGAAATTGGCCCATACTTTCTTTACTGATAGATCACAACCAATTGGGGACCAGCACCTCAGCATCAGACCCATCATTCTAGCTCTTGCATTTCTCTTTTCTTACCTCACATATACTATCTTTCTCCCTTCTTTGCAAGTTTTGTTTGCTTTATTATCATCATCTTCTCAATTCTGTATCTCTCTCTACTTCTTAGTTTCTCCTTTTATTTTTCTCTATTTTATCTTCTGCTTTCTCTATTTCTCAAAAAAATCATTGCCTTTACTCTTGCCAACCTAATATTTTACTCCCATCCCCAAAATAAGTAGAGCATCGTTCAAAACATAATCAACACAAAAATAAAATTATTTATCTTCCACAATGTTTTCTCAAGAAATTTTATCTAAATTAAATGTTAATAGTTTAGGGTTTTAAATATATGCTGTAATTTTAGTAGTCTTGTAACATCTGCTTCTTTTGAAAAACATGAAAGTTTAATAAAATATCTGAAGTGAATAGATATTGAACCTATATCTGACAGAGTTAAGATGTGGAAGAACCATAAAACTTATGCTAGATTGTTTCTATTAATTTCTACAGAAATGAATCTCTCCTATTAAAATTACAGATCTTTTTATGACTAAGCATAACTGTAGAGCTGTGGTAAAATATCCAGACACCATTTTTACTACTAAATCATTTTAAAGCAACATTTCACTGAAAAAATATTTAGAGATGTTTTTCCATAAAAAGATTATAATTAAAGTTTAGATTTAAAGAGAAATAAAATCTAGGTAAAAATATCATTATAATATCAAAGGGATACCTAGCAAGTTATAGACTTCAATTTCCATCCAAGATTTAACCAGAATTCTTCTCAGTTTTACCATTTAAGAGCACTGGCTATGGTAGCTTGTCTGTTATCAATGAATTGCTTCAACTTTAAACTGACTAGTATAATTTATGTTCATCAGTTTTTTATTGCAAACTAAAACAAAATTTGTGATTTTTAAGTGACTTGAATTTATCACAATTTTAGTGATTTCAAATATTTCATATAATGATAGATTAATTTTATTGAAACACCAATTTTCACATGTGATACTTTGAAGTTTGTAGACACATTTATAAATATGTAATATAAAGAAAGAGTGAAAAGAAAGCAAGTCTTTTTCTCATATCATAAGCCTGGACCATTGTTGAGCATAAATCTCCACAAGGAATGGTCTATTGATAAATTCCAAATCTAGTTACAAGTTATGCCAAAAGGAATTGCTTTTTAGTTTTATCTATCTGCTGAGACAAGTGAGAACACACAGTATTTTGATTGTGACTATAGACATGAATCTTATGCTGGACAAGTTATAGGAGGACCAATCAGGAGAAATTACTAGTGAGTAGGTTCTTCCCCAAAATGAATTCTTCTCGTGTAGTACTTAAAAATTTTTATACCTGTGATGGCTCACTCTGATTGTCAGCATAACTTCATCTGGAAAAACTATAATCAAGAAATGGAATGGCCTGAGATCCAGAACTTAAGCCTACAAGACATAGGCATTTGACTTGAATCTTGACATGAACATCTTGAGGCATAATGGCCAAGAAAAGCTTAAACCCTGACAAAGTAGTATGCCCCTTTAATCCCAGGAGACGGAGGCAAACAGATCTCTGAGTTCAATGTCAGCCTGGGACAAAAGAAGTTCCAGATACAGGTGTGGTGTTGCATACTTTTAATCTGGGCCACTTCTTCTGTTGGAGGCCTACTTAAGGTCATTGGAAGAAGGAAGATTCATTCTTTGTCTGTTTGCACTTACTTGCCAGCACATCTAGTGGAATGTTAGTTCTTTGGGATTCCAGCTTATACAGAAGACCAGGTGAAACAATTAGCCTTCTGAGACTGAGCAGCAGAGATTTTTAGATTTCTCATTCAGAGCTACCCACTGTTGCATCAGTTGGACTGTAGACTATAAGCCATTACAATAAATTTCTCTAATGTGTAAAGACATTCCATATGTTCTGTGACACTAGAGAACACTGAATAATATAACACCCTTCCTTTTTTAATACCCTATATGTAAGTAGAAAAGAGTGATCACTATTTTATCTTGATAATAAAGAAACTAAAAATGTGGATTTTTATAATTAATATTTTCTCCACTTAATATGACTCACTCAAAGTGTAAAGTAAAATGAGAAAATATCATATATATAAATATATTGCTTGATTGATCTTTTTAATCTGCTGTACTCATGACAAATAAATTCTTCCGAAATATGCAGAATTAATGTCAGTTTCACACATATTTCTAAAGAGTAATTTGGAGCATTATTTCCCTCAACATTTTGGATATAGAAAGGGATCTCTGATGGTTAGATTCCTATAACTAAATACCATCTTGCTATACAATTATATGAAAGATTTATCTGATGCATCTGACAATGAACATCTTCTGCTGGCTTAGCACTCAAATTACCTTAAGAGTGAAACCACAAAGCAAACTACATGAACAGTTTACCTCTCACAAGTAGAAAAATCTCACCACTACATAACTGATAAAACAATAGCAAGGTCGATATTTAATTACACCTTGACTAGCACTATTAAAAAAAAGATACATTGATAATATTTTCAGATAAAAATTAAAGGTTTGAATATGATTTCTTTGAGTTTTCATCAATATCAATACAAAATATAGAGTTCAGAACATAACTGTTATCATTCCTATAGAAAGAGGTACAGTCTCTAACAAGTTTCACTGGGTGGTAATAAAAACATGAGGCATGGTGATCATGTTAATTTTTGTTAAAATTAAGAAACTTCTATTTCTTTTTTTATTGTATGGTAATTTCATAGAAGCATATGGCATGTTTGGTTTAAATCCAACCATTCACTTCCCACAAATTCCCACACTCTTCTTGACATCAGTTTTCTTTTCCAACATGTGCTTTTTTTTTTTCCAACTGAATATACTTAGCTCTGCCTGTATGTGTATGGGTTTATAGACATCTCCTTGAGCATGAGTAGCCTCTCAGGGCCTGTATTCCTGAAGAAAAGCAACTATCTTTCCCAAGTAGACATTAATGACTGACAGGTTCTCAGCTGTAGATAAGCCCTTCCTCACCAGGTCGAACAGGATGGTTTGGTTCATGCATCCACATCTGCTTTAAGGTGAAAAGTGGAAGACCTCTTTCATTTTTCAAAAGACTGTTTTACTGTAAATAGTCAGCATCTCCAGCTCTTATATTTTGTTTTGTTTTGATTTGATTATTTTTGTTTTTGTTTTGTTTTGTTTCCTCCCTTTGGAGTAGGGATAGGCATGTTATGTAGAAATATAGTTTTAAAAATCAGTAAAGGTGGAGCATGTATCCTTATTACATGGTGGGGAATTCTCTGGGTATATGCCCAGGAGTGGTATAGCAGGATCTTCTGGAAGTGAGGTGCCCAGTTTTCGGAGGAACCGCAAGACTGATTTCCAGAGTGGTTGTACCAATTTACAACCCCACCAGCAGTGGAGGAGTGTTCCTCTTTCTCCACATCCTCTCCAACACCTGCTCTCTCCTGAATTTTTAATCTTAGCCATTCTTACTGGTGTAAGGTGAAATCTCAGGGTTGTTTTGATTTGCATTTCCTTAATGACTAATGGAGTTGAGCATTTTTAAAGATGCTTCTCCACCATCCGAAGTTCTTCAGGTGAGAATTCCCTGTTTAACTCTGTACCCCATGTTTTAATAGGGTTGTTTGGTTTTCTGGAGTCTAACTTCTTGAGTTCTTTATATATATTGGATATTAGCCCTCTATTTGATGTAGGGTTGGTGAAGATCTTTTCCCAATTTGTTGGTTGCCAATTTGTCCTCTTGATGGTGTCCTTTGCCTTACAAAAACTTTGTAATTTTATGAGGTCCCATTTGTCAATTCTTGCTCTTAGAACACACACTATCGGTGTTCTGTTCAGAAACTTTCTCCCTGTACCGATGTCCTCAAGGGTCTTCCCCAGTTTCTTTTCTATTAGCTTCAGAGTGTCTGGCTTTATGTGGAGGTCCTTGATCAATTTGGCGTTGAACTTAGAAGCCCCTTTGTTGAGGATCAAGTGGCTATAGGTGTGTGGGTTCATTTCTGGATCTTCAATCCTGTTCCATTGATCCACCTGCCCATCAATGTACCAATACCATGCTGTTTTTAACACTATTGATCTGTAATATTGCTTGAGGTCAGGGATACTGATTCCGCCAGAATTTCTTTTGTTGTTGAGAAGAGTTTTAGCTATCCTGGGTTTTTTGTTATTCCAGATGAATTTGACAATTGCTCTTTCTAACTCTGTGAAGAATTGAGTTGGGATTTTGATGGGTATTGCATTGAATCTGTATATTGCTTTTGGCACAATGGCCATTTTAACTATATTAATCCTGCCGATCCATGAGCATGGGAGGTTTTTCCATTTTTTGAGGTCTTCTTCCATTTCCTTCTTCAGAGTCTTGAAGCTCTTGTCATACAGATCTTTCACATGTTTGGTAAAAGTTACCTCAAGGTACTTTATACTGTTTGTGGCTATTGTGAAGGGTGTCATTTCCCTAATTTCTTTCTCAGCCTGCTTATCCTTTGAGTATAGGAAGGTTACTGAAAGAACCCAGGTATCCCTCAGGAGAAGAGTGGGTGCAAAAAATGTCGTATAAATTCACAATGGAGTACTATTCAGCCATTAGAACAATGAATTCATGAAATTCTTAGGCAAATGGATGGAGCTGGAGAACATTATACTAAATGAGGTAACCCAGTCTCAAAAGATGAATCATGGTATGCACTCACTAATAAGTGGATATTAACCTAGAAAACTGGAATACCCAAAATATAATCCACACATCAAATGAGGTACAAGAAGAACAGAGGAGTGGCCCCTTGTTCTGGAAAGACTCAGTGAAGCAGTATAGGGCAAAACCAGAACAGGGAAGTGGGAAGGAGTGGGTGGGAGAACAGGGGGAGGGAAGGGGGCTTATGGAACTTTCGGGGAGTGGGGGGCTAGAAAAGGGCAAATCAGTTGAAATGTAAATAAAAAATATATCGAATAAAAAAAAGAAACAAAAAAATCATTAAAAGTAAATTTTTATTAAAGGAATTTTACTTTGTCATTTATATATTGATGATTGGTGGATTGCTTTTTTACATTTATTTATTTATTTATTTATTTATTTATTTATTTATTTATTTATGCAATCCAGTCCTTTTCTACCTCCTGGCCTGCCCCCCCCCCCCAGGTCCTCATCCCATTCCTCCTCCCTTGTCTACAAGAATATGTCCTTACTTTCCACCTCCACCTCTCTATCCCTGCCAGGTCTCCTTATTCCCTGGGGCCTCAAGTCTCTTAAGGTTTAGACATGTCTTCTCCCACTGAGGCCAGAACAGGCAGTTATGTATTGTTCTGTGTTGGGGGACTCAGAGCAATTCATGTATGCTGCCTGGTTATGTCACTTTATTAACATGGCCTTAAATTTACAATAAGCCAGTACTTCCTTCAGTTTGTAATAAAATGTATGTTAAAGTCATGCTACTTCCCACAAAACTGAAAAGATTTCATGTGACATCTAGTTTAACATACACACACATACATACATACATACACACACACACACACACACACACACACACACACTTTAAGATGGCTAAATCAATGCTGTCAGTTCCAATGGCTTTAGAAAGATCTTTATAAACAACAATGTCTTGGCCATTCCATATTTCACATTTTCCTCATTCTCAAATTTAAGTTTATACCTTAAATACTTACCAGTTATTTTCTTGCTTAAAAGGCCTTCCTGATTAGTTTTGTTGATGACAGATCTCTGAATACAGAATTCAGGAGTCCTCCAAAACAGTGATTAATTAAAAGATATTTTATTAAGAAACTGTTATCATTAACTATTAAGGGCTTAGATTTTTTTTGTCTTTTTTTTTATTCGATATATTTTTTATTTACATTTCAAATGATTTCCCCTATTCTAGTCCCCCACTCCCTGAAAGTCCCATAAGTCCCCTTTTCTCCCCCTGTCCTCCCACCCACCCCTTCCCACTTCCCCGTTCTGGTTTTGCCCTATACTTCTTCACTGAGTCTTTCTTCTATAGCAAGGGGCCACTCCTCCTTTCTTCTTGTACCTCATTTGATGTATGGATTATGTTTGGGGTATTCCAGTTTTCTAGGTTAATATCCACTTATTAGTGAGTGCATACCATGATTCACCTTTTGAGTCTGGGTTACCTCACTTAGTATGATGTTTTCTAGCTCCATCCATTTGCCTAAGAATTTCATGAATTCATTGTTTCTAATGGCTGAATAGTACTCCATTGTGTAGATATACCACATTTTTTGCATCCACTCTTCTGTTGAGGGATACCTGGGTTCTTTCCAGCATCTGGCAATTATAAATAGGGCTGCTATGAACATAGGAGAGCATGTATCCTTATTACATGGTGGGGAATCCTCTGGGTATATGCCCAGGAGTGGTATAGCAGGATCTTCTGGAAGTGAGGTGAGGGCTTAGATTTTAATTAATGAGACATACCTTTTTCAGATTCAGTCTTACTCAGGAAAATAAAGCAGTGTCTTAGTGTGTTTTTTATAATATATATAATGTTTTCATTATAGTCACAACTATAACACTATTACACAATTATAGACTATTACAAAATAGTCACAACATAGCACCCCCAGGTCTAATTATGGAGAAAAATATCTTTACAGCTTGTTTATATTTAATATTAAAATGAAATTTAATTTCAGAGGTACTAAAATTGCAAAAAACATTTCCCAATAACAACTAAGAATAAAAATAATGCTTTCTACTGGTTAATTAAATTGCAAAATGTCACTAGTAACCTTCATCCTTATCACAATTTACTAATTGTAATCAACCAAAAGGTAGAGAGATTCCAACAATTATTCAGGAATAGGCCTATTGTTCTTAATATTGTTGAAAATATTATTTAATTATGCTTCTATATACACAAAGAGCAAAATAGAAAAGCATTTCTTGATAGAAGAATCAATGAAAAAACTCAGTGGGACACATAGTTCTATTTTTGAAGATATAGCCATGGTCTAACCCAAAATGCTTGAGTGAATTTTTGAGCTTTTCTTTTTCTTTGAGTTTTTTTTTTTGAGTGAATTTTATATGCCAAACATGACAGTGTTGACATTTAATAATATATTTTATTTTTCAAAAATGCCAAGTAAAAATAGTATTTACATTATTGTAATTTATAAGTAAACTGGGATGATTGTTTGCTTGGTGGCTGGTGGGTTAGTTGATTTGTCCATTTGTTTTTCTGAAGCAAGTTCTTAGCATATAGCTCAGGCTATATGAAACTTCTTATGTATACCAAGATGGCCTCAAAATCAAAGTTCTTTCTCAGGATCATCAAAATATTTATTATTTTTATGGTATGAAATGCATTTAGAAAAGGACCAGCAAATAACCAAAATCCATATTACCTTTTGTTACAAATTATATGTATTTCGTAAATTAATGTTCAAATCATTGAATTGATTCTTAGAGTCATACACATGAACCAAATGGAAGACTTAAGGTGACTTCCATAAATAAATTATTTGACTTTTGGCCTTTCTCAGGTGTATAAAATTATGCAATGCATGCTGAGTTAAGTCATGCAAGTCAAATGTTTCAGTTTTACTCAAAATCTCTACTGAAATGTTTTCATAAGTCTCAATATGCTTAAAACATTTTGAGAAAAACTTTAACAAATATATCTTCTTGTGACTTTGAAGACCAAGCATCTAAAGACAAGGAAATTGTTAACCTGGGCAATAATATGGATGCCAAGAGAGGGAAGTGTTTTCTTTTTCTTTTTTCCTGTTTTTGTTCTTGTTGCTATTTGTTGTTGTTTTTGCTTAGCTTTCTTCAATGTCTGATAGATAACAGCATTATCACTTTACTGTGTTCTGTCTGCTTGCACTTGTGTGTTGCATGGTTTTATGCCACTAGACATAATCTAAAGTCCTCTGAGAGGACGGAACCTCAAGAAAATACTACTATATGGTATGATTGTAAATATTATTTAATTAGTGACCAGTGGACAATTGTTGGTGATGCCGTCCCTGGACTGGTCATTCTAGGTTCTAAAAGAAAGCAAGGTGAGCAAGCTATGGGGAGTAAGCCAGTAAGTAGCACCCCTACTTGGCCTCTGCATCAGCTCCTGCCTCCACTTTCCTGCCTTTCTTAAGTTCTGGTCCTGACTTCCTTAATGACTGTAATGTAGAACCATAGAACAAATAAATCCTTTCTCACCGAGATACTTCGATCATGGTATTTTATCACAGAAACAGTACCTATAACTAGGACAACTTCTATTTACTTATCCTGAATGTGCATCTTATAATAGAGATCTCTCTGTGTACTCCTTTAGCATTTACTTGGACAATACAGGATATCTCTTCCTTTGAAGAGACTTAATTCTATATTTTACCATAAAAGTTAATGTTTAAATTTCTAAGAAACTTAAACTTCTAGATACTACCTTCTAGGGATTATCATAAAATATAAGTTTTATATTTCCCCTTATAGGTAAATGCACACCAATCTGTAACAAATCTAATCCCTGTTCACTATGAACCTATTCTTTACCCCTAATATTCTGTCATATAATTCATATTAACTAATGTATTCACAAAGTATATTACTAATTTAGATTAGGCTATTTATCTAATCAGCATTACACAGCATTTTCCACTCAACATTACACCAAGAGTTCCCTTTAACAGTGCTTTAATATTTCTTCCTGTTTAGAGGTGAATTATATTCCATAGCATGGATATACCACAGTTCAAGCAATAACTTACCATAGAATATTTTGGTCAATGGTCTATATTATGATAAAGCTCTTACAATCAAAAACCTATAAGATACTAGTGTGGACATGTGCTTTTAATTCTTTATGAATTCTCTGAGATGAAAGGACAGATGTAAAATCACAAAATCATATTATAAATGGATACTGGGTTTATCAAACCACCCAGTCATTTTCCAATATAAATTCAACTTCATGAATTGCTCTTGACAGCCTTTATCAGAATTTGCTATCATTGCATCCATTTTTTCTCCTTTTTTTCTTTTATTCGATAAATTGTTTATTTACATTTCAAATGATTTCCCCTTTTCTAGACCCCCACTCCCTGAAAGTCCCATCAGTCCCCTTCCCTCCCCCTGTTTTCCCACTCAACCTTTCCCACTTCAGCAGTTAAGAACGGTGGTGGCTCTGCCTAAGTACCCATTGCATCCATTTTTAACTGCTATGACAGGTATATACTGACTTCTTAACCATTTTCCTAGTAGTCAATAAAGGTAAATGAAGTTCATGTAATATTCTTATTGACATATCTTCAAAAAAAAAAAACTCTCATTAGTGTGTTTCTTAAAATTAGAAGGTTTTCTTTAATGTCGAATTGAGAAAGTTCATTTTATCTCACTGATTGAGATTTTTACCTCAAAATCTGTAGAGCATATCTGAAACTATCTTGCAGGTCATTTTAAGGAAAAAAAAAGGTTACTCTTGATAAAGCAGTATGTATTTTCTCTCATGCAACATTTTCCTATTGTAATGAGAAAGTATACATTTTATTTGCATTAAAATAGATAAATGAAGCTGTGGTACATTATGGCAAATGAAATAAACCTTTTAGAGAGAGAAAAAGATTGCATGGCCTCACTTCTGTGTGGAATGTTAAAAGGATGCATTTAAAGAATCAGAATCTAGACTTTAGGAGTTTGGCTGGATGAGAGGAAACAGTTTGGTTTCAGTTCACTAAGATAAAAAGCCTCTGGAGACCACAGTATAGAAACTGTAGATAGTAGCATGTGTCATCAGTGCACTGTCTGCTTGAATAAGAAAATAGATCATAAAACCTCACCATATGATAACAATATGAGAGAATGGATATGCTAATTATGTTAAATTAATAATCTCAGACTGTTCACAAATATCAAAACATAGCATTATACAAGATAAATATGTCTTTTGTTAGTCATTTATTGATTAATAAAACTGAAGGAAATCAATGAAAAGTAAAATATTTCTAAAAGAGAAAATAAAATTCTTCCCTAAGCCCTTGGAACATTAGATGACTTCTGTATTTTTTCCTTTATACACAGCCCATTTCCGCACAGTATAGCAGCCAGTATGAGATTGCTTTGTAGTCTCTCCTTTTTCTTTGTCTGTGGACACTTAGTTATTTCAGCAATCATTGTTAAAATATACTTTTTTCTACACTGAATTGTTGATCTTTTAAAAAAATAGTGAAGTGATCATTAGTGATTGTTAAATTTCCTCCAAAAAAGATAAAGAAAATACTTTTAAAAATATCCAGAAATCATGGTATGTTCACAAAGAAATGAGAGTCAGAAAATTGACTAACAGCACAGATTATAAGCAAGACCCAGGAATATATAAATTAAAAACTATTTGCAAAATATATTCTTTAAGAATAAGAACCACTTGCACATGCAAGTATTTTCAATATAGTCATAGAATTTCTTTTTCTTGTTGTTAATGTTCTGCCAAGGATGGAACCAAGAACCCAAGCTGCCATTCTGGGTTAACTCTCCATTGCTAAGTTACATGCCCAGAACTCATGGGCAGGTTCTTTATGTTTCTTCTTTCTTTTCCCATTTTAAGTATTTAGCATCTGGATGGTTGTGGGTGCTGTATGTGACATATGCATAGGTGTTGTGGATTTGGTTTAAAGCTTGGATTATGTTAATTGGGTTCCCAAAATTATACAGGAATCCCCCATGTAAGACACTGAGGTTTCCTGCCCCCCCCCAGTTGGTTCTGATTGATAAATACAGTGGCCAGTGGCAAATGGCTGGGCAGAAAGACAGAGACAGGACATTAGGGTTCTCAGGTAAGCAGACTGAGAGCAGAAGAATTACCATGACAGAAAGGAATAATATCCAGGCTTGAAAGCTGCAGAAAAGAGAGATACCAATCATGTAAGAGCTAGGGAAGAGAAGCACCAGACATGCCTCCCCCCCTCCCCCCCACACACACTCTGGGTTAGCAAAGATGAAATATATATTTTAGTAAGTAATACCTCAGGAGTATCAGAGGGGAGATGTTAGGAACGTAGAAGTTTGGTAGTGGCTCAACCATTGAGAGTTTTAAGGCATGTTTAAATATTTGTGTGTCTCTTTCATTGAGGAATCCAGATTACTGGAGCAGGCAGCTAGGAACTTACACTACCACTGGTCATTTAGAATGGATTAATCACTCATAGAAACAGATGGTATCCAACCTGTAGGTTTGAAGTCACTATTAAAATTTAATTGAGGATCCAGCGGCAGCAGCTGCGGCAGCGGCAACAGTGGCTGGTCCAGCTGAAGGGCCATCAGCGGTGGAACCAAGGTGACAGGGTCCAGACAGGCCCTGCGCCCACGACCACTGACCTTCGCTGGCCAGTTGGGCTGCAAGCAGCAGCAGATTTACAGTGCCTTTCACTGCATAGAAGCTACTTCAGAACTCTGCCTCCCACCAGTCATGAGAGAGTCGCCTCCATCTTGGTTCTCAGACTCCAGAGAGATCAGACAGACTGAGGTACACAAATATAACCCAAGGCCAACATCTCGGGGGTCTAAGCCCGACGGGCGTTGGCCTGCACCCAGACCCTGGGCTGCTTGGGGGCCCATCGGGGTGCCAACCCAGCCAGGAGTTTTTTTGCCCTGGCCCTGCATGCACAGCCATTTTGCTTACAGGACGCCAGAGAGTTCAAGCAGGCAAAGCTGGCTAACACGCATAGCCCGAGGATAACATGGCAGGGATCAAGGCCCCAACAGGCCCTGGACTGACCCCAAGAACTGGGCTGCTCAGTGGGCCATCTGTGTGTCAACCTGGCCAGGAGGTTGTTAGCCCAGCAGACTCTCCCTGCACTTTCAGGGAGCACGCACGCATGCCCACCATCCTGGCCACCTGACAGACCCAATTAACTGTCATA
This sequence comes from Apodemus sylvaticus, assembly GCF_947179515.1. Taxonomy (NCBI): domain Eukaryota; kingdom Metazoa; phylum Chordata; class Mammalia; order Rodentia; family Muridae; genus Apodemus; species Apodemus sylvaticus. The sequence continues at coordinate 117,673,541 of NC_067478.1, read as the reverse complement.
GCCCGAGGGGAACTTTTCTCAGACCTTGGCCTCCCAGGCTTTTGCCTAGACTCAGGACCTGAGCAGCTAGGCTAGCCTTGTGTGCACCAACCCTGTTGGGAGATCGGCTGCTCAGCAGAGTGATCAGCACAACGAGAAGGTCCCCGCAGCATACACCCTCAGCACTGCCTAAAGGAGCAAACAGGCACCATCTGGTTCACAGACACAATATGTGGCAAAGCACACTAGGGCTGCAGGGGCACCCAAGAGGAGGACAGCACATCAGCAATCTGCTACAGGGGAAAACCCAGCCATATAGTGTTGCAGAAATAGCCCCAGAGCCCCTCAGGAGGTTCAAACACCAGCCAGAGACAAGACCAACTAACTCCAGAGAACAACATGGCAAAGGGCAAACACAGGAACACTACTAACAGAAATCTAGGCAATATGGCAGCATCTGAACCAAACTCTCCAACATCAGCAAGTCCTGGTTATGCCAACACACCAGAGAAACAAGATTTGGATTTAAAATCACTGTTCATGATGCTGCTAGAAGAACACAAAACGGACATAAATGAATCTCTTAAAGAAATACAGGGGAACATGAATAAGCTAGAAACCTGTATAATGGAAACACAAAAATCACTTAAAGAAATGCAGGAGAATAAGGCTCAAGAGATAGAAGCCAATAAAGAAGAAAGGCAAAAAAAAAAAAAAAAAACTTAAAGAAATGCAGGAGAACTTGAGTCAAGAGGCAGAAGTCATGAAAGAGGAAACACAAAAATCTCTTTAAAAATTACAGGAAAACACAAACAAACAAATGATGGAACTGAGCAAAACCATCCTGGATATAAAAACAGAAGTAGAAACAACTAAGAAATCACAAAGGGAGATAACTTTGGAGATAGAAAACCTTGAGAAGAAATCAGGGGCCATAGATGCAAATATAAACAACAGAATACAAGAGATGGAAGAAGGAATCTCAGATGCCAAAGATACCATAGAAACCATTGACTCAACAGTCAAAGAAAATGCAAAATGCAAAAAGCTTGTATCCCAGAACATCCAGGAAATCCAGGATACAATGAGAAGACCAAACCTAAGGATTATAGATATAGATGAGTGTGAAGATTTACAACAAAAAGGGCCAGCAAATATTTTCAACAAAATTATGGAAGAAATCTTTCCCAACGTAAAGAGAGAGATGCCTATGAATATACAAGAAGCCTACAGAACTCCAAACAGACTGGACCTGACCAGAAATACCTCTAGCCACATAATAATTATAACCCCAAATGCACTGAACAAAGAAAGAATATTAAAGGCAGTAAGAGAAAAAGGCCAAGTAACATATAAAGGAAGACCTATCAGAATCACACCAGACTTCTCACCAGAGACCATGAAAACTAGAAGATCCTGGGCAGATCTCATGAAGACTCTAAGAGAACACAAATTTCAGCCAAGACTACTATACCCAGCAAAACTCTAAATCACAATAGATGGAGAAACAGAGACACTCCATGACAAAACCAAATTTACACAATATCTTTCCACAAACCCAGCTCTGCAAAGAATAATATGAGGAAAACTCCAATACAAGGAGGGAAACTACACCCTGGAAAAAGCAAGATAGTAACCTTCCTTCATCAAACCCAAAAGAAGATAACCACTCAAATATAAAAATAACATCAAAAATGACAGGAAGTAATAATCACTATTCCTTAATATCTCTTAACATCAATGGACTCAATTCCCCAATAAAAAGACATAGACTAAAAGACTGGATAAGGAAACAGGACCCTATATTTTGCTGCATACAGGAAACACACCTAAATGTCGAAAACAAAAACTACCTTAGAGTAAAAGGCTAGAAGACAATTTTACAAGCCAATGGTCTCGGGAAACAAGCCGGAGTAGCCATTCTAATATCAGATAAAATTGACTTTCAACCTAAAGTCATCAAAAGAGATACTGAGGGACACTTCTTGCTGGTCAAAAGAAAAATCCACCAAGAAGAACTTTCAATTCTAAACATTTATGAGCCAAATGCAAGGGCACACTCATTCGTAAAAGAAACTTTACTAAAGCTCAAAGCACACATCGCACCTAACGCAATAATTGTGGGGGACTTCAACACTCGACTCTCCTCAATGGACCGATCAGGAAAACAGAAACTAAACAGGGACACAGTAAAACTAATTGAAGCTTTGGAGCAATTGGATTTGATAGATATTTATAGAACATTTCACCCTAAAGCAAAAGAATAAACCTTTTTCTCAGCACCTCATGGTACCTTCTCCAAAATCGACCATATAATTGGTCACAAGACAGACCTCAACAAATACAAGAAGGTCGAAATAATCCCATGCCTCCTATCAGATCACTATGGTGTAAGAGTGGTTTTCAGTAGCAACAAAAACAACAGAAAGCCCACATACACATGGAGGCTGAATAATACTCAATGACACCTTGGCCAAAGAAGAAATAAAGAAAGAAATCAGAGACTTTTTAGAATGTAATGAAAATGAAGGCACATCATACCCAAATCTTTGGGACACAAGGAAAGCAGTGCTAAGAGGAAAACTCATAGCCCTGAGTGCCTCCAAAAAGAAAATGGAGAGAGCATACACTAGCAGCTTAACGACACACCTGAAAGCCCTGGAACAAAAAGAAGCCAATTCCACCAGTGGGATTAGAAGACAGGAAATCATCAAACCCAGGGCTGAAATCAATCAAGTGGAAACAAAGAGAACCATACAAAGAATCAATGAATCCAGGAGCTGGTTCTTTGAGGAAATCAACAAGATAGATAAACTCTTAGCCAGACTGACCAAAGGGCACAGAGAAAGTATCCAAATTAACAAAATTAGAAATGAAAAGGGGGATATAACAACAGAAACTGAGGAAATCCAAAAAATCATCAGATCCTACTACAAAACCCTATACTCAACACAACTGGAGAATCTGGAGGAAATGGACAATTTCCTTGACAGATACCAAATACCAAAATTAAATCAGGACAAAATAGATCATCTAAACAGTCCCATAACCCTTAAAGAAATAGAAGGGGACATAGAAAGTCTTCCAACCAAAAAAAGCAGAGGACCAGATGGTTTCAGTGCAGAATTCTATCAGACCTTCAAAGAAGACCTAACACCAATACTTTTCAAACTATTCCACAAAATAGAAACAGAAGGAACACTACTAAATTCCTTCTACAAAGCCACAATTATGCTGATACCAAAACCACACAAAGATCCAACAAAGAAAGAGAACTTCAGACCAATTTCCCTTATGAATATCGATGCAAAAATAGTCAATAAAATTCTTGCCAACTGAATCCAAGAACACATCAAAATGATCATCCACCATGATCAAGTAGGCTTTATCCCAGGTATGCAGGGTTGGTTCAATATACGGAAATCCATCAATGCTATCCACTACATAAACAAACTCAAAGAAAAAAATCACATGGTCATTTCATTGGATGCTGAAAAAGCATTTGACAAAATTCAGCATCCTTTCATGCTTAAAGTCTTGGAAAGAACAGGAATTCAAGGCACATACCTAAACATAGTAAAAGCAATATACAGCAAACTGGTAGCCAGCATCAAACTAAATGGAGAGAAACTTGAAGCAATCCCACTAAAATCAGGGACTAGACAGGGCTGCCCCCTTTCTCCTTATCTTTTCAATATTGTACTTGAGGTACTAGCTTGGGCAATTAGACAACATAAGGTGGTCAAAGGGATACAAAATGGAAAGGAAGAAATCAAACTATCATTATTTGCAGATGACATGATAGTCTACCTAAGTGACCCAAAAAACTCCAATAGAGAACTTCTACAGCTGATAAACAACTTCAGCAAAGTGGCAGGTTATAGAATCAACACAAGCAAATCAGTGGCCTTCCTATACTCAAAGGATAAGCAGGCTGAGAAAGAAATTAGGGAAATGACCCCCTTCACAATAGCCACAAACAGTATAAAGTACCTTGGGGTGACTCTTACCAAACACGTGAAAGATCTGTATGACAAGAACTTCAAGACTCTGAAGAAGGAAATGGAAGAAGACCTCAAAAAATGGGAAAACCTCCCATGCTCATGGATCGGCAGGATCAATATAGTTAAAATTGAATACTCCTAACTGATATCAATGTCCTGGATTGACAGTGCAGTATAGTCTTTTAGTATGTGGATGTGAATTGACAAACATAACAAAAGTTTATTTAAAACATGAATTGTTATGGTATAGGAATGTAGCTCAATTTGTGAAAAGTCTGCCTAACTTATACAAATTCCTGTGTTTGGTCCTCAGAACAATATGAACCAGGTGTAGAAGTGCACACAAGTAACATCACGAAGTAGGAGGTAGAGGCAGGAAAATCAAACTACATGGTGAATTTGAGTCTAGCCTGAACAATTGGTTACACTGTCTCAAAAAAAATCTATATGTTGTGAGTTGACATTTGCCATGTGCTCTAAGTTCATATGCTGATAATGACTTTTTGCTCTTCCAGCTTACCAATAAGGTCTACAACTGGAGATCATCACTTGCATACCAAGCTAAAGAATGGCCAGAGTAGTTTCATTACATAGAAATGAGAATTTGAAAGCTCCATTGATCTGCCTCATGCATACTGCAAGTATATTTTCTCAGTGATTCTCCAGTAACAACTCTGGGACAGAAGACTTTATAAAAATCTCATGAAACACAGTTATTACTCTTCTTGTCTTCCTGGTATATTCAACTCAGGTCCTGTACCTTTCAGGGTAATACCATTTATGTAAAGTTCAGGGCTTTATATAATATGTATGGAGTAGAGGGATTTCATTTTTCTAGTAAAGTAAGTGTAACAATTATTTTTATTTAGAAAATAAAGAATATAGCTTAATAAAATAAACAAAATGTAGATTAATGTTTTAATTATACATTTTTTATTTTACTCAATGCAAGGAATATGTATACAATCAAGATGTACCTATGTTTAGTTATGTTGGCAATGATAAGTTTGGCCAAATGTATTGAACATTTTTTCCATTTCTATATTCAGGAAATACAACATTTTCCCATAAGTTTATTTTGTGTAATCAAAAGAAACATCACCCCATAGGATGCCAATTAACTGTTACTTCATAAACACAGATCTAAAGATTACTTTGTAGTTTTCTTTTTAAAATCATATTTTTAATGTTTTACTGAAAATACATATTTCCATACAACATATTCTGCTATGATTTCTCCCATTATTCCTCACAGTTTGTCCTCATCTGCACTGACATCTCGTGCCATCCTCTCTCTATCTATCATTAAAAACCAAATGGGCATCTAAAGGATAATAATAAAATATAATAAGATGATGCAAAATTTAAAAAAACACCAGAGTAAGACAAGACAACAAACAAGCAGAAGGAAAGGATTCCAAAAAAGGCACATGAAACATATATAGATCCAGAAACACCCTCATTCACATATTCAGGAATCCCATATAAACACAAAACCAGAAGCCAGAATATGTACAGAAAGGGCTTGTAATATAAAAATAGAGAAAAACTAAATAAGCACATACTTAAATTATAAAAATATAAAAAGAATAAAAAGATAAAGCCTCAACAAAGAATTCTGAGATACATTGCCCCAAAATATGATGCTGAGTTTGTTTTCTCTTGTCTATTACTGGGAGTATAACGTATCCCTAAGAATAGTTTGTTCTCTCAGTGAGAAATCTTTGTGAAAAACTAAATTTTCATTGGCAAGTGATTATCAATTGGGAATAGTTTTTTGGTTAAGGATGGGGGCACATTTCCAATTCTCCTTTTCTCTTGAGGACCCCATCTAGTTCAGACTTGTGCAGGCCCTGAGAGTGTTGGTACAGTCTCTGTGAGTTCATTGCACACCCGTCCTGTGGTGTTTAGAAAGCCTTCTTCCCTTGATTCCTTCAACCTCATCTTTCTTTTACATAATGTAGATTTTCTAAAAATTGTCATGTATTTTATCAGGCCATTTTAATAAGCTAGTGTTTAGAATCATCCACCATATTGTTTGAGTAAAATTTTATGTAAGCATCAATCATTGTTGATCAATTGATCTGTTGAAACTGTTGGAAATGTTTCCAGATTTTCTGGTTATGGACAAGAGTGCAACATATGTCATTCACTGAAGAGAGTCAGAGATCAGTATGTTGAGTGTGCCCTTAAGTTTATTAAACATGGACAAATTCCCCTGAATTATTTTACTTCAACACTAGCAATGAATATGAGTTCACAAAAATAAACCTAACACTTAACTGTTTTAATATATGATTCCTTAATATAGTCTCTGTATGAGTTTCTTTGTAACTTTAATTTATGGGATAGTTGAAAATGTCACCACTACCTGGGTAGTCTTCTCACTTGTTGGTTTTCATATAGATAACTACTTTCCATAGCTGTTACATTAACTTCTTCCTCAAAGTCAGAGCAATAAGATGAACTCCTCCTACTCCTGATCAATCTCATGTCATTCAGCTCTCTTTATTAGATATCCATTCTTAAGTGACATTCATGTCAAAGTCATAAATCAACATCTACTTGAATAATACAGTAGGCAAAATAGAGACATTTCTGTCAAATGAATTTAATTTTTATGATTTTAGAATTTTAGAGGCTTCCACATTTCAATAGATGTAATTTGGGAAAACATAAGTAAGATTGGTTATAAGAAACTCGACAGAGGAAAGTTTTGATTGAACATGATCATTTTATGATGTATCACAGCTGTCGAAAAATATGACCACACACTAGGTGCTCTGAATAAGTTACAACAAACATTAACAAACAATTCTTAAAAAGTAGCAGCCCTTAACTCTACAAGTTGTAGAAGCAAATACAAAACAACTGTCACATGCATCAGATCCTGATGTGGGTCATTATCTTGTCTTTTGACAACATTTTCTTGGGAATTGTAGCATGGAGCAAAGGACAAGTCTTAAAATTTCTTCTTATATAAGCATAAGTGCTATCAAGATAACCTTATCCTCAGGGGTCATATAAATCTAACTGCATTTAAATATCTCACATTCCAATATTTCATTGAGAATTAGGGCCTCAGTATATACATTTAAAGGTGTCAGAGTTCTATAATAGAACAGGATTGAAAGTTGCCTATTATTTTTTATTGTTGCTACAGTTAGATGTTTATATTTTCTCTGTGTAACAAACTAAGGAATTTTAAGAAAGGATGCATTGAAAATGAGGACAATGTATTCACATGCAACATTGCCAAGGTAGACTGTAATCCTGAAAATTTGACAGTGAGGCACAGACAGATTTATGAAGCACAGTGCTTTACTGTTTTTATACATATTAAACTTTCTAAGAAGTACAAGTAAGGACAAAACTAGGTTGGTGTGAGAAGACCATTTCACAGGGCAGGTGCTGTTCCCTACACACCATGTGGATCTTGCTTTCTGCTCTTGCCAACTACCTTCTGGGTTGGTTTATCTAACATGCTCATACTTTTGTTGCTGTAAGACTATATTTTGAAAGTCACTCTTTAGATATTATGAGTTAAATATTTCATACGAAATATTTTTTAAACATTTACAGATTTTTTGTGAGATAATAAATTATTTGACATTGCAGATATTTCTTTTCAGATGATGAAACTTGTCATTAACATGAAGTGGGAATTACAATTTTAGAAATAATTCAGACGGAGAAAATTCAGACTAAGTTTAAACCAAAAAAGTTTAATACAGACAAATATTAACTTTAACAGTAGAGTTTAATAAAAACTCAGGTGCACACACAATAGCAGAAGGATATCACTTAGGCCTTATGGATTCCTGCAGAACTACTGGTCGTCAGTCCGTGTTAGAAGTTGGGTTCCAAGATCAGTGAAAGAATACAGTAGTGACAGTAGTACTACTGACTGAGATAGCAGCAGTGGTGTTGTTGAACTCACCAGCAAGGCATGATAGTAATTAAAAACAGAATCAAAGCTTTTCCATCAGACCTTCTTTTACTAGGCTGTCAAGAAAAGGTGCGGCCAACATTTAAGGAGATTTTCCTATATTCAAGTAATTTAGTCAAGGAAAATCTCCCATAAATATGACCATTGGATTATGTCTTAATTGATTCTAGATCTAGTCAAGCTGATAACCAATGTTTACAATCTGAGGGCATAAAATGGAAAATAGCCTCATGAATGACGAGTCCTTGTACAAGTCTAGATAGAAGTCAGATGTCATTGGAAGAATAGTTTTGGTCCACATAATAGTGATGAACTTTCCCCAGACCCTTGTGGCATAATGGAACTTTGGTTACTAACAAAGGAATAAACTGTCTTCTGTATTCTAGGCAGGCTGCAGTTGGTAAGTCATCATGTGGAGGAGTTGGAAAATTGTTAGTATATGAAGCCATGGTACTCACAAGTGTTGTGCATTCTGAGAGAGTTGTCATACAGCATGCAGGCTCAAGCAGACAATGGGTAAGAAGGAGACACAACAAAGAAATCACTGTGCTAGACTTCTCCTTACCCCAGCATGGAAGTGAACATGGAGGCTGGAATCCTCTCTGAGGTGACTGGAGCAAGATAGAGATGGAGTGAGGGAGGTGGGTGTGGGATGGGGGGGGGTTATGTTCATTATAGGTATATTCAAATTGTATGCATACTTTAAACATGTATGTGTACTTAAAAGTATGTCAGTTATATAATATTGAAATAGTCTATTTAACTCCCAACAATCTAAAATCTGTTCATTCTTTAATCTAATCTATTTATATCTAAAAATTTTAAGATTCTCACAGTAATTTTACCTTTAAATTTTATTTTATATTATTATCTGTGTGAGAGTGTATCTTTCTATATGTGAGTGTGTATGTATTTACCTGTCTATCTCTGTCTGTCTCTGTATGTTGTCTGTCTCTGTATATCTTTCTCTGTCTCTCTGTCTCTGTCTGTCTGTCTGTCTCTTGCTCTTTCAGTATGTATGTATCTGTGTTTTGACACATACAGGTGTACATGTGAACAGAACATAAGTAGAAATCATGCTCAAACCTTTTTACATTGGTTCTCTCCATCCAGCTAGGTTCCTGCAATTATATTCAAGTCAAATGCTTTGTATAGAAAGTACAGTGACCTGGTGAGACATCTCACCAACCCTATGATGAAGCAATTTAAATATCTTTTTATGTTTTTTATTTATGTCTTTACTGTTTTGATTTGTTTTTTTCTGAGGCAAAGACTTGATACATAGCTATGGCAAGCTTTTATTTAGACTTGTCCATCTTCGAACATGACACAATTCTCCCTCTAACAAGTAATGGGATTATGGATGTACCCTACCATATCCAGAAAATTTACATTTGCTTATCTTTTTCTCAGAGTTCAGTGGTCCTGCCTTAACACTCTACACCATTCTTCCATGTCTTTGTTAGGGGTCGTGTTGCAAATGTGCATTCATACAATTAAGGTTAGAAGCTAGTTTCAGAGTTCACGCTTATAGCAGCTGCCCATCTTCTTTATGTTTTTGCAAAAGTGCCCTCACTGAACCTTGTGCATATTAATGCTGCAAGACTATCTTGCAAATGAGATTCAGAGATATATTTGTCTTTACCTGCTCTGCACTAGGAATGAAAGTACATGTCATCACATTTGACTTGAGACAAGGGTTTTGGTTCTGGAACTTAGGTCTTTATTCTCAGAAGGTAAGCACTTTAGCTATCTTAGTCCCTCTTACTTTCTCTACATTACACCTTCCTAGAGCATCAGAAAAGAAAAGCTTACATCATTCCTAAGTTACATAACTGTCAAGAACTTTTTGTGGAAATTAACTTCAGGTAAAATAAAATCCCCTATCAATTCTCTGTATGATAAATTCCTATGCATTATTCTAGGGTTGTATGCCTTATTTCTAATGTATATTGGTATGTAATTTCCTTTTCTTTCTTTAAGTACGTCAAATTTTTAAAGCTTATATTTTCTTCAATGAATAACGTCTAAAAGTCTGATATATAAATAAACTACATATTATTGAAATTCTCCACATCATTGGTAATTATTTGCTGGCATTTAGAATGTCGTAAGATATTATTATTATTTTTTGGCCTTGATATTTACAACCTTAGCTGTATGACTACTGAAAATATCACTGACAAATGTCAGAATGTATCATCATGAATATATAGTTTCTCACTTTTAATTCTCAAAAAAACTTTCAGCATAGAGAAAAATAAATCAGTATTTCCACAATAATACTGGGAGACTCCACATGGGAATCCAAGCTCATTTCTCTTTCTCAGTAGTCATGCAATTCTTCAAAATGTTCTCAAACTTTACTTTTTCCTGCTGAACAACTGTACGTTTTAGCATTTAAGTCTTCCTTTGATCCCATCATCATAGATCTAGATCTCTAAAGTCACTTTAATTATGTTTTAAATGCAATAGTACTACATCAATTTCTCCCTGCTTTTCTTTCCTCCAGTCCCTCCCAGCTACTCCCTATCAAACTATTCCATGTTACACTTATCTCAAGTTCTAGCCTCTTTTTCTTTTTTATTGTTGTTACTACATATGTTTAAGTATGCATAAATATATAACTGGTCAATATTTGTTGCTCACATTGCATATATGGTGTCAGCGTGTGTGCCATTTTTTATCAGAGAAGGAAACAAGGAGCTCATCTCTTTGAAAGGCTGATTCTCCCTCTCTCAGTAATCATTAGTTGCCTGTAGTTCTTTGAGTAACAGAAGAAATCCTGAGACAAGTCCACTAACTTGTTCCAATCTTGTTTCACAGCAGACTTCCTGACATTCTTGTTCTTAAAGAGAAGCTTCTTTCATGAAGGGTGACAGCTATATTTACCAATAAATGTGTCTCAGGAACAAGGACAATTGCAGGCTTCTATATTTTGTTTTCAACAATCTGTGAATGAAATAAGACTAAAGCTTCATTACTCAGTATTTTGGCTGCAATGAATTCAACTTTGTCTGGCTCTTTTCAATTTGAAGTGTTTTCTCTCTTCAGAACACTTTTCTTCACTTTCTACTTTGCTAGTTCATGACCTATGTTTCTCCCTGCTATTTTTTTTTACTTGATTATAGAGAATTTCTCTTGTGATATGATGGAAATAAATTGTTCTCCTACAAAAGCTGTTTGTTATCCCTTATTTTTCATTATGATTCTTTTATTATCAAAATACATAGATGAGTAAAGGAAACAATTTGAACTAATGTTAAATTTGTATTCTATTTTGAGATCATATTATAATTTACAACTCTGTCTCTGACCCAGGTATGTACTGATAACTCTGTTTTCCCTATGGCCTCCTATGTCTAATTTTAAATCATTTCTACCAACCTCATTGGTCTGTGATAGACTTCTCAAATGTCTATCTTTTGTTTATTTGGCAAACAAATCAAGTAATTAACAGTCATCCTGGGTTAATAACTCACTGTTACTTCACTTCATGCTATTCTCATAAAACATTATGGACATCAGACAGAATTTTTAGGAGTAGTTTAATTCATATAGCATGTAAAACTTAATAATAGTTTCCATGTTTAGATCAATTTGCCTGAAAGCTACTAATTAAATTTCAGTCATTACAATTAACACCTTTAAATATTTGTATGCTCCAAAATATAATGAAAATTCAATTTTTAATTCAAACAATTTTATTGTAGTAAATAATAACATTAAAATTAATTCTTACCATAATTTATTCACTATTCTCTATGTAGATTTTTCAAATTTTCACTGTGTCACTTGAAAATTATCTGGTGTTTCTTAATTTTATAAGACAAATTTAACATGAAACAGACCCATACCTAAATAATTTAGGTTGTTGAAAATTAGGTCATTTTTTCCAAGTGAATATTCCAACTTCTGACTTTTGATGTCTCTTTTCTCAACATATCATTCATTTGCTGGAATGTCTCCTAAATTTCCAGTAACATTGGATTAAAGCAGAAAACTTGATTAATTTCAGATTAAGCATATTTGGCATAGATTGTAAACTCTGATTTTACATGCCAAACATTTTTATACTAGAGACTACAAAATGAGCTCAGCTGTTATACATTATAAATGGTGGTTGCAGCTACTAGATATTTTAGTTATAGTACATTTTTTATGATTTTATACTTTTATATATATTTAAACTTGAACAAGTTGCAAAAATGAAATTTGTAAGTCACGTAAAACTCTTTTCTCAAAATTACCAACAGATTATATCTAGACACTTTTATTATTCCCTCTCTCTTTCTATCTCTGTCTCTCTCTGTCTCTGTCTGTGTCTCTGTCTCTCTCGCTGTCTGTCTCTCTCTTTCTCGCTCCACTTTGTTCTTAAAAATTGAAAGTAAGTTGGAATATCATGTCTGTTAACCTCTATGTAATTTACTAATAGACAGCATATCCTTAGAGTAGAACAATATTAAGATAAGCAAAATAATATTAAATTAGTGATATTAATGTTTAAAAGAAATAATAATAAAAAGACAAATGTGTACGTTTGTTAGGAACAGAATTACAGAATTTTTAAATGGAAAATACACTTTAATAGTCACATAATAAATTGTGTGGCTTATTCAAAACTCTTAGCCATCATAGATATCAGACTCATTTTGAGGACTTTAGAAAACACAACAGGAGCAGAAATCTATTGAAAAGATTGAATAATGGAAACAGCATGTGGTGCACAGTTTGAGAGACCCATGTGTACCCTAGTCAATTTACTAGCTCTGACAGTCACTGCAATTTGCTATGTTGAGATTATTAATCATCAAAATATATATAGTTCTGAAGAGCACAAAGAACTGTCTTTGAGTAGCATGGGAAACATAACTAGAGTTTAGTGAATTGCAGAGTTCTTAATAGCTAAAAGTTCCATTATTGATCCTTGAATCTGTTAAATTAGTGGCTCTATGAATGGAAGAGGGAATTAGAATCAATAAATGGCGCTGAATATGTAAGAACACTTTATCTAGCATGTATTAAACCCTGGGCTCAAACTTCAAAATCACAACAAAAATTAATTAATAAATCAAACAATTAATTAAAAGACATGTTTGAGAATGTTAGAAGCATCAACGACTATTCTATAGCATGACTACTTAGCAAGGTGGAATGTGTAGGGGGGAAGTATGGCTTGAATAAAAATCTGGGGCATAGATGATCCATCACAGGGAATTATGGGCATGCAAGATGGTTTTGAGGGAAAAACTACTTATAGTCCTAGCAGGGTAGGAAGCTATCTTCCCTACTCATATGCATACATAACCTGTTAAACATGTTTAAGAAACTGTCTACTGTTTTTAAATTGCCTAGAGCTAGTCAAATTGTGTCTCTATTCCCATATACAGTAGGAAGGCTATTATTACTAATGCTTTGACTATTAAATTGTTATGGGAAACTCCAAAATAAATGTCACATCATAGAGACAGAGTATCAGAGTACACCTTAAATAGTACTTAATTTTTGTAGGCTTACGTACACATTTGGGGGGGGATTATTACATTTTAGTGATTTCTCCTGCTCTAAAATATCAGTGTCTAAAAAATGGAGAATGGTAAATTCCCGTGTTTGCTCTCACCACACCTCTGTGATCTTGCCTCTTGTGGCTCATATTCTGCATGACTGCTCTGCTCATCAAATATATTACCCACATTCCTGCTTATGGATATTTGAACTTAAAACTCTTTCTTCTGGCGTATCCAGGTTCCAGATAAGCTCAATCCACCCATCCTCTCCTTCTTAGAATCCTTCTAATAGCATTTGATCAATTAGAGCTGCCCAAGTCATACCATCAAAATTATAACCTCACTTTCCCAGCTCCAGTCTTACCAATATTACAGCATTTTCTACTACCTGGTAAACAATACGCTTACTGAGTAGTCAACCATCTACTCTCACCAGCAGATGACTAAGCCACATAAAAAAGTAGTTGTGTTCTATACTATACTTTCAGTATTCAAAACAATATCTAGCTCATTACAAATATTTAACCCATCCATAAAAATGAGTAGATACCACATATTGCCATTTGTTATTTATTTTGTCAATAAGAAAATAAAATCCCATAAATGGTAAGCAAGCTATTCATAGTAGAATTGTATGGTTACAGTGCTAGGACTGGCAAAAGTGAAATGCATTTGTATAGATTGATAGCTGGAGAAGGCTGTAAACTACAGAAAATGAGAACTACTCAATTTATTCAGTCATAGAAAGTCAGGGGCAATATATCTAATCTCATCACTGTTGTTTTTTGAGTTGTGTTAAATTAACATTGAAATGACAGTTACATTTTAAACATAGCTGTTAACTCTGAATCAATGTTGCTTAGCTTACTCAAAGCTGATCACTATTCAGGGTTGCTTAGTTTAAGAGTACATAATCTTGATGCCATGTTATTTGAAGAATGATATTTTTGAGAGAGAATCATTTAGAAGTATGCATGGGAAAAATTTATAGCATACCACTTGTATTGTCTTCTATATCACAGAAAACATAAATTTCCTGAGTTTTGATGGCTGCTAGGAAACATGATCAAATATCCTGTTGGATGAATTAGCATATAATATCAGTATCACAAATACACAGTAACAGTCTTGTGCTGTCATTATTTACTATGCAAAGACACTGAGGCTTGCATAGAACTTACAGCTGATTAGAAAACATGAAAGTAATAGACAGTGGCTCTTAATGTAAAACATTAATTCATGAGGATAGAATAACTATAATTATAATGTGGTTGATATTGTTCTACCGATAAAACTCTAATAATCCCAGGATTTCATAGATATTAAAGGAAAAGAGCACTTAGCTGTTAACTTGAGGAATATATACGGTTTACTGATTATGTTTCTGACATTAAATTGGTAATGAGTTCTCTGTTTGATGTAGGGTTGGTGAAGATACTTTCTCAATTTGTAGCCTGCTGTTTCATCCTATTGATAGTGTCTGTTGCCTTATATAAGCTTTTCATTTTCAGGAGGTCCCATTTATCAATTGTTGATCTTCGTGCCTGAGCTAATGGTGTTCTATTCATGAAGTTGTCTTATGTAACAATGTGGCCAAGGCAGTTTCCCATTTTCATTTCTATCAGATTTAATGTATGTGAATTTATGTTGAGGTCTTTGATCTGTTTGGACTTGAGTTTTGGGCAGGTTGATAGATATGGGTCTATTAGTATTCTTATACAATCAGACATCTAGTTTGACCAGTACCATTTGTTGAAGATGCTTTCCTTTACTCCACTGTATGCATTTGGCTTCTTTGTCAAAAGCCAAGTTTCCATAGGTGTGTGGGTTCATTTCTTAGTCTTTTATTCTATTTCATTGATCAGTCTGTCTATTTTATGCCAATAACTGGAGGTTTTTATTACTATTGCTCTGTTGTATGACTTGAAACCAGGAATGGTGCTACTTCCAGATATTCTCTTATTATATGAGATTCTTTTAGCTATCTTAGGTTTTTTGTTTTTCCATATAAAGTTGAGAACTGCTGTTTCAAATTCACTCAAGAATAGAGCTGGAATATTGATGGCAGTTGCACTGAATATGTAAATTGCTTTTGGTAAGATGGCTATTTTGTTATGTTAATCCTTCTTATCTTAGAGCATGAGAAACTTTTACATTTTCTGATATCTTCTTCAAATTCTTTCTTGGGAAACTTGAAGTTCTTATCATACACTTTCTTGGTTATAGTTTAAAGATATTTTATATTGTTTGTGGCTATTTAAAAGGGTCTTGTTTTCCTAATTTCTTTCTCTGCTAGTTTATTGATTGTATAAAGGAGGGATGATAATTTTTTTTAATAATTTTGTATCTGACCACATTGCAGAAAGTAATTATCAGATATAGGAGTTTTGGGTTAAAATACTTAGAGTGACTTACATATACTATCATACAAAGATTTAAAAAAAAATTAGATACCTTTGTGAAATAACCCATTTTTAAATGGGTTCAGAACTGAACAGAGAATTTTCAACAATCTCTAATGGCCATGGAGCCCTTAAAATACTAAAATCCTCTGTCATCAGGGAAATGCAAACCAAAATGACACTGTAGTTCTATTCTACAGTAGTCAGAATGGCTAAGATCAAAACTCAAGTGACAGCACATGCCGGTGACATTGTGGAGCTAGGGAGCACTCCACTACTCCTGATGGGAGAGCAAATGTTTATAAATTCTCTAGAAATTAATGTGATTGCTTCTGGCAAAATTGGGAATAGTTCTACCTCAAGACCCAGCTATACCATATATCATCTGGGTATATGCCCAGAAGTTGTATAGCTGGGTTCTCAGGTAGCTATTTGTCAATTCTTGATCTTAGAACATAAGCTATTGGTGTTCTGTTCAGGAACTTTTCCACTGTGCCCATGTGCTCGAGGTTCTTCCCCAGTTTCTTTTCTATTAGTTAGTTAATCTGGTTTTATGTGTGGGTCCTTGATCCACTTGGACTTGAGCTTTGTATAAAGAGATAAGAATGGATCAATTCACATTCTTGTACAGGCGAACTGTGAATTGAACCAGTACCATTTGTTGAAAATACTTTTTTTCTACTGGATGGTTTTAGCTCCTCTGTCAAAGATCAAGTGACTATAGGTGTATGGGTTCATTTCTGTGTCTTCAGTTTAATACCATGGATCTACCTAGCTGTTACTGTGCCAATACTGTGCTGTTTTTGTCATGATTGCTCTGTTATAAAAAGAACACAATAAGTTAGACTCCAGAGAACCAAATAACCTTATTAAAAATGGGGTACAGAGCTAATCAAAAAATTCTCAACTGAGGAATACCACATGGCTGAGAAGTGTCTAAAAAAATGAGCAACGTTCCTAGTTATCTGGGAAATGCATATCAAAACAACTCTGAGATTCTACCTCATACCAGTCAGAATTGCTAAGATCAAAAACTCAGGTGACAGAAGATGCTGGAGAGGATGTGGAGAAAGATGAACACTCCTCCATTGCTGGTGAGATTGCAAGCTGGTAAGACCACACTGGAAATCAGTTTGGCAGTTCCTCAGAAAACTGCATATAGTACTACCTTAGGAATCAGCTATACCATTACTGAGCATATACCAAGAAGATGCTTCAGGGTGTAATAAGGACACATGCTCCACTATATTCATAGAAGCCTCATTTATAATAGCCAGAAGCTGGAAAGAACCCAGATGTCCCTCAACAATGGAATGGATATACAAAATGTGGTACATTTACACAATGAAATACTCAGCCATGAAAAATAATGAATTCACAAAATTCTTGGGCAAATGGATGGAACTAAAAAATATCTTCCTTAATGAGATAACCCAATCGCAAAAGAACACACATGGTATACAGTTACTTATAAGTGGATATTATCCCAGAAGCTTGGGATACCAATTATACAATAAACAGACCATATGAATTTCAAGATGAAGAAAGACCAAAGTATGGATACTTTGGTTCTTCTTAGACGGGAGATCAAAATACCCATGGAAGGAAATACAGGGACAAATGGTGGATCAGAGACTGAAGGAAAGGCCATTTAGAGACTGCCCCACCTGGGGATCTATCCCATATATAGTTTCTAAACCCAGACACTATTGTGGATGCCAACAAGTGCTTGCTGACATGAGCCTGAAATAGCTGTCTCCTGAGTGAGGCTCTGCCAGTGGCTGACAAATACAGAAGAGGATGCTCACAGAGTAGAGTAAATTATTTTTAAATAGAATAATCTTAATCTTAAAAAGACATAAACGTTTCTCTTCCTCTCTCACATTCTTTTTTGGCTGAATTCTGACCGCAATAATCATTTCTGCAATCTGATATGTCTGTCATCTTCTGCTTGCCTACGGTATCCAGCTTTCAGATAATGTAGTATATTGTGTTTACTCAATGTTACATGTCCCCCTTTCTTATATTTCAGTACTCTAAAATTAAACTGATTCATCGCTGTGTATCTGTTATACAACTGTAATGTATATAGATGTATGTGTAAATCACTAATATATTCACAGGTATTTAAACATCATTTATACCAGTGGGCTCTATTACACATGATGTATTTTAGACCTATGTAATGTAATTCATCAATAATTTATGTAACTTAATACAACAGTATTTTTAAAACATCAATATAAAAATAATTTATTAAGACATCATATTTGGGAAGAGAGCAGAGTAATAAAAATCTATACTATGTCTCCTGTATGTTCATGTATGCTTACTCATATAGAAAGTTTTTAGCCTAACTGTAATTTATGATATTCAAATGGTAAAATTATGACAAATTTCATGTTTTGTTACATGCCTGCTCCATGTACTTCCCTTTGCTGGTAGTCTTATAGAAGCGATTTGAAATCTCTTATAAGAATCTAATTATTCTTTTTTATTCACTTTAGTTTTTATTTTCTTTATTTATATTTCAAATGTCATCTACTTTTCTTGTTTCCCCTTCAAACCCCCCCTATTCCATCCCCCATCCATCTGTTCCCCACCCCTCCCACTCCCTCTTCCCTGTCCTAACATTCCTATACACTGGGGCATTGAGCCTTCACAGAACCTAGGCCTCTACTTTCATGGATGTCCAACAAGGCCATCCCCTGCTATATATGTGGCTGGAGCCATAGGTCTTTCCATGACCTATGCTTTAGTCCCTAGGAGCTCTAGATATACTGGTTGATTCATATTTTTGTTCCTCCTAAGGGATTGCAAACCCCTTCAGCACCTTGGGTCCTTTCTCTAGTTGGCACATTAACTTATAGCAAGGCCTATGCTTATGTCATTTTCCTAATTTGATTTCAAACTCAGCATCTACTATATGCTTGAACAGATACCTGTGTAAATGCTTCCAAGGCCAAAAGAAGAGGCTGACCTGTGAGCAATGGTCCCTCTGCAGGACTCTACCAGATTAACCAGCTAAAATTATTAGCAATTCAATCCTGAGCATTTTACTTAATCTCTCCAGGATTTCATCATTTTATAAAATGCAACTTTCTGTGATAGTTAATTGTATCACAAATGTAAAGTGTCTAAAACAAAACTTATATATCACAAAAAATGGCATAAATAGATTAAATGGGAAAGATCAGGAAGGCACTGATTATGTTATGCTTGCATGTTGCTTGGATCTAATACCATCCATACATTTCACTTTTCTAAATCTCATAGCATTAGACAAATCTGAAATCAAAAGAGATAGATCTAACTGAACAGGAAGGAATCTCCCTCAAGAGATTTACAAAATGAGCTTGGAGTAGTAGCTGAATCTGGTGAGGGTATAGAGGAGCATGGCCTTTTAAATGAGTCTGGCCAAACTTTATACTCTGTGGCTATTGGCAATTGGTTTTTTGTCAGGTTATTAAGTACTAACTTATTGGTTTATATGTTGATAATATATGACTCAACTTCTGTGGAGGATCAAGAATTATAATTAGTCTTTGACATCACATGTATAATGCTGGCCTAATAGCTCTTCAGATTTAGAGATTTCTGAACTGTTCTCCTGTCATCATGAATATATATGAGCATGTTGAATCTCTTACCACTACACAATTATGGAAGCATCACTTGCTTGTTACAATGAAGCTCATAAAAATACGTGCTAAGGACTACAGAAAATTGGACTAACATGGGATATGGTGGATAGGAATACTTTCCTTTAATGATCATGAAAGAAACAGAGATGTACTCAGATACTTGATTTTAATAATCAATGTGTTCTTGTAACATGTCAGAGAATGTGGAACATGGAAAATGAACAAGGCAGAATCTCTGCCTTATGGGAGTTCAAAGGTAATTCAAGTGTAAAGGAATGAGCTACAGCTTAGATCAGTCACTCTGGCAGATGCATTATGGGAGTACCCAGAGGCAGCTTCTACTTTTAAGAAGGAAAGGCAGATGAACATAGAAAATGTAGTACAAAAACAAACTGGATATCTGGGGATATTCAACAGTAATGATCAAAGAGTCATTCAAACAGTGGTAACCTTCAAACACATAAAATTTCTCATGGTCCTGCCCCATAATTTATCAAGCATTTTACTCTAAAATTTGTTTTGATTATCACCAAAGAGGAATTAGAAGGGTTTGACTGAAGCATAGAAATGTAAGGTAGAGAATTTATAGCTTTGTCTAGAGTCTTATATCTAATCAAGGTGTGAGTGCACTACTCTTAAGAGCATGACCTTCTTGGTTATAAACAATGTATCACAGAAGCTAGGCCAGCAAAGATACACTGTCATAATTCACTGCATTATTAGGGACAGCCTGAATAATGAATAGTTAATAAAGACTAAAGATGCCTGGCAGAAAGAGACCTTCAGATACATGGCAAGTTCTAAAAGGTAAGCTCCCTTTTAGGCAGCTAGAAAACCTGAACTTAGAAAAACCCATGTGAAAGGGAGTTAGTTCCTTTTACTAATCTTTTTTTTTTTATATGTACAGCAAGTTTCATTTTTCATCAGTCTTTACCATGCTTTATGACTAGCAGCCATGCCTCAGTTCCTTTTGTACCTGCCTCTGGATCATATGAGTGGGAAAAAAATAACCAAAACCCACATCAATTTACTTAGAATATATAATATTATTATAAAATAATGAGTTTTAAGCTATGTGTGTTCAGAATGTTGATTATTATCCACATGCATTTTCTATTTCCTGTAGGTGAGCAGAGAAAAATAAATTCAATCACAGTCCCTATCTGTAAACAGGGAACCACTTGGCAGATGCTCACTGAATAGCACTGAACTGATTCAAGAAAGTAGAGACAAACTTTATTTGGGAGATGGGCTGAATATTGAGACCATTAATCTAGGTCATAAACACACACACACACACACACACACACACGCACACACATGCACATACTCACTGCATTCTTGGGGATAGCCTAGATAATGAATAGTCACTAAAGTCTAAAGATGCCTGGCAGAAAGGTATCTTCAGATACTTGGCAACATTCTAAAATGTAAGCTATCCTTTGGTAGCTAGAAAATCTGGACTTAGAATATATGTGAGTGTATACACACATACACACACACACACACTCAAACGCACAATTTTTATATTTATTATATAGTAAATAAAATCAAACTGCTGTACCTCTTATGTAAAGTTCATTTTAACTAAAAATAACTTAGGAATTACGTTTTTAATGAGAAAAGGAGACAGAAAACAACTTAAAGAAATATGTTAATTTTGTTGTTGTCTGGTGATATGGTTCAGTGGCAGAATATGTACATAATGAAGAGTTCTGGAATTATACCCCAACATCCATAGAGGGAGGGAAGAAGAGAGGGAAAGAGAGAGAGAAGAATGTCAAATAACAGGCCCCAAAGAGTAACAAGCTGTGTTTTATAAAAATAATAAACTTAATTGGTAGCAGTAACTAAATTATTTAAGAGGACATAGGAAAGAACTGGGTGCACCAGATGAGAGAGCACTTTACGAAACATAGGAATATGGCTGATTGTTGAGCATGTTCTTAAGACCAAAATTGGGGGGGGGATTTATTAACAGAAAATGGGGAGGCATGAATGTGAAAATGAAGGCAGAATGCATGTTACAGAAGTTATTGATGAAGACACCATTGTCAGCCTGGCTACAATCTCTTGCTGTGATAATAGTTAATGAAGCTAGCTCCAGGTAGCATCTGTCCTGCTGTGTCTTGTCTGGCTGGTGTGTCACTCCATCCTGTGGTAGCCACCACACTATAAGCAAGCACAATGCAAGGGTTCCTTCTCTTACCTTCCAGTAATATGCCTGCCTGAAAAGAGAGTTATTATCCTCACATTTCAGATAAAAATAGAAAAACACATGGTATAAGAATTATTTATGGAATATTTAGAACAAACTTCTCACACAATAAACACATTCCACTTAAGTTTAACTGCATGTTATACATACACACACACACAAAATATTTTTGTGTGCTATATTTTTGTGTGTGTGAAATTAATCTATCATCTTCTCCTAGACCTCTTAGAAAGTATTACATAACGTATCTAGGTAGTTCTAAACTGCTGGCCCAAGCAATAGCAACTAAAAATCAAATATCTGTAATGTTATGTTTTAAATTAAGCTTAACTAATGTTAGTTATGGCTTGTTTATGCAAGGGATAATGTTTTCTACAGAAGTGGTAACTGTTCAGGCTTATATTAAGATGTAATATGAAAAAATAAATAAATAAGATAAAAATATAACTCACCCATTTGAGAAGAAAGTAATTTGAAAATGGCAAGTGCCCCGACTTGAGAATGTCAACTGCATACATACATCTGGGTATCTCTTCTTGCATAAACACATATGGACATAAAATGTGAAGTAATAAACAGTATTCTGTGGCAAAGGTTGTAAACCATTGTCAAATTCCCCTTGCTCGGGTTATGTAGATGGAAGGGTTAAGCCTCAGAGCTCTCTTCAGCTTTTAGCACTTGGACTCCTATTTACTTTAATGGAAATCACTTTTCCAAGGCACCATGCAGAGATTTGAAACACAGGGTGAAAGGTCATCCTGCAACTCTAAGAATAATAAATTCGCAATTTGTACTTTCCTGACCTCTAGAAATATTTTGAGGTGTTTGAGGCCAAAGAAAACAAAGCAGTGCTTTGAAAGGGCTGGGGGAACTATCAATTGATCAATTTAAGAGGGATTATCTGATAATTGGGTAAATATATTGTTATTGATGTGTAGAAAGAGGAAGATGTGCCAAGAAAAAACTAATGGCTAGACTGAGATTTATCTGCTAATCCTTGTAGGAGGCAGTTTACTGAGGACATGAGTAATTGCTCTGCTAACAGATTTATCCTTCTTTTAAGCCCATTTGGGGCTTAAATCCTCCCTTTTCTTCCCAGCAGTTCAAAATGTGGCTTGAATCACTGTTGCCCACTGTGCTAGACTTTTCAATACTGCCTGGGCATGGTTAGACTCCAACTCCTTTGATTACACATGGATGCTACAAAGGGGTTTTCTGGCCAGATGTGCTTTGAATGAACTCACAGGAATTTTACATTTGACTAGGTTACCTGAAGATAATTGTCTCTTTTTCTGCAGCCAAAATTTTTGATTAATAAATTTTCTTTGTATTCCAACTGCAGTTTTCCTTCAGTCCACTCGTCCAGTCCTCTCTATCCCCCCACCTCTCCCCCAATCCACTCCTCTTCTCTTTATCCTCAGAACAGGAGAGGTCTCACATGGATATCAACCAGCCCTAACATATCAAGCTGCAGTAAGACTAGGTGAATCTTTGCTTATTGAGGTTAAAAGAAACAGCTCAGTAGAAGGGAAAGAGTCCCAATGGCAGAGACTGCCCTGGCTCGGCTGGTTCTCCACATGAAAACTGTGCTGTGCAATTGTTGGTTTTATACAGAGGGCCTGGGTCAATCCTTGCATTCTTGCTGGTTGGAACATTCAGTCTTTGTACATTCCAGTGGAACCAGGTGAGTTTATTCTGTAGTTGTGATATCCTTGGCCCCTCTTACTCCTGCAATCCTTCCTTTCTAGCCTCTACAGGATTCCCTAAGTACTACCTAATATTTGGCTTTGTGTCTCTGCATCTGTTTCCATCAGTTTCTGGGAGAAGCCTTGCTGATGACAGTTATGCAATGTATATGCAAATAGAGCGGAATGTCATTAACAGTGTCACGGTTAGGCTCCCTCTCATGACATGAGTCTCAGGTTATGCCAGTCATGGGAAGGAATTCCCTTGTTATCTGCTCCATCTTTGCTTCTGCACATCATGTAAGCAAGGCACATTGTAGGTGTAGGTTTTTTAGCTGTGTGGTTGTCCCAATCACTTCATTGGAAATCTTACCTGGTTATAAGAAATAGCCAGTTCAGGCTCCATATCTGCCATTGGTAGGAATCTGAGCTAGGGTTACTCTCCTAGATTCATGAGATTTTCCATTGCCTTGGGTTTCTAGCAAGTCCCAGAGATGTGCCCATCCAATCCCATTGTTTCTCCAAGTATTGTTTCCCTTCATTCTATCCTTACCCGATCTCTCCTTTTCCTACCCCAATCCCCATTCTTATTGAGTCCCCTCCCCACATCCACCCATGCTATTCATTCAATTTCTTCTTCTCAGTGAGATGCACCCCTCACCCTAGTCCTTATTGTTACTTAGCTTCTCTGGGTCCAAATATTGTAGCATGATTATCCTTTACTTTAAGCTAATACCTACTTATAAGTTAGTCTATACTAGGTTTGTCTTTCTGAGTCTGCATTTCCTCAGTCAAAACAATCTTTTCTTGTTTCATCTAATTGCCTGCAAATTCTGTCATTGTTTTTATTATAAGAGCAATATTCTATTGTGTAAATGTATCATATTTCCCTTATCTATTCTTCAGTTGAGGAATATTTAGGCTGTTTCTAGTTTCTAGATGTTATGAATAAGATGCTATAAACATAGCTGTGCCATTGTCCTTATGGATATAGTAAAGCATCCTTTTGTTATATGCCCAGGAGTGATATACTCGGTCTTGAGGTAGATCAATTCCCAACTTTCTGAGGAAACATTTTTTTTTCCAAAGTGGCACAGCCATAATTTTGACACGGGTTGTTTTGAAGTAGAATTTAAAGGATTCATGGAAGATTTCTAGACAAGGGAACAGGAAACTAAAGCTTTCACTCTGCTCTTTCCCTGCTTATTATGTGTACTGGCTAGTTTTGTGTGTCAATTTGAAAAATGTTGGAGTTATCACAAAGAAAGGCATGTCACTCGAGAAAATGCCTCTATGAAATCCAACTGTAAGGAAAATTTTCAAATAGTGATTAATGGTGGGAGGGCCTATTGTGTATGTTACTATCCCTGGACTGGTGTTACTGTGTTCTATAAGCTAGCAAGTTGAGCAAGCCAGTAAGTAACATCCCTCTATGACCTCTGCATCAGCTCCTGCTTCCTGAAATGAAGTTCCAGTCCTAACTACCTTTGGTGATGAACAGAAATGTGGAAGTATAAGCTGAATAAATGCTTTCATCTCAAAATTGCTTTATGTTTTGTGCAGGAATAAAAACTCTAAGACACTTTCCAATTTCCATCTGTACCCTAGAGTTAAGGCTGTCCTACAGCCCTCCAAACCCAAATTCCATCCAGGAGAGAGCTGTTCTCCCAGGAGTGCTTTCACTCCTTAGTCCACAGGTAAGGTCACCACTTTTGTTCTAATAACTGTACAAAGATTGTCCAGCTAGGAGCACACAGGGCAAAAGAATAGTGGAGCAGCTGGGGACAGCAACATATCAGTTGTCATCTGTACTCCAGAACTAAGACTGTACTACAGAATTCCATACAAAAATCCTGTCAGAAGAGAGCTGATCTCACGAGGAGTGGTGACATACCTAATATCACAGGCTCATAGGCCCCAGAAGGGACAATCTCCAGTCAGAGACAGCAATGTCAACTAAAACTAGAAATAACAAATGATGATAGGCAAGCTCAAGAAACCAATTGACAGAAACCAAGGTTACTTGGCAACATCAGGACTGGTTCTATCACCACAGCAAATCCTGGATAAGGCAACACACTGGAAAAGTGAGAATCAGATTTAAAAATCACTTCTTATGATGATGAATGAGACTTTAAGAAGGACAAGAATAATTCTCTTAAAGAAATACAGGAGAACACATGTAAACAGGTAGAAGCCTGTAAAGAGGAAACACAAAAGTCCCTTAAAGAATTGAAGAAAAACACAAACAGGTAAGGGAATTGAGCAAAACCATCCAGGATCTAAAGTGAAAATAGAAAAAATAAAGAAATCACAAAGGAAGAAAACCCTGAAGATAGAAAACCTAGGAAAGAGATCAGGAGTCATAGACACAAGCACCACCAACACAATACAAGAGATAGAAGAGAAAATCTCAGGTGCATAAGATACCATAGAAAACATTGATAAAACAGTCAAAGAAAATAAAAAATGCATAAAGAAGCCTAACCCAAAATATCCAGGAAATCAAGGATACAATGAGAAGACCAAACCTAAGGATAATAGGTATAGAAGACAGAGACATACCCAACTAAAAGGGCCAGTAAATATCTTCAACAAAATCACAGAAGAAAACTTCCCTAACCTAAAGAGAGGCCCATGAACATACAAGAAGCCTACAGAACTCCAAATAGATGGGAGCAGAAAAGAATTTTTTTCTGTCATGTAATAATCAAAACACCAAATGCACAAAATAAAGGAAGAATACCAAAAGCAGTAAAGAAAAAAGGTCAAGTGATATATAAAGGCAGACCTATCAGAATTATGCCAGACTTTTCACCAGAGACTATGGAAGCTAGATGATCCTAGGCTGATGGATGTTATACAGACCCTAAGAGAACACAAATCCAAGCCCAGGCAATTATACTCTACAAAACTCTCAATAATTATAGATGGGGAAAACAAGACATTTCATGACAAAAATAAATTTAAACAATATCTTTCTAGAAATCCTGCTCTACAAAGAATAATAGATGGAAAATGCCAATACAAGAGGAGAAACTACACCTTAGAAAAATCAAGAATGTAATCTTTCAGCAAACAAAAAGAAGATAACCACATAAACATAATTCTACCTCTAACAACAAAAATAAGAGGACGTAACAATCACTTTTCCTTAATATCTCTCAATATCAATAGACTCAATTATCCAATAAAAAGATATAGACTAACAGAGTGGATATATAAACAGGACCCAACATTTTGCTGCACACAGAAAACATATCTCAGTGACAAAGACAGATATTTCCTCTGAGTAAATGGTTAGAACAAAATTCCAGCAAATGGTCCCAAGAGACAAGTTGGAGTAGTGATTCTAATACCGAATAAAATCAACTTTCAACCAAAAGTTACCAAAAAGATAAGGAAGGACACTCCACACTCATCAAAGAAAAAATCTACCAAGATGAACTCCCAATTCTGAACATCAGTGCTCCAAATGCAAGGGCTGCCACACTAATAACAGAAACTTTATTAAAACTCAAAGCACAGATTGCACCTAAAACAATAAGAGTGGTAGGTTTCAACACCTCTCTCTCAGCAATGGACAGATCATGGAAACAGAAACTAAACAAAGACACATTGCAACTAACAGAAGTTATGAACATAAAAAATTAAACAGATATTTATAGAACATTTCATCCTAAAACAAAGAAATATACCTTCTTCTTATCACCTCATGGTACCTTCTCCAAAATTGACCATATAATTTGTCACAAAACAGGCCTTCACGGATACAATAAGATTGAAATAATCCCATATATCCTATCAGATCACCATGGACTAAGGCTAGTCTTCAATACCAATGAAAACAACAGAAAGTCCACATACACGTGGAAGCTGAGCAATGCTCTCAATGATAATTTGGTCAAGGAAAAAATAAAGAAATTAAAGTCTTTTTAGAATTCAATGAAAATGAAATCACAACATTCCAATCTTACAGGACATCATAAAAGCAGTGCAAAGAGGAAAATTTGTAGCCCTGAGTGCCTCCAAAATAAATAAATAAATAGATAGATAGATAGATAGATAGATAGATAGATAGATAAAGAAAGAAAGAAAGAAAGAAAGAGAGAAAGAAAAAGAGAGAGAGAGAGAGAGAATACACTAGCAGCTTGACAGAATACCTGAACACTCTATAACAGAAAGAAGCAAATAAACCCAAAAGGAATAGACAGCAGGAAATAATTAAACTAAAGGCTGAAAATAACCAGGTAGAAACAAAAAGAACTATACAAAGAATCAAAAGCACTAGGAGCTAGTTCTTTGGAAAAAATCAAAAGATAGATAAACCCTTAACCAAATTAACAAGAGGGTATGAGACAGTATCCAATTTAACAAAATCGAAAATGAAAATGGAGACATAACAATATAAGCCAAGGAAATCCTAAACATCATTATAAACTACTACAAAAGCTCATTCTCAGCAAAACTGGAAAATCTTGTATAAATGGTCAATCTTCTAGATAGATACCAGATACTAAAGTTAAATCAGGAACAGATAAATGATGCAAAAGGTCCCATAAGTCTTGAGGAAATAGAAGCAGCCATTAATAGTCTCCCAACCAAGAATAAAAAGCCCAGGACCAGATGGAATTAGTACAGAATTCTGTCAAAACTTCATCAAAGACCTAATACTAATACTCTTCAAATTATTCCAAAAAATATAAACAGAAGGAACACAATACAATTTGTTCTATGAATCCACAATTAAGCTTATACTTGCACTACACAAAGTCCCAACAAAGAAAGAGAACTTCAGACCAATTTCCCTTATGAGTATGGTTGCAAAAATACTCAATGTAATTCTCACAATCCATATGCAAGAACATATCAAAATGATCATTGATCATGATCAAGTAGGTTTCATACAGAGATTGAGGAATGGTTCAATGTGTAGAAATCCATCTGTGTAATCTACTATAAACACAAAAGCAAAAAAAAAAGATAATTTCTTTAGATGTTGAAAATGTATTTGAAAAAATCCTATAACATTTCATCATAAAAGCCTTGGAAAGATCAGGAATTCAAAACCCATACCTAAACACAACAAAAGCAATGTATAGCAAACCTGTAGCCAACATCAAACTAAACAGAGAGAAACTTGAAGCAATCACATTAAAATCAGGGTCTAGAAAAGTCTATCCACTCTCTTCCAACCTATTCAGTATAGTTTTAAAAATCCTAACCAGAGCAATTAGAAGCAGAAGGAAGAGAAAGGGAAACATATTGGAAAGGAAGAAGACAAAATATCACTATTCGTGTATGATATGATAGTATACTTAAGTGACCCCCAAAATTTCACCAGAGAATTCCAAAACCTGATGAAAACCTTCAGCAAAGTGGCTTGACATAGAATTAACTCAAATGATCTTTGCTGTCTGACAGAGTCCCAGGTTTAATATCCCTAGTTTAAGATCTCTGGTGTTACTAACCGCCAGGGTTTTGCCTGTGCTCAGGACCTGAGCAGACAGGTGGTTTGTCTGTGTGCCAGCCTGCCCTGGGGCCTGTGCCCTAAGTGGGGATTAGCACAGGGAGTGACTCCCCACCACCAACTTTGCTGCCTGATGGAGCAGAAAGACAGCACCAAGTACTGAGATATCCTGAGTTTAAGATCTCTGGGGGCACAAACTGCCAGGGGTATGCCTGCTCCCAGGATCTGGGCAGATCAGCGGTTTGTCTGTGTGCCATCTGGTCATGGGTCCTGTGCCCTACGTGGTGATTAGCATTTGGAGTGACTCCCCACAACCATCTTCACTCCATGAGAGAGCAAACATGGAGCACCAGGTTCACTGAGACAAACCAAGTATAATATCGCTTGGGACAAGACACAGCAGGGCTCCAACTGCACACAAGAGGAGGGCAGCACATCAGCAGTCTGTGCCAGGGGAAACCCAGTCATCCAGTGGTGTGAACATAGCCTTACAAGCTCACAGGAGATTGAAGCACCAACCAATGACAACAAGATCAACTAACACCAGTGAGAAATAGATGGCAAAATGCAAATGTAGGAACATTACTAAAAGAAATCAAGGCAATATGGCAGCATCTGAACCCAATTCCCAGCAACAGCAAGTCCTGGATACCCCAACACACAAGAAAAACAAGATTTGGATTTAAAATCACTGGTCATGGTGCTGTTAGAGGAACACATGAAGGACATAAATAAATCTCTTAAAGAAATTCACGAGAAAATGAAGCAAAAGTAAGAAGCCCTTACAAGGGAAACACAAAAATCATTTAAAGAAATTCAGGAGAATATGGGTCAACAGATAAAAGCCAGTAGAGGAAATACAAATATCACTTAAATAATGCAGGAGAAATTGAGTCAACAGTCAGAAGTCATGAAACAGGAAACACAAAAATCTCTTTTTTTTAATTCGATGTATTTTTTATTTACATTTCAAATGATTTCCCCTTTCCTGGCTCCTCACTACCCAAAAGTCCCATAAGCTCCCTTCTGTCACCCGGATTCCCCCATCCACCTCTTCCCACTTACCTGTTCTGGTATATCCCTATACTGCTGCACTGAGCCATTCCAGAACAAGGGGCCACTCCTCTATTCTTCTTGGACATCATTTGTTATGTAGATTATGACTTGTGTAATTCAAGTTTCTAGGCTAATATCTACTTATCAATGAGTGCAAACCATGATTGATCTTTTATGACTGGGTTACCACACTTAGTATGATGTTCTCCAGCTCCATCCATTTGTCTAAAACTTTTATGAATTCATTGTTTCTAATGGCTGAATAGTACTCCATTGTGTATATATACCACATTTTTTTGTATCCATTCCTCCGTTGAGGGACACCTGGGTTCTTTCCAGACTCTGGCTATTATAAATAGGGCAATCTGGAGGAAATGGACAATTTCCTTGACAGATACCAAATACCAAAATTAAATCAGGACCAACTAGACCATCTAAACAGTCCCATAAAGCCTAAAGAAATAGAAGGAGTCATAGAAAGTCTTCCAACCAAAAAAAGCACAGGACCAGATGGTTTCAGTGCAGAATTCTACCAGACCTTCAAAGAAGAATTAACACCAATACTCTTCAAACTATTCCACAAAATAGAAACAGAAGGAACACTACCCAATTCCTTCTACGAAGCCACAATTACGCTGATACCAAAGCCACACAAAGATCCAACAAAGAAAGAGAACTTCAGAACAATTTCCCTTATGAACATCGATGCAAAAATACTCAATAAAATTCTTGCCAACCGAATCCAAGAACACATCAAAACGATCATCCACCATGATCAAGTAGGCTTTATCCCGGGAATGCAGGGTTGGTTCAATATACAGAAATCCATCAATACAATCCACTACATAAACAAACTCAAAGAAAAAAACCACATGGTCATTTCATTGGATGCTGAAAAAGCATTTGACAAAATTCAGCATCCTTTCATGCTTAAAGTCTTGGAGAGAACAGGAATTCAAGGCCCATACCTAAACATAGTAAAAGCAATATACAGCAAACCGGTAGCCAGCATCAAACTAAATGGAGAGAAACTTGAAGCAATCCCACTGAAATCAGGGACCAGACAAGGCTGCTCCCTTTCTCCTTATCTTTTCAATATTGTACTTGAGGTACTAGCTCGGGCAATTCGACAACATAAGGAGGTCAAAGGGATAAAAATTGGAAAGGAGGAAGTCAAACTATCCTTATTTGCAGACGACATGATAGTCTACCTAAGTGACGCAAAAAACTCCACTAGAGAGCTCCTACAGCTGATAAACAACTTCAGCAAAGTGGCAGGTTATAAAATCAACTCAAGCAAATCAGTGGCCTTCCTATACTCAAAGGATAAGCAGGCTGAGAAAGAAATTAGGGAAATGACCCCCTTCACAATAGCCACAAACAGTATAAAGTATCTTGGGGTGACTCTTACCAAACATGTGAAAGATCTGTATGACAAGAACTTCAAGACTCTGAAGAAGGAAATGGAAGAAGACCTCAAAAAATGGGAAAACCTCCCATGCTCATGGATCGGTAGAATCAATATAGTTAAAATGGCCATTTTGCCAAAAGCAATATACAGATTCAATGCAATACCCATCAAAATCCCAACTCAATTCTTCACAGAGTTAGAAAGAGCAATTATCAAATTCATCTGGAACAACAAAAAATCCAGGATAGCTAAAACTATTCTCAGCAACAAAAGAAAATCTGGGGGAATCAGTATCCCTGACCTCAAGCAATACTACAGAGCAATAGTGTTAAAAACTGCATGGTATTGGTACAGTGACAGGCAGGAGGATCAATGGAACAGGATTGAAGATCCAGAAATGAACCCACACACCTATGGCCACTTGATCCTCGACAAAGAGGCTGAAAACATCCAATGGAAAAAAGATAGCCTTTTCAACAAATGGTGCTGGTTCAACTGGAGGTCAGCATGCAGAAGAATGTGAATTGATTCATCCTTGTCTCCTTGTACTAAGCTCAAATTCAAATGGATCAAGGACCTCCACATAAAGCCAGACACTCTGAAGCTAATAGAAAAGAAACTGGGGAAGACCCTTGAGGACATCGGTACAGGGAGAAAGTTTCCGAACAGAACACCAATAGCGTATGCTCTAAGAGCAAGAATTGACAAATGGGACCTCATAAGGTTACAGAGTTTCTGTAAGGCAAAGGACACCATCAAGAGGACAGATCGGCAACCAACAAATTGGGAAAAGATCTTCACCAATCCTACATCAGATAGAGGGCTAATATCCAATATATATAAAGAACTCAAGAAGTTAGACTCCAGAAAACCGAACAACCCTATTAAAAAATGGGGTACAGAGTTAAACAAAGAATTCTCACCTGAAGAACTTCGGATGGCGGAGAAGCATCTTAAAAAATGCTCAACTTCATTAGTGATTAGGGAAATGCAAATCAAAACAACCCTAAGATTTCATCTTACACCAGTCAGAATGGCTAAGATTAAAAATTCAGGAGATGGCAGGTGTTGTAGAGGGTGTGGAGAAAGAGGAACACTCCTCCACTGCTGGTGGGGTTGCAAATTGGTACAACCACTCTGGAAATCAGTCTGGCAGTTCCTCTGAAAACTGGGCACCTCACTTCCAGAAGATCCTGCTATACCACTCCTGGGCATATACCCAGAGGATTCCCCACCATGTAATAAGGATACATGTTCTACTATGTTCATAGCAGCCCTATTTATAATTGCCAGATGCTGGAAAGAACCCAGGTATCCCTCAACAGAAGAGTGGATGCAAAAAATGTGGTATATCTACACAATGGAGTACTATTCAGCCATTAGAAACAATGAATTCATGAAATTCTTAGGCAAATGGATGGAGCTAGAGAACATCATACTAAGTGAGGTAACCCAGACTCAAAAGGTGAATCATGGTATGCACTCACTAATAAGTGGTTATTAACCTAGAAAACTGGAATACCCAAAACATAATCCACACATCAAATGCGATACAAGAAGAAAGGAGGAGTGGTCCCTGGTTCTGTGAAACAGTATTCGGCAAAACCAGAACGGGGAAGTGGGAAGGGGTGGGAGGGAGAACAGGGGAAGAGAAGGGGGCTTACGG
This sequence comes from Apodemus sylvaticus, assembly GCF_947179515.1. Classification (NCBI taxonomy): domain Eukaryota; kingdom Metazoa; phylum Chordata; class Mammalia; order Rodentia; family Muridae; genus Apodemus; species Apodemus sylvaticus. The sequence goes on along the minus strand of NC_067478.1, from coordinate 117,640,550 downwards.
GACTTTCGGGGAGTGGGGGGTGCTAGAAAAGGGGAAATCATTTGAAATGTAAATAAATTATATCGAATAAAAAAAATTTAAAAATAAATAAATAAATAAATAAATAAATAAATAAATAAATAGGGCTGCTATGAACATAGTGGAGCATGTGTCCTTATTACATGCTGGGGAATCCTCTGGGTATATGCTCAGGAGTGGTATAGCAAGGTGCTCCGGAAGTGACGAACCCAGTTTTCTGAGGAACTGCCAGACTGATTTCCAGAGTGATTGAACCAATTTGAAACCCTACCAGCAGTGGAGGAGTGTTCCTCTTTCTCCACATCCTCGCCAGCACCTGTTTTTTCCTGAGCTTTTGATCTTGGCCATTCTGACTTGTGTGAGGTGAAATCTCAGTGTTGTTTTGTTTTGCATTTCCCTAATGACTAATGATATTGAATATGTTTTTAAGATGCTTCTCAGCCATCCGAAGTTCTTCAGGTGAAAATTGTTTCTTTAGCTCTGTACCCCATTTTTAATAGGGTTATTTGGTTTTCTGGGGTCTACCTTCTTGAGTTCTTTGTATAGGGTTGGTGAAGAACTTTTCCCAATTTGTTGGTTGCTGATATGTCCTTCTGATGGTGTCCTTTACCTTACAGAAACTTTGTAATTTTATGAGGTCCCATTTATCAATTCTTGATCTTAGAGCATAAGCTATTAGTGTTCGGTTCAGGAACTTTCCCCCTGAACCCATGTCCTCAAGGTCTTCCCCAGTTTCTTTTCTATTAGCTTCAGAGTGTCTGGCTCAAAAATCTCTTAAAGAATTACAGGAATTGTAGATTGTTTGTCTACAAACAAACAAGTGAAGGAACTGAGTAAAAACCCAGTACCATAAAAATCCCATAAAAATCCCAATCCAATTCTTCATAGAACTAGAAAGAGCAATTCTCAAATTCATCTGGAATAACATAAAACCCAGGATAGCTAAAACTATTCTCAACAGTAAAAGAACTTCTGGGGGAATCAGCATCCCAGACCTCAAACATTACTACAGAAAAACAGTGAAAAAAACTGCATGGTATTTGTACAATGTCAGGCAAGTGGATCAATGGAATAAGATTGAAGACACAGAAATGATCCCACACACCTATGGTTATTTGATCTTCGACAAAGGAGCTGATCCAGTGGAAATAAAATGATAACCTTTTCAACAAATGGTTCTGGTTTAATTGGAGCTCAGCATGCAGAAGAATGTGAATTGATCTATTCTTATCTCCTTGTATTAAGCTCAAATCCAAGTGGATCAAGGACCTCCACATAAAATCTGACACACAGAAATTTGTAGAAAAGAAACTGGGGAAGACCCTTGAGGACATGGGCACAGGGTAAAAGTTCCTTAACAGAACATAAATAGCTTATGCTCTTAAGATCAAGAATTGACAAATGGGACTTCATAAAATAACAGAGGATGTGGAGAAAGAGGAACACTCCTCCACTGCTAGTGAGATTGCAAGATGGTACAACAACATCAGTCTGCAGGTTCCTCATAAAACCGGACATGACACTTCCGGAGGACCTTGGTATACCTCTCCTGGGCATATACCCAGAGGATTCCCTGGAATGCAATAAGGACACATGCTCCACTATGTTCATAGCAGCCTTATTTATAATGACCAGAAGCTGGAAAGAACCCAGATGTCCCTCAATGGACGAATGGATACAGAAAATGTGTATATTTACACAATGTAATACTACTCAGCAATTAAAAACAAGGAATTCATGAAATTCTTAGGCAAATGGTTGGAACTGGAACATATCATCCTAAGTGAGATAACCCAATCACAAAAGAAAAGTGGATATTAATTAGCCTAGAAGCTCTGAACTCTCAAAACACAATTAGCATATCAAATGATACCCAAGAAGAGGGAAAGAGGGGACCCTGGTTCTGGAAAGAGTTGATCCAGCATTGTAGGTTGGTACAGAACAGGGAAATGGGAGGGTAATGATTGGGAAATGGGCGGAGGGAAGAGGGCATATGAAACTGACAGGAAGGAGGGAACCGGGAAAGCGGAAAGCATTTGGAATGTAAACAAAGAATATAGAAAATTTTAAAAAAATAGCTAACTCTAACAAGTCATTAGCATTCCTCTATTGAAAGGACAAAAAGACTGAGAAAGAAATTAGGGAAATGACACCCTTCACAATTGTCACAAATAATATGAAATACCTTGATGTTACTCTAACAAACAAGTGAAAGATCTGTGTGACAAGAACTTTGAGTCTATGAAGAAAGAAATTATAGAAGATCTCAGAAGATGGATTCTTCTTAGAGTTAGAAAGTTAAATTTGCAAATTGATTTTCAATGACAAAAAACCCAGGATATTGAAAACTATTTTCAACAATAAAAGAACTTCTGGGGGAATCATCACCCTTAATGTTAAGCTTCATTACAGAGGAATAGTGAAAAAAACTGCATGGTATTGGTACAGTGACAGTCAGGTAGATCAATGGAATAGAAATGAAGGCCCAGAAAAGAACTCACACATCTACAGTCATTTGATCTTTGACAATGATGTTAAAACCATCCAGTTGTAAAAACACAGTGTTTTCAACAAATGTCTCTGGTTAAGCTGGCAAAAGAATGCAAATAGGTCCTAGTTGTTGGCATGTAGAAGAATATAAATTCTTAGATTCTTATCTCCTTGTGCAAATCTCAAGTCCAAGTGGATCAAGGACCTCTACATAAACCCAGATATACTGAAACTATTAGAAGAGAAAGTGGGGAAGAGCCTTGACCATATTGGCACAGGGGAAAATTTCCTGAATAGAACAGCAATGGCTTATGTTCTAAGATCAAAAATTGACAAATGGGACTTCATAAAAATGCAAAACTTCTGTAAGGCAAAGGACACTGCCAATAGGACAAAATGTCAACCAACAGATTGGGAAAATATCATTACCAATCCTACATCCAATAGCAGTATAATATCCAATATATGAAAATAACTCAAGAAGATAGACTCCAGAGAGCCAAATAGTCCTATTGCAAATGGGATACAGAGCTAAACAAAAATTTCTCAACTAGTTATATCAAATAGCTGAGAAGCACATGAAGAAACGTTCAATATCAGGGAAATGCAAATTTAAATAGTCCTGAGATTCCACCTGACACTAATCAGAATGGCTAAGATCAAAAACTCAGGTGACAGTAGATGCTGGTCAGGATGTGGAAAAAGAGGAACACTTCTCCACTATTGGTGGGATTGCAAGCTAGTACAACCACTCTGGAAAGCAGTCTCATGCTTCCTCAAAAAATTGGACATTGTATTACCTGAACACCACTCCTGGGCATATACCCAACAGTCGTATTAAGGGCCATGCTCTACTATGTTCATAGTAGCTTTATTTATAATAGCCAGAAGCTGGGAAGAACTAAAATGTCCTTCAACAGTGGAATGGACACAGAAAATGTGGTACATTTATACAATGGAGTACTACTCAGCTATTAAAAACAATGAATTCATGAAATTCTTAAGCAAATGGTTGGAACCATGAAATATCATCCAGAGTGAGGTAACTCAATCACAAAAGAACACATATGGTATGCACTCACTTATAAGAGAATAGTAGCCCCAAATCTCAGAATATCCAAGAGACAATTCAGAGACTACCTGAAGTTCAAGAAGGGAGACTAAAGTGTTGGCTCTTCAGTCCTTCTAAGAAGGGGGAACAAAATACCCACAGAAGGAGATACAAAGTGTGGAGCAGAGACTGAAAGGCCATTCAGAGACTGACCTACCTGGGGATCCATCCCATATACCATCACCAAACCCAGACACTGTTGCAGATATGTATAAGTGACAGGAGCCTGATACAATACAATGGTGGTTACTAGCAGCTAACCATGGACTTTACACAAGGTCCACAGTGGAGTAGTTAGAGAAAGAACTGAAGGAGTTGAAGGGTTTTACAGCCCCATAGGAGGAACAACAATGTCAACCAAACAGACCCCCCCCCCAGAGCTTCCAGGGACTAAACCACCATCTAAAGATTACCATGAAGGGACAAATGCATCCAGATACATATATAGCAGAGGATGGCCTTGTCAGATATTAATTGGAGGACCAACCCTTGGTCCTGTGAATCCTCAATGCCCCATTTTAGGGGAATGCCAGGACAGTGAGGCAGAAGTGGGTGGTTGGTTGTTGGAATACCCCCTATTGAAACAGGGGCATTTTGGATTGGATTGGGAATTTCTGGAGGCCCAGGTGGAACCTTGGAAAATGAATAGTGTTTGAAATGTAAATAAAAAACTACCTAATAATGAATTTCAGAATAAAACAAGAAAATAAATTCTAAGACATTATGTGACCTTGGTTTTTCTTTCCCATATGTGATCCAAGGGATGGCACATTCATGTTTGTAGCTCTATCAATTAGTAAAGGATGAAATAATTTCTTTCTGCAATATACATTGAACAAGACCTATTTAGCAAGAATTTTTATGTTTTAATTTATTTTCTTCTTCATATCATCACATGCTATCCACATCATGAGATGACTGGTCATAAAATTTGTATTTTGGAAATTACAGACAGCAAAACAGACTTCTCTTATCCATGAATTAAATAAACTTCTCTAGTAAGTGTTAAAACTATTTTGAAATTCCAACATATCCAGTTAATTTTTAGAATGAAACTAATTTTAAGAGGATAATTTTCAAAGCCAAATATCTAATTACATATGTGGATAATTATCACTGATTATTCCTCAAAAACTGAGTTTCAACATTAGAGTTAAGGTCTCTAGAAATATATTTTAAATCTGATAATGCTCAATTAAAATCATGAAAAGCTCTATCAATGGCACATATTATCTAATATTATGTCTAATATACATAAATTACAAATTAAGAAATAAATAATATATAAATGCAGATGACAACTACATATATGATTAGTTTTAGGTAGATGATAGATAAATGACATATAAGAGATGATAGACAGACAGACGATCTCTCTATATACGCATATTTATATATACAGACAGACAAATAGATAAGAATTAATTATACAATACTTATAATTGGACAAACAGGACCTCAGAAATAATCTTATTTTACATGACAGATTTAGTATCATAAAATAGATATGTTTTTGCATGTATATCATGTGTAAATAAGAATTCTAACATAATTCACATTTACTTTTGGAAAATCAGCAAACATGTTGTGAAAGGAGAGTTAACATTCTGCATCATCATTCACCATACATTCAAGAGTACACTGGTGGTGATACGAGCTGGTCTTCTTAAGCAATATTATGAAACTTACATGTAAGTGGATTAATAAGAAATAGAAAATATAAAGAAAGGACACGTCCAAATTCAAAATTCAGATATAAAGCCAGCCTACAATCTTCAGTACATCCAGACATCTAAAGGGTCTCACTCATTTTATCTTGCTCTGTACTCAATATCCTCTTCTTTGGATGGCTACTAGTCTACCTCTAATTTTTACAAGAGAGAAGATGTAAAGTAGTATTTTCAACTAATCTGAACCCCTCAGATCCCTCAAACACTGAGCTACCAAACAGGCAGTATACACTAGTTTCTATCAAGCCCCCTGACACATATACAGCAGAGGACTTCCTTCTCTGGCCTCAGTGAGAGAAGATGCACCCAACCCTCAAGAGACTTGAGGCCACATGGAGTGGGAAGGTCTAGGCTTACACTTTTAACTAAATGAAAGGTCTAGCTAATAATACTGCCAACAAGAACCATAAACTAACAAGAACCATAAACTAATAAGAACTCAGTACTAGGCACAAGAATCTCCTTTAGGATACCTAGTCAGGATAGTACAAGTGACTTCCAAAACAATATAAACAATGCTTGATATAGTTGGTTGCTTCTCAGAGGTGGAAGGCAAACCCCTACTGATAAAGGCAGCAATCATTTAGGATCTGAGATTATTTAAGCTGTATCTTACCTGAAAACCACCTTGTTGTCTAACTTTCTTTTATTTATATTTGTATTGGATATTTTATGTATTCAAATATTATTCCCTTTCCAAGTTTCCCCTCTGGAACCCCTTATTCCATTTCCCCTCTCCATGCTTCTATGAGGGTGTTCCCTCCCACATACACATTCCAACCTCAACACCATGGCATTCCCCTCCACTGGGGAATTGAGCCTTGACAGAGTCCAGGGCCTCTCCTCCCATTGATACCAGAGAATTCCATCTCTGCTACATATGTATGCAGCTGGAGCCATGGGTCCTTTCATGTGTACCCTTTGATTGGTGGTCTAGTCCCTGGGAGCTCAGGGGGTAGTGGTTGGTTGATACTGTTGTTCTTCTTATGGGGTTGCAAATCCTTTCAGATCCTTCACTCCATTCTCAACTCCTCCATTGGGGTTCCCATGCTCAGTCCAATGAATGGCTGTCAGCATCCCCTCTGTATTTGTCAGGATCTGGAAGAGTCTTTCAGGAGAAAGCTATATCAGGCTCCTGTCAGCAAGCACTTATTGGTATGTACAATAGTGTCTGGGTTTGGTGTCTGTATATGGGAAAGATCCCCAGGTGGATCAGTCTCTGGATGGCCTTTCCTTCAGTCTATGCTCCACACTTTGTCTTCATATTTCCTTAGACAGGAGATAGGTAAGTGGCCCCTCCCCCAACTGGAGGCCTTGCCTAACCTCTGGATATGGTCTCTACAGGTTCTTTTTCCACTTTGTTGGACATTTCAGCAAATCTCATCCCCATTGTGTCCTGGGAGCCTCTTGTTTTTCTGGTATTTGGGACTTTTTGGTAGCTAACCCCAGATATACACCTCTGTTCAAATTCCTGACACTCTGTATATCATTCCTGTCTCCTCCCATACCTGATCTTGTCCCCCTTTTCTCCCTTCTTTCTTTTTGCAATTCCTTCCCACCCTCTACCTCTTGTGAGTATTTTGTTACCCCTTCTAAAAAGAACTGATGCATCCACATTTTGAGCTTCCTTCTTGTTGAGGTTTCATAGTACTAGAAAATACTATGCAAGCTACATAGGAAGAAAAGTAATCAATAATGTAGAACAAATGTGATATCTATGAACCACAACAATGACCAGCGTGTCATGATATCCATCTATAATGGTGTTTTAAGTGGCCCTCACATGATGGTAGCAAACAATAAATATCTAATTGAACTTAAGTTCCACTCACCTGAAGAAATATCATGCCTGCTAATAGAAACCTACCCAACTTCCCAGGGCTAGTGAAGCCATAAATCTTATTAGGTAAGAATCTATCTCCCTTTTCATTTCTAATTTTATTAATTTGGATACTGTCTCTGTGCCCTTTGGTTAGACTGGCTAAGGGTTTATCTATCTTGTTGATTTTTTCAAAGGACCAGCTCCTGGTTTTGTTGATTCTTTGTATGGTTCTCTTTCTTTCTACTTGATTGATTTCAGCCCTGAGTTTGATGATTTCCTGTCTTCTACTCCTCCTGGGTGAATTAGCTTCTTTTTGTTCAAGGACTTTCAGGTGTGCCATTAAACTTCTAGTGTATGCTCTCTCCATTTTCTTTTTGGAGGCACTCAGGGCTATGAGTTTTCCTCTTAGCACTGTTTTCATTGTGTCCCATAGATTTGGGCATGTTGTGCCTTCATTTTCATTAAATTCTAAAAAGTCTTTGATCTCTTTCTTTCTTTCTTTCTTTCTTTCTTTCTTTCTTTCTTTCTTTCTTTCTTTCTTTCTTTCTTTCTTTCTTTCTTCCTTGACCAAGGTATCATTGAGTAGAGTATTGTTCACTTTCCATGTGTACGTAGGATTTCTGTCATTTTTGTTGCTATTGAAGACCACTTTTACTCCATAGTGATCTAATAGGAGGCATGAGATTATTTTGATCTTCTTATATTTATTGAGGTCTGTCTTGTGACCAATTATATGATCGATTTTTGGAGAAGGTACCATGAGGTGTTGAGATAAAGGTATATTCTTTTGCTTTGGGGTGAAATGTTTGCTCTCTCTCTCTCTCTCTCTCTCTCTCTCTCTCTCTATATATATATATATATATATATATATATATATATATATATATATATATATATATATATATATGTAATTAAATCCAATTGGTCCAAAGCTTCAATTAGTTTCACTGTGTCTGAATTCTCAAGACAAAGTTAGCATATCAAATGATACCCAAGAAGAGAGAGAGGACACTGGTTCTGAAAAGAGTTTATTCAGCTTTGGAGGGGAGTACCAGGACAGAGAAATTGGAGGGGGTGATTGGAAAATGGGTGGAGGGTAGAGGGCTTATGAGGTCGATGGGGAAGGAGAATCAGGAAAGGGGAAGCATTCAGAATGTAAACAAAGAATATAGAATATCAAAAAATTATATATAATCATTTTGTATTTAAGTAAATTTAATTTAAATATACTCAAAAAAGAATCTATTATTATCACTTTGCTAGACCAGCATAATCTCTAATTACATTCTAAATCTATGTAGCTATAAGATCTCATTAATGAAGCATTTCTTTCCAGAAGGATATCAAACTCCACAACTCTTCCCAATTCAGTAAACACAAAGCATGGATTATAGAGTGCTGAGTACCTATGGATATATCTATATCACCATTCCTGGCATGGAGGGACCCACAGCTCCATCCACATATGTAGCAGAGGATGGCCTTGTTGGACATCAATGAGAGGAGAGGCCCATGGTTCTGTGAAGGCTCAGTGTCCCAGTGTAGGGGAATGCAAGGACAAGGCAGTGGGAGTGGGTAGGTTAGTGAGCAGGGTGATGCAGGTGGGATAGGGGGCTTTTGGAGGGGAAACTAAAAAAAGAGGATAACATTTGAAATATAAATAAAGAAAATATCTAATAAAAAGGAAAACAAAAAATTATAAAATTTGAATATAAATGGATGGAGATAAAACAATCACCTAAGAGAGTTATTCTAGACCTAATTTTTAAAATTTTGATGTTATCATTTAAGCTTTATGCACATATGTTTCAATTGGAATTATCACAGAAATTACGTACTAGCAAGGAACAGGTGGAAAGAGAGGGATCTTCCAAGGAAGAAGAAATAGAATATGTTGCAATAAAACAAAGAGGAAACTAGAGTAAGAGAATTAAGTTAGTAAGGGTGGGCAGGCTAACAAAAGGAGAGAATAAAAGATGCGACAACAATAGCTAAAATGCAGCATGAAAACTCACTACTGTAGAGGTTCCCTACAATATATATGTTTGCATGAGGAATTAAAGTGGAGCCATCTTAACAACACAGTAAGCAACCCAGCTATATATCTTAATGTCACAAAGTACCCCTCCTCCTAGTTCCAGAAAAAAGTACATGTTGTTGACTCATTGATCAGAAGCATTCTATGCACACAAAAAAAATCATAGGCTATTTATTACACTCACCATGTGACAGTAAGGTCCTATATCTGCTTATTTGCAGATATTAAATAAATAAGATGTTATTTGCTTATGTAATCTTTCCTGGAGAAATTGAGCCAGTACTCAACTAGAAGCTTGGCAAATATTAAATAAACTTCATTATATTGGATAGTACATTTCATACTATCAGAGGTGTAGTAATCACCCAGTTATAAATCTTATGGGCTAAACCAGTGACTTGCCTGAAAGATATGTAGGTACAATTGTAGGACAAATGTTATACAAATAAGGCAATCACATTTTTATTAGACTTAAGGTCCACTCCTCGAAATGAAACCCATAGCTGATGATGGTAGAGTAATGAAGAATTTGGTCCTGAGCCTAGAGAAAAACTACTGCTATTGTTGTACTAAACAAACAAAGCAATAAAATCACTCTTAATGATGCAGTGCTATGAGCATAGGTCAGTGTATCATTTACAACTCATCAGAGAATCTTCTTCTTGCTATAGATGGTAATACACCGAAACACACAACTAGATTAAATGCAGAGAGTGGGAGACTTTGGAGTACTCAGCCCTAAATGAGATGTAACTAATCAACTCTTCTATTCAGGCTTCAGTTATTCAGGTTAGATGGAGAAGACAAAGCACAAAGATTATAAGATCCAGAGGCAATCGATGTCTGCAGGAAAACAGTGTTTTCCAAATAGGAGGGTTGATAAACATCTAAAATCCAGAGACTATGACAGTCAACACAAGACCTGCCAAACTCAAAACAAACAAAAACCTAGCACTGAGAAGGGAATATAGACACAAGGTTGCATACACTAGCAAGAAGTTTTTGAAGTTAAGAAAAGGAAAATCCATTTTTTTTTTGGAATGACATTGTTTATCCCAAACTTACTATAGAACAGCACCCATGCCCATATCTAGTTGGCAACCACCCCACACAAACACACACACACACACACACACACACACACACATGCATAAACACACACAATCAAAAACAAGAACAACAAAACAATACAACAAAAACATACCAACTCCATGTTTTAGGATGCTTTATTTTGTTTTCTTTTGTTTGTTCTTGTTTTGTATTTTTTTATTCTATTGACTTTTTTAAGTGAAAGAGCAAGGCCATGAAGTTGGAAGGGTAGAAAGATGGGTCAGATCTCAGAGGATCTGGGGAAGAGAAACTATGGCATACCAAAAGTTCTGATGGAAGTGGTGAAGTGCTATTAGGAGTAGAGGGAGGGGAAATTCTAATCAGTATGTATTCTGTTGAAGAAAAAAGTCTATTTTTAATAAATGAGGAAAAAATACTCAATAGAATGCTGGCTGGCTAAGTGTAGTCTCATCTCAGAGATGTGTCCAATTCCCCACTTCTTAACAATATGACACCAGGACGCAAAAATGCACCCCTGACAGCTGGGAAATATTCTCTCAGCTCTATAACTAATTGAGTTAAGGAATTATGGTAATACATATGTCAACAACCCTCATAAGCATATTTCTTACCTACATTAAAGCAGTTAAACATGGTGGTCTTAAAAATATTTACAAAGGAGTTTTAAGAGTAGGGATTGTCTAAATATGATAACGTTTGAATTAATCATAGTAACTTTAAAGTGCTTCTAAATATATCTTCTGGCTTTGGAAGATATTTCTTAAATCACTCTTACCTTAGATACTTAATGGTGAATTTAAAAATAATTTACCTCTGCTTCAAAGACCATCTGACAGTGGTGAAATAAAAATATCAAGTATTAGAAGGTATATACTATGTTCTGCTTTTAAATGTCACATTTATCTTATCTTTTTCTCAGTCTCAACTTCATGTAAACTAAACAAAATAACTTGGCTTTGTGGTTCAGAATTCCAGGACTGATTGATGAGTCATTCATTAAGATTTTATGATTTGTGCTACATTACTCACATAGTCTCCTTTAGAGTTAGCAAGTAGTCACCAGAATACATAATAAGTGCTTAACCATTCATTTTATTATTTTGCTGTTAATACAAATATCAGGAGATAGGTGCATATAAATGTGTTTGTAGTTTAAAAGTGACATAAAATATAAAGTTTGCATAATTAGAATACTAATTTATCTTTAGTGGTGCTATCATATTGATTATTCTGTCATCTATGTGCAGACTTATGGGGGAATATAAATCCTTTTAGCTTAAACCAGGAAAACTCATGAACAAATTTGGTAATTAAAAAAGAGATTATTTTCATAATCACTAAGTAATGCTGCTATAAATGGTTACCTTATTTTGCATGTTGATCTGTGGCATTTAGAATTTGGGAAATTATTAAAATACTAAAGTGTGCTATTCATATTGATCTCTAAGCATAGTCTCCTTCATAGCATAGCAAATTTTCAGCTTCACAGTCTCAGGCTTCTGGTTACTAAAGGTGACAAGACAGCATTTTCAATTTTAAATAGTGTAGGTTAACTGTTCAAAAGGACCAGGGTTACGGCAGTCATTTAATACATGCTCATTACATACTCTTTTATCTACTTTCTATTCCTTTTTGCACAAACTGACTCCTGGTTCTTTCTCACTTCTTTCTCTAGTTTCATTTTAATTATTCTTTACAATGAAGACTAAAACGTCATTGTGTATGTATAATACATTCTTCATCCACTCATCTGATTCCTTGGCTTGAGTACTGAATGATTATTACAGAAATAAAATGATGCAATTATATCTGTGGCAAACTGGCTTGGGATCATCCGAGTGTCTTTGTAGGGGTTGTATAGTTGGATCACATAATAGTTTTATGTTCAATTTTATTATGAACCTTCATGATAATTTTTAAAACATTATTTTCATTTTTACTTATATTATCTCATGTATTACCCCCAACTGGCAATTTCCCCACTCTTCCCTCCTCCAAGTATCTTCTTGTCACATACCAATCCCACAGATTCACCCCTTTACTTCTCAAAAAATTCAATAAAAATAACAACAAAACTAACAAACTAAAAACAAATAAATAAAAATCCAAACCTTGTAGGAACAGCAACCAAATATGTCATACCAAAACAATAAGACCAGAAACATACTCTCACATCAAGTCTGGGCAAGGTTACCCAGTAAAGAATCTTACAGTGGCACTGAGATACATAACCATAACATATATGCACAGGACCTAGATCAGACCCAGATAGGCTCTTTGTGATCTTTGTGAGCTCATTTGAATTTAAGTCAGTTCATTCTGCTGGACATCTTCTTGTGGTATCCTTAATCCCTCTAGCTCCTTCAATCCTTCCTCCCCTTTCTCTGTAGGGCATTTCAAGCATGGCCTAATATTTGCCTATTGGACTGTGAATGTGCTGTAATCAGGTGAAGTCTCTCTGATAATGATTATTCTAAGCTCTAGGCCCAGGACATAATACTGACATGAAAAATTATAGGTCAGAGGTTTTGTGTCAGGTTGCTTATCCGATCCCTCCATTTGAGGCTATCCTTGGTTACTGAGTGTGACCAATTTAGGATCCAAGTATCCCATTACTATGAATCTTCTCAGCACCTCACAGAACATTTTTCAAAATTGACCACATACTCTGTCAAAAAGCAAGTCTCAACAGATAGAAGATAATTGAAATAAAACTCTACATCCTACTAGACTACCATAGATTAAAGCTGGATTTCTATAATGACAGAAACAACAGAAAGCCTAAAAACTCATAAAAACTGAACAAATCTATATTGATTGACTGATTAAGGAGAAATAAAGAAGGAAATTAAAACTTTCTAGAATTCTGTGAAAATAAAAGGACAACATACCCAAAGTCATGGGACAAGATGAAATCTGTTAGAGGAAGGATATCTACAGCACTAAGTGCCTCCATGTAGAAATTGGAGAGACCTGACTAAAAGCTTCATAGCACATCTGTAATCTCTGGAAGAAAAAGAAGCAAATACAAACAAGATAAATAGATGTCAGGAAATAATCAACCTTAGGGCTGAAATCAATAAAATAGAAAAAACAATAAAACAAAGAACAAAGAACAATAAAAATAGTAAAAAAAAAAAAAGAGCTGATTCTTTTAGAAAGTCAACAACTTAGACAAACCCTTATCCAAACTAACTAAAAGACACAGAAAAATTATTAAAATTGACAAAACCAAAAATGAAAAGATGATCATAATAACAGACACTGAAGAAATCTAAAGTATCATTAGTTCATACTCCACAATGATATTTGAAGAATTTGTAGTTTTTATTCTGGATTATAGCTTTTTTTTTTTTTTTTTTTTTTTTTTTTACTGAAGTGAGATGGAAGTTCAAAGTATCTTTGATTTGTATTCACAATTAGGGTAAGAATGTTCCAATATTGTTCCAGATTGTTGATTATTTGGATACTTTGTTTTGAGAATTGTTCATTCTATTTATTTAACAGTTATAGAGTGGCTTATGTGAGGAAGTGATATTTACATTTGTAGCTATTTATTTGTTCTAAATAGAAATCTCCTAAAATGGGACTTTCAGGAAATACTCATGGTTTTGTCTGCAGAATGGGGGGTTTCACAGTGTACTTCTTCAAAATAAAAGCAAACTCCCAATAATCTACTTTATGGCCATCAAGATTGCTTAATGGGTAAAGGTACTTGTTAAGCCTGACATACTAAATTTTATTCAGAGTTTGTACATGTTAGATGGAGAAATCCCATGCTCACAAGCTGTTCTATGACCCCACCGCGTGTGTGAAACACACACAGGCATTCACACTTGCATAAATTAAATAAAATGAATAGAGTTTAAACATTTTTATATGATCCACTTTAGTCACAAGGGATTTCTACATATGTAACTCATTCACTTATACACCAATATGCTTCAGAAAAGGAACAAGTATTTCCTTGAAAACTGTCAGATATAAAGCACTTACGTATTGTGCAGGCTTACCTTCTACACTAATAAAATATCATAAAGGATGGTGTTCACCCTTTGAGCTGTACTTCTCATGCATGTACTATAAATATTACAAAATGGAAGCTTTTGTTCCTTTAATCCTGACTCTCAATGAATATAGTTGAGATACACTGAATATTGTCACTCCACAAATAGTACTGAATATTTACCTTGCTCTATTCTATGTGATGTGAACACTTTCTTAAAATCATATTAGTAGTAGACTATTTACAACAGACCAAGAGTTACTAATGTGTCAAAACATTCATATAAGATAGCTGAAAAGGTTCAGTGGTTACACTCATGCAGGGTAGGTGCAACCTCGGTTTGTACACTCATATATGGGAGGTGAGAAGGCTCAGAGATCAAGCACTTGCTCTTTTTCCAAAGTACCCAGGTTCAGTTTTCAGAACCCTCAGTGGCTCACAACCATCCATGACTGTAGTTCCATGGAATCTAATGCCTTCTGGTAGACAAAACACTTATACATATGATATAATAATAAAAAAAACAAATGTTCATCTCAGAAAAAATCTGAAAAAGTCTCTTGAGTTGAATAACACTCCTATTTGTCTATCAGGGATACCATGTCTCCCCTGCCTGACTGTTCTGTGTTACTTTCTTATTTTGAAGATTCTTTGTAATTTGTATTCATAATCTAATGTCTACAAATCCTTAGAATTCAATCTAACAATTTTATATTCATTAATACTAATATTTTTTGCAAAAATATAATGCTGAGTATATATCATGTATAGACTTTCTACTGGATAAGTTCATATTTTAATTATAATGATGGTAGTACACACACACACACACACACACACACACACACACTCAGAGCCAAACATTTGAAAATTCACATACTGAGATGGATATTGATAGACTGACTTCTGATGCTGTTGCTGGTCCTTGTGAAGCTGTGATGACATGATGAAAATGTGAATTAGAAGTAGGAAGCTTAGCTGGGTGGTAGTGTTGCACACCTGTAATCCCAGCACTCTGGGAGGCAGAGGCAGGAGGAATTCTGAGTTTGAGGCCAGCCTGGTCTACAGATTGAGCTCCAGGACAGCCAGAGATATACAGAGAAATCCTGTGTCAAAAAAAAAAAAATACAAAAACAAAAACAACAACAAAAAAAAAAACAAATGAAAAAAAACAAACAAACAAAAAAAAGTACGAACCTTAGCATTATTTGGGAGTGGATAGGAAATATACGAGTTTTGGAATAATGCCTGATGCAAAAGATTTTTATTATTATTATTGTTCCTGGAAGGCCTCCTGGTTATTCTCATGCATATTAAATTTCTAAAAAAAAAACTGATAAAACTAAGGAACAAAACTTTCCAATATTACAATATCCGATTTATGCAAATTTGGTAATGCTTTTACTCTACATTTTGCCAGAAGACTAAAATCAAAATGAGAAAAGGTTATTTCTTGTTATGAATGACTTATTCTTTATTATAGTTGGCTAGATAAGGCCATTTTAATATAATCATACCTAAGCACATTTCTACCTATACCTCACTGGTTTCTTCCCCATCCCCTTCTTGCTAGCACTAGACAATATTACTTCTACCTTCATGTAGTAAGTACATATATGATTATATATGTCACTATAAAATCTATAACCCAAAGTTGAGGGAAAACATAATATGTCTTTTTCTAAGACTTATTTAACCTACTTAGTAAGATAATCTTTAGTAGCATCCATTTTTTCCTAAAAATACAATTTTCATTCATTTTATGGTTGAAAAATATCTGTGAACAAAATCTGCATTTTCTTTAACGCTGCTTTTGCTGGCATGCTTCATGTTTGGTTTCATAACTTAGCTGTTGCTACTGTTGCTGCCACAAACATTGTGCTGGCACCATTCTGATAGATGGATTTGTAGTCCTTTACATAAACCTGCAGTTAAGGTATATAGTAATTACAATTTTAGCTTTGGACAACTTTTGTGCTGAATTTCATACTAGCTGTATTAGTTTACAATCCTACCAGCAGTATAGAAGAGTTCACTTCTGCACATATAAATACCAGAGTTTGTTTCTTTTTTCTCCCAATTTTTACATCTCAATCACTGTTTCCTGTACTTCTACTCCTCCTCCTAGTTCCCTGCACCTCCCCTTTCACCCAGATCTTCTCTTCCACATCCCTAAAAAAGAGAGAATAGGAAAAAAAAATACTTCCTAGGAATATTAACCAAGCACAGCATACCAAATTACTATAAGACTAGAGACAAATCCTCATGTCAAAGTTGGATGGGTTTTACTCAGTAGGAGTAAAAGGGACCCAAGCACAGAGAGAAGAGTCAGAGATACTCCCATTCCCACAGTTATGTGTCCCACAAGAACATCAAACAATACAAACTATAACTTAAATGAAGATGACCTTAGAAAGCTGTGGGGTGGTAAGATCGAACTAAGACTTGAAGCCCCAGGGACACTGAAAGGCTTGTAGGAGCTTTGCCTGCTCCCAGTATCAGGCCACAATCACATAGCTACAGGTCCCCATAGAGAGAACTGTGGCCATCAGTCATGTAAGGACAGCATCTACAAGCCCCTCCACATGTAGATAAAGCATCCCTAACTTGTCGGACCAAGCCTATAGGAAGCACCTGCTGTCAGACCCCTAACCCACATCAAATACGTATGTATACAAGATCCTATCCAGAAGGAATAAAGGTGTGTGAGAAATACTCCGTCATCTGAGAGCATCTGTTCCAAGAGCTGTAAAATTTCCTGGGAATAAAACATGCTCCTAAAGCTTTCACCAGCAGAAGCACCCATGAACACAGTTCTTTCAGCTCTGAGTCTCAGATCAGCCAGAACAGTATCTCAGAACAGCAGCTGTTGTGGTAGCAGCAGCAGCAGCAGCAGTAGCAGCAGCACCGGCAGCAGCTGCAGAGGCTGTAGAGGCTGTGCAGGGACTTCCCTGTCCTGGTTTGTACTCTTTCCCCTTCACTTGAACCCTCCCACAGGTCAGGGCCAAAGATCTCCATGGATAGCCTCCAGTATACAGATCATCAGAGAAGTATGAAAGGGGAGAGTACAGAAAGTGATTACTGGAGTTGGGGATGATGTAGAAACCTAGTACAGGAATTTCCCTGGGATTTACAAGAGAAACCTTACTGATGTCTCCTAGTTATAGGGTGTAGAGCCTGAACTGGCCATGTTCTATCATCAGGAAAGGCTCTCAGCAGTTGGAACAGGACACCAACTTTTGACCTACGGTATGTTCGGGATATAAGATGTTCTGAGGTAGTGGTAGTGCAGAACTTGTAGACTTGAACAATTACTAGGCTTACTTGAGGCTCATGCCAGGAGAGGGAGCTAATGCTGGATCTTTAACACTGTGTGGATGGTCATAACCAAGATGCTGATCATAGCAGAGACCTAGGATAGATTCAAAGATGACTGGCAAAAAAAGTAAAAGAAAATTTAAAGGAAAAGCCAATGAAATTATTCCATGAAGATATTCTATGATATTCATAAATGAGCGTCTAATGCAATTGTCATCAAGGCGTCATTGGCCAACAATTGATGGGAGCAGATGAAGAGACCCACAGTCAAACACTAGGCAAAGCCAGGAAATCTCCTCAGAAGATAGGAGGGAGCAATTTTAGGAGGTAGAGGAAACAAAGACACTATAACATACAGACTAAAATGAGCAGGGGTCATAGGGAATCACAGAGACTGAAGGGAAAATTATGGACCCTTGTTTACCCTGTGGCTGAAGTGAGATGATGCCCCACCATGCCACAGGGGCACGTGTTCCACTGTGTTCACAGTGGCCTTATTTGTGATAGTCAGAAGCTGGAAACATGCTAGATGTCCCACAATAGAAGAATGAATACAGAAATATGGTTCATTTACACAATGGAATACTAATCGCTATTAAGAATGAAGAGATCCTGAGTTTTGCAGGCAAATGGATGGAACTAGAAAATATCATCCTGAGTGAGGTAACTCAAACCCAAAAGGACATGCATGGTATGTACTCATTGATAAGTATATATTAGCCAAAAACAAAAGAAAGGAAAAAGAAAAGTACAGAATACACAAGATACAATCCACAGAACTCAAAACGTTCAACAAACTGAAGGGTCCAAGCGAGGATGCCTTAGTACCACTTAAAAGGGAGAAGAAAGCAATCACAAGTAAGGTGGATGAGGGACCTGGGAGGGAAAGAGGAGAGGGAGGGGACAGAGAGGGGAACATGATTTGATATTGGGTAGGAACTGAAGCCGAGGGCCAGCAGAAACCATGGAAACAGACAACCTCAGGAGGTAGGAAGTTGGGGGAGGGGCTCCAGAATGTACCAGAGACCTGGGAGGTGACAGACTCTCAGGTCTCAAAGGGAGGAACCCTAGATGAACTGTCCTACAGTAGGGAGAAGGAACTTGTAGGGGTCACCTCCAGCCAAAAGACAGGGCTTCAAGTGAGGGAGGGGATTGCTATCTCATAGTCAAAACTCTGACCCACAATTGTTCCTGTCTGAAAGAATTGCAGGAATGGAAATGGAGAAGAGCCTGAGGAAAAGAAAGTCCAGCGACAGGCCCAAAGTGAGATTCAGCTCAAGGGGAGGCCCCAGGGCCTGACACTATTACTGAGGCTATGAAGCACTCACAAAAAGGGACCTATTATGACTGCACTTTGGTAGACCCAACAAGCAACAGAAAGAATCAGATGTAGGTATTTGCACCCAACCAATGGACAGAAGCTGCTGACTCCTATCATTGAATTAGGGAAAACCTGGAAGAAGTTGAGAAAGGCGACCCTGTAGGAGGACAGCAGTCTCAATTAACCTGGACCCCTGAGATCTCTCAGACACTGAACTACCAAGCAGGTAGCATACGCCAGCTGATATAAGGCCCCAACATATATATAGCAGAGAACTGGTTTGGGTTCAGTCAGAGAAGATGCACCTAACCCTCAAGAGACTAGAGGCCCCAGTGAGTTTGTAGGTCTGGTAGGGTGTGGCTGGGCTGTGAGGACATCCTCTTGGAGACAGGGCTTCCTGGAGGAGGTATGGGATGTTGAATAGCTGCAGGGTGGACTGGGAAGGGAATAGAATCTGGAGCTTAAGAAATAAAAAGAAAAAATACTTTTTATATACATTTGAAGTTAACTATCACACAGGATGAGAGTTAGCATTCAATCTAATTTTATTTTTTCATACGGATCGGAAATTTCCCCATTTCAATTAACAAATTACCATTTGTTAAGAGATAATATCTTTTCTTCAATGAGTATATTTGGCATCTGTTGACAATCCAGTGGCTGTAGCTGCATGGGTGTTTATTAGGGTCCTCTGTAGTACTTCACTGAACTTTTTCATATCAAGTACCATGTTACTTGCTTCTTATTATGACTTTATAGTGAATAAAACTTCCAATACAGTATGAGGATACTTCCATGACTGTTTTTTGCTTGGACTGCCTTTAACTGACTGGGGTCTTTTTTTGTCTCTATAAAGCTTACAGTTGTTTTCATTTCTGTGTCTCTAAGCATAGACATTTTAATTTTGCTGGGTATGAAATCACCTCAGGAGATTGATTTTACTAGTATAGCCACTTTAAGTATTAGTGTTTTTAAAAAATATAGGGGACATTTTTCATACCCAGGTAAATTTTTCAGTGTTTTAAGTTTTCACTATATAAGTGTTTAACTTAACTAACAAGGTTAAATCCAATATTTTTCATAGAAGTATGATTTAGACCACTCTTTCTCATGATATTTATAATTAAAATATAGGAGGACTTCTATTTTTGTGTTAGTTTTATACCATGGTGTTTTTCTGAATGGATTTTCAGATATCAGTGTTCTTCGGTTAAGTCATTAGAGTCATTTGTTTCTCCTAGTTTTATAAAATTATTAATTAATTAACATCCTCAAAACTCTTCCCCTTCTTGGTCCCTCCCACATAGAGTACATTCACCCCATTTCTGCTCACCTTTTCCTCTGAGAGGGTGAGGATCTCTTGGATACCCCCACTCTAGCATATCAAGTTTCTTCCAGATTAGGCAATATTCTCCAATTGAAGTAAGACAAGATACCTAAGTCAGGAAGACTAAGCTGCCTGTCTGCTACATATATGCCTGGGGCCTCAGACAAGTCCATGTATCTTCCTTAGTTGGTGACTTAGATTCTGACAGTTCTCAGGGGTCCATGTTTGTTGACTTTGTTGGTTTTCCTTTGGGGATCCCATCCACTTCAGAGCCTTCGATCCTTCCCCCAACTCTTCCACAAGTAAGTGCCTCCAACATCTGTCTAATGTTTGCCTATGGGTCTCTGCATCTATTTCAGTTAGCTGTTAGGTAGAGAGCCTCTCAGAAGACAGTTATGATAAGCTCATGTCTGCAAGTATAACAAAATATCATTAATAATGTCAGGGATGGGTGTTTGCCCATGGGATTGGCTTTGAATCAGGCCAGTTATTGGTTGACCTAGCTTTTTGGTCTCTGCACTTTACTTTTTTTAGACAGGATAATTTTTGATTGGAAAGTTTAGTGGCTTGGTTGATATTTTATCCCTTCACTATGGGTGTTGCCTGGCTACATGAGGTGGCCTCTTCAGGTTCTATGTCCCCACTATTAGGCATTGCTGCTAAGCTCAGCCGAATTGACTCCTGTAAGCCTCCCCTATTCCATGTCTCTGTGACTTCCTAGTGATTCTCCACCACCCACCCACTATAGTTGCAGATTTCCACTGATTCTCTTGGCCCTCTGTGTCTTTCTACTGTCTCTCTTAGCACCTGATCCTGCCTTTCCATTCTCCTCCCTCTCTCCGCTCCCACCTAGTTCTCTCTCTCCCTCTGACTACTATGACTATTTTGTTTCCCCTTAAAAGAGTGATTCAAGCATCCTTGCTTAGGCGTTCCTTCTTGTTTAACTTCGTAGGGTATGTGGGGTGTTTCATGGGAATTTTGTACTTTATGGATTAATATCCACTTACTATTGAGTATATACCATGCATGTACTTTTGGGTCTGGGTTACCTCACTTGGGATGATATTTTCTAGTTTCATTCACTTGCCTGCAAAAGTCATTATTTCCTTGTTTTATGTCCATATGTAAATGAACTTCATTTTCTATATCCATGTTGAGGGACATTTGATTTGTTTCCATATTCTGGCTGTTATAAATAAAGCTGCTGTGAACATTGTGGAACAAGTAGCTTTGTGGTATGGTGGAGCATCTTTTGTGTATGTGCCCAGTAACAGTATAGCAGTGTTGTCAGAATAATTTTCAATTGCCGAAGAACCCACCAGATCGATTTCCGGAGTGGTTGTACTAGTTTGCATTCCCACTAGCAATGTTCATCTTTCTCTGCATGTTTGGCAGCCTGTGATGTGTCTCACATTTTGATCTTAGCCACTCTGATTGGTGCAAAGTGTGGCCTTGAGTAATTTTGATTCACATTTTCTTGATGACTAAGAATTTCAAACATTTCTTTAAGTAATTCTTGGCTGTTTGAGACTCCATTTATTGAAGATGCTTATTTTCTCTACTGGTCTTATTGCCAAAAATTGACTGTCCATAGTTGGGCAGGTTTATTTCTGGGTCTTTGATTTTATTGCAATGATTAACCTGTCTGTTTCTTTACCAATACCATGCATTTTTACAAATCACTATTGCACTATAGTAAGCTTGAGACCAAGGATGGTGATTCTTCCAGAGGTTCTATTTTTGTTCAGAATTTTTTATGTACTGTTTTATGTATATTTGTTTGTTTTTTCATATGAAGCTGAGGAATGCTCTTTCAAGGTCTGCAAAAAATTTGTGTTGGAATTTTTGTAGGAATCACATTAAATCTGTAGATTTCTTAGGCAAGACAGCCATTTTCACTATGCTAATCCTACCAATCCATGATCATGGAAGATCTTTTCATCTTCTGACCTCTTCTATTTCTTTCTTTAGGGAATTTAAGATCTACAGATCTTTTACTTGCTTGGATAGAGTTACATCAAGATATTTTATATTATTTGTGGCTATTGTAAAGATGTTGTTTTCCTAATTTCTTTCTCTGCTCATTTATAATTTGTATAAATTAGAGCTACTGATTTCTTTGAGCTAATTTTACCCCCAGCTAGTTTGTTCAAGCTGCTTATCAGCTGTAGTTCTCTGGTAGAATTTTAGTGATTGCTTATATATACTATCATATCATCTGTGACTAATGATGCCGTGATTTTTTCCTTTCCAATTTTTATTTCTTTGATCTCCTTTTGCTGTCTTATTGCTCTAACTACAACTTCAAGTACTATATTGAATAGGTAAGTAGAGAGTTGGCAACCTTGTCTTGTCCCTGATTTTGGGAGGATTGCTTTAAGTTTCTCTTCATTTAATTTTATGTTGACTATTGCCTTGTTGTAAATTATCTTTAGGTATGTGCTTTCAATCCCTGATTTCTCCAAGACTTTTAACATTAAGGGGTGCTGAATTATGTCAAACAATTTTTTTCAGAATTTAATGGGAATTTTGTATTTCAGTTTGTTTATATAGTGAATTATATTAAGAGATTTCTATATATTTAACCATCCCTTCATCCATGGGAAAAAGCTTACTTGATTGTGGTGAATGATGTTTTTGATGTGTTCCATTTGTAAGACTTTTATTGAGTAATTGAGTATTTTTGCATGGAATGTTTATTAGGTGAGATTGATCTGAAGGTCTCTTTCTATGTTGAGTCTTTATGTAGTTTATGTATCAAGGTAACTGTGGCCTCATAGACTGAAATGGATATTGTCCCTTTTGTTTCTTTCCTTTTTCTTTTGTTATCTTTTCTTTTCTTTTCTTTTCTTTTCTTTTCTTTTCTTTTCTTTTCTTTTCTTTTCTTTTCTTTTCTTTTTTTCCAGAGTATTATCCATAGTATTAGTATTAGCTCTTTGAATGTCTGGTAGAATTCTACACTAAAACTATCGGACTCTGGGCTAGCTTTGGTTTAGAGATGTTCAATGTTTACTTCTATTCCCTTGGGTGTTATGTGACACCTAACTTTTTTATCCAAATTTGATTTATCCAAACAAGTTTATCCAAACTTGATTTAGCATTTGCTGTATCAGATATGTCTAGAAATTTATCCATTTCATTTAGAATTTCCAGTTTTATGTAATAAAAAGTTTACATATTTTTGAAGGAAGACCTAATAATTTTTTAATTTCCTCAATTTCTTTTGTCTCTCTTTTTATTTCTGATTTTGTTAATTTTAATACTATGTGCCTTTTAATTAGTTTAGTGAAGGGTTTGTTTATCTTGCTGATTTTTTCAAAGATACAGCTCTTGGTTTTGTTGAGTATTATCCTCTTTGTTTCTAATTGATTAATTTCAGCCTGATTTGACTCTTTCCTGCCTTCTACTCCACTTAGGTGTATTTGTGTCTTTTTGTTCTAGAGCTGTCAGATTTGCTCTTAAGTGCATTAGATTTACTAGTATGAGATGTCTTTGATTTCTTTAGGAAGGTACATAGCACTAAGGATTTTCCTCATAGAACTGCTTTCATTGTGTCCCATAAGTTTTGGTTTGTGTTCCTTGATTTTTATTCAATTCTAGAAAATATTTAATTTTTTATTTCTTCACTTACCAAGTGATCACTGAGGAAAGAGTTTTTCAGTTTCCATGAGTATGTGGGGTTTCTGTGTTTTCTGTTGTTGAAGTCCATCCTCAGTCCATAGTCATCTGATGGAATACAAGTGGTTATTTCAATCTACTTGTATCTGTCTTGTGTCCAATTATACATTCAGTTTTGGAGAAGGTTCTGTGAGGCAGTGAGAAGAATGCATATTCTTTTGATTTGTGGTAAAATGTTGTGTAGAATTCTATTAAGGCTCATAACACCTTTTAGTCTCTTTGTTTCTCCCTTTATTTATATTCTGTTTCAATGGCCTGTCCTTTAGGGAGAGGGTAGTGTTGAATTCCCTCACTAGTGTTGTATGATATTCAATGTGTGATTTGAGGTTGAGTAAAGTTTCTTTGATGAATGTCAGTACCCTTGCATTTGGAGCATAGATGTTCAGAACTGAGAGCTAAGTTTGCTGGATTTTTCATTTGATGAGTATGAAATGTCTTTCCCCATCTCTTTTGATAAGTTTTGATAAGTTTTTGGTTGAAACTATACTTTATTAGATATGGTATATGTAGAATGGCTACTACAGCTTGATTCTTGTGTCTGTTTGTTTAGAAAATTTTTCTTCAGCCCTTTATTTTGTGGTAGTATATGAAGCAGTATCTTCGTTTCTGAGGTGTGTGTGTGTGTGTGTGTGTGTGTGTGTGTGTGTGCGTGCGCGCGTGCTCTTGTGTGATGGTTTGTATATGCTTGAGCCAGGAAGTGGCACAATTAGGAGGTGTGGCCTTGTTGGAGTACATATGTTACTGTGGCTGTGGGCTTTGATATCCTAGTACTTGCTGCCTGGAAATCAGTTTTCTTATAGAAACCTTCAATGCCTGCCTGGATGTTGCCATGCTCCCATCTTGATGATAATGGACTGAATCTCTGTACCTGTAACCCACCCCAATTAAATGTCCTTAAAATGTTGTCTTGGTCATGGTGTCTGTTCACAGCAGTAAAACCCTAGATAAGACACTGGGTTTCTCTTATACAGCAGAATGATGGATCCTGTTTACTATCTAATCTGTTAGCCTCTGTCCTTTTTCATTCATGAATTGACAACATTGATTTTAAGAGATGTTAATAGAAAAGGATTATTAGTCCCTGTTATTCTAATGATGGAATTTTCTCTCTCTTTCTCTCAATGTGTGTGTGTGTGTCTTCTTTTTGTTTTGCTATCAGATGACTACTTTCTTGTGATTTATTTGATGTAGTTACCCTCCTTGTACAGAGTTTCTCTTCTTTATCATCTGTAAGGCTTGATTGTTAGAAAGATATTGCTTGAATTTGATTTTTGTCATGGGATATCTTGTTTTCTTCTATGGTGATAGAGAGTTTTGCAGTGTAGAGTAGTCTGGGTTGGTATATGTGGTTTCTTATGGTCTGCAAGACATGCATCCAGGATTTTCTGGCTTTTAAGGTCTCTGTTGAGAAGTAATGCTTCAGGTGTAATGCTGATAGGTCTGCCTTTATATTTTACTTGATCATTTTCCTTTGTAGATTTTAATTTCTTTCTTTGTTCTGTATTTAGTGTTTTGATTATTACATTGCCAGATTATTATTTTCTGGTCCAAACTATTTGGTGTTCTCTAAGCTTCTTGTACATTTATAGATATCTCTTTCTTTATGTTCAGGAGGTTTTCTTCTATGATTGTGTTGAAGATGTTTTCTGACCCTTTGAACTGTTAAACTACACTCTCTTTAGTTTCTTTTTTTCTTAGATTTGGTATTTTCATAGTATTCCAAATTTACAGGGTATTTTGAGTAAGGAACTTTTAAAATTTGGCATTTAATTTAATCTTTCTATTTCTTCTATGTTTTTTTCTATGCCTGAGATTTTTTCCTTTTCCTTTTTTAATTATTATTATTGGTTATTATATTTAATTACATTTCAATTGTCATGCCCTTTCCTGGTTTCCCCTCTATAAAGCCCCTATTCTGTCTGTCCTACCCCCTGTTTCTATAAGGGCACTCTCTCCACCCACCCACTCCAGCCTCACTGCCATAGCATTCTCCTCTGCTGGGGCATTCTCCTCCCCATTTCTGTGAAAAACTCATAGTTCAATAAGTTGGCTTATAGCTTTTGTCTGTTGCAGTAATAGAGAATGTATTATCTTGTGTATTATACCAACTCTGCTCTCACTATGCCACAATAGAAATTCAATCTGCCATCTTACCTAGAAAGTAGAAAGTCTTAATTTTTAACATTAGTAAGCAATAGATATTTCATATCAACATCTGCTATATAACATATACAGTATATCATCATATATTATTATTTATGTATGTATGTATCTCCATATTTAGTGGACATAGACTCACATTAATTGGTGAGCTCTTAAATCCTATGTCGACTCAGATATGACGGTTCACACTTCCAATCTTAGAGCAATGATGGTACATGACTTCATTTGCAGCACTTGAGAGGCAAAGAGATGAATCTCTGACTTCAAGGCCAGCCTGGTCTATAAAGTAAGTCCAGGACACCCAAGGTAACACAGCAACCCTATCTCAAACTATATGAGGAAAGAAAATCATGAATTTAAGACTAACCTGAAGAACAATGAGCTTTCAAGACCAGCCAGTGTTACACCATGGGATCTATTGCATGTAATTTTAAAATCACACACATTTTTTTTCTTGGGAGATCTCCCTTAATTCCAAGCTATGGTCTGAGAACAGAGATCACCAAGTTGCCAGGTAAGGTTTTCTGTTCTTTCAGCTGGTTTTGCCAAGCTGCCAATGACATCCCTTCCTGAAAAATGCTAGGAGCAGCTGTTTTACCAGCTAACTCCCTGGCTGCCCTCTCTCTTCTCCTGACCCCTTTAGCCCCATGGAAGAAAAATACTAGAGACTTATTTTAAAACTGACCAGATAACTCAATGACTCCGCGAAGAATCTATATCCCTAAACTCATCAGCTGTACTATGTAGAATTCTGCCAGTGGCAGAATTACATGATGCCCGTTCTCATCTCTCCAAAGCCTGGGCAAAAAGCCCTTTCTCTATCACTTTCCCTCTTCCTTCTGGGACCCAGAAAATCCCACCTCAGCCTTCTCCCAACAATTAGCTTCTGCTGTTCTTATAGACATAATCAAGAACCAATTAGGGAACTAGATTTCAGTATTAGCTCCTACCCCCAAGTTTTAAAAAGTTATTCTGCACTCACATGAACAGAAAAGGTTAAGAAAAAATCTTACTAACTCAATTTAAAAGATAATGAAAGCAAAGATTAAAATGGTAAATACTCAAGCAAGTATCTTGTCTTTGTGTATTTGTTCTTCCCCACCATAATTAAGCTATTAAGTCATCACAACCATCCACTGAGGAGATTTCAGAAAGGAAGCATGGCAGATGGGAGGAAAGTCAGCACGGGCTAATTTGGAAAGGAAATTGAGATGGATTATAATAAATGTTGTTGCTGAGAAAAACCATCTCCATCTTATGGATGGAGTTGCATATGCAATTTTTTCTCAAAATAGCAATAAAACCTTTTAAGCTAGAATGTGTTATAAGTAATTTTGTGTTTTAGATAATCTGCTCTGACAGCATTATGGAGAACATACTGGAAAAAGAACAAAAATTGTAAATTTGTACAGGAAAACTAAATATATTTTATTGCAAAACTCTAGGCAAGTTTTGGCATATTGGGCTCAGGATGAGTCCATGACAACATAGAGAAATAAAAACATAAAATGGAGGTAGAGTTTAGTGACTTAAAAAAAATCTCAAGGAACAGTTTTAGTATTCTGGCTTGTTCTGACAGAAATACTAATCCTGGGAGAATAACAGGTGGAAGTTTCTGGATTGTGCAAATGGAATATGAGATGTATATCAACGATAGCAAGACATGTTTGAAAGTATAAGTCAGAGATTCAGAAGAGACTTTGTACAATTGACATTATGTTGTAACTAATTCAAGTATACATAAAGCACTGTGGGCTTAATGTCACTTTTGTGAAAGATAAGTTACTTTTTAATTTTTAGAATTCAGGATCTAATGAATGGTAGAAGGAAGATTAACTATAGAGATGTTCTCGTTACTGTCTTCAGGAACATTTGTTCAGAACACCCCTCTACTGATCCTGCTGTCCAGGGAAAAAGAGAGTGCCTTAGATGGTATTCTGTTGCTGTGTAGAGACACCCAAGATTATGGTAGCTCTTACTAAAAAAAATAAATCATTTAATTGAGACCTGGTCCAGTGTCAAAGGTTTAGTCCATTATCATCTTGATGGGAAGCATGACAGTATGGAGGAAGCCATTGTGCAAGAGAGTGGTTGAGAGTTCTACATGTGGATTAACAGGAAAAAACACAAAGGCATTAGGTTTGGCTTGCACTTCTGAAACCTCAAAGTCCATTCTCCAACAAGTTCACACCTCTTAATTTTCTTAAGTCCTCTCCAATAACCCCACTCCCTGATGACCAAGAATACAAATATGAGTCTATGTGAGCATTCATTCCTATTCAAACCACCAAAGAAAGAGGAATGTTGATCTGTTATAGATGACAGTGTACTTTATAGCCCTCATATAGAATTTGACCTCAGGTAACAGACACAATCAAATTTATGAAGGAAGAATCATTTCAAACAGCAGCTTCTATACTACAAATACATGGCCTTATCAGTGGATTTCCTTATTTATGAAACAGAATAGCTTTATATTAATTAACTTGTGGCACTGAAAGAAGATCTTACATCCTGACATTTGCTAATATGCAACCCTGGCTTTTTTCTATAAACAACTCACACAAAGATAATCTCTTTTTAAATTTTTTTTTACAAATTAAAAATGTCTCCTTTTATAAGTGAGCAGAGCAATTTCAGAATGCACTGATGCTGCTTAAATATTTTCTCTTTTTTATTGGATATTTTATTTGTTTACATTTTAAATGTTATCATCTTTCCTGCTTTCCCTTCTGGAAACATCCTAGAGGAGGAATGTTCCTCCTCTTTACATCTAGTCTAAGGTTCTAACTTATCTGAACCACCATCAATAGTCTGCATGAACGGTGATTTAGTTCTTAAAAGGGAACAGTCTAATTTATCAAGTGTCTTAAAATTCTGCATTATCACCTTTTCTTTTTGTATGTATGTGATCATTTTTTTATTTTTGTATAATATGATTTAATCTGCCTTTAAAATTTTCTATAATTGATGGTGTTTCCTAGATGACTTCTATGAGAACAAGGTATTCTATAATCCCCGATTATTCCTTTCTTGATTTAATTAGTGTGTACAGTACCACAACTTCTTACAATGGCGATAACCTCACAGTACATAGGTGAAAAATTACCTTTTTTGTTCTCCTGTACATACACACACAAGTGGCATACACACACATACATACACACATATATATACATGTGTGTATATATATATTTATATGTATGTATATGTATGTATATATGTATATATACCTACTAACAGTATAGATATATCTATTGTACATCTACAAATTAGTCTATGGTCTTTTATACTACTTCAGAAAACACATATACTCACGTTTAAATGTAAACCATCATGACATTACATTTGTTCTTCCTGGTGTGTTGCAAAATCCTATGTATTTGGAGAGGTGTACTGGAACTAGCAAAGTCCTTTCCACATCAGATGATGGAGGTAAGATGATCTGTTATTTTTCTGTTCAGTATTTGTGTTGAGGTGATATAGCTTTGAATCTAAGAAAATGTGGTACATTTGCACAATGGAGTACCACCCAGCCATTAAAAACAATGACTTCATGAAATTGTTAGGCAAATGAATAGAACTAGAAAATATCATCAGTGAGGTAAGCAAATCACAAAGAACATACATGGTATGAACTCACTGATAAGTGGATAATAGCACAAAAGCTCAGACTACCCAAAAGACTAAAGGAAAGGCCATCCAGAGACAGCCCCACCTGTGGATCCATCCCATATACAGTTACCAAACACAGACACTATTGTGGATGTCAACAAGTGCTTGCTGAAAGGAGCCTGATATAGCTGTCACCTGAGAGGTTTTTTTTCAGAGCCTGGAAAATATAGATACAGATGCTGGCAGTCAACCATTGGACTGAGCACAGGTTACTCAATGGAGGAGCTAGAGAAAGGACCCAAGGAGCTGAAGGAGTTTGCAGCCCCATAGGAAGAATAACAATATGAGCCAACCAGCATATTCAGAGCTCCCAGGGACTAAACCACCAACCAAAGAGTGCACATGGAGGGACGCATGACTACAGCCACATGTGTAGCAGAGGATGACAGGCATCAAAGGGAGGAGAAGTCCTTGGTCCTGTGAAGGATCGATGCCCCACTGTAGGGGAATGCCAGTGTGGATAAATGGTAGAGGTGGCGGGGTCAACATAGGAGAAAAGTGGCGTGCAAAGTCCACATAGGGGGAACACTTGTGGGCAAGGCCTACATAGGGGAACACTGGCTAGGCCTGCGCACTGCACTGGGGTAGTGATGGTGGGCCCCGGAGTGCCTGTAGGCGGAGAAAGGCTGCCTGGCTAACAGGAAGGGGTCCTTGCTCTAAAGGTGGTGCCCAGGGGAACGTGTGGAGGAATCTTCACTGAGAAGATCCTTCCCTGGGGCTGGAAACACTGAGGCCTGACCCATGTTCTTACACGGTAGGTTTTGATAAGACACAGTTCATAGTTTCAATACTTTATTATAAAAACGTAGGAAGAGAAAAGTAGATAGAGAAGTAAAGAGAGAAAGAGAAGCTAGAGAGGGATGAGAGCTGGCCATGACCACGTGGAAAGGGGGGAAACCAGGAGACAAGGGCAAGGATAAGAGAAAAGAGAGATAGGCAAGAGAGAGCGAGGAGGGGCAAGAAACCTCCTTTAATAGTGGACTGGGTTACCAATATCCAGGTAACAGTGGGGGCGGAGTCCAGCCGGAATGCTAGGGTCCTGGGGTGTGGTCACATGTTACTGATGGCCACAGGATTATGGAGTTGAGGTGTCAGCAGCCTGGGAGCATGGCTCACAAGATCTGTCCCTTGTAGAAGTTCTACAGGGTCTCCAGAGTAAGCCTTACTCAATCAGGCCAAAGACTTATCTTACAAGGTACCGCATGCCACGACACCAAAGCAGGAGTGGTTGGATTTGGGATCAGGGGAGGAGGGATAGGGGATAGGGGTTTTCAGAAGGGAAACCAGGAAAGAGAATAACATTTGAAATGTAAATAAAGAAAATATCGGCACTCCCTGGGTGTGCACACGGGCTCCATCTGGTCCACAGACACAATCTGGGGCAAGGCGTCAGGCGGAAGCCCTCAGCTCTACTCTCTCCGCTTCCGGATCCAGATCAGCCTGGGCGGCAGCACCACATCTCCAAGTCCTGCAAGAGGCTAGCTGGGCTTCCGGGCGGCCAGCTGGGAGAAGTCAGTGTGCTCCAGTGAATCCAGCGGGCCCCAGCGGGAGCCTTCGGGTGCCTGCTTTGGGATCTGAACAGCCTGGGCAGCAGCACCCTGTCTACAAGCAGTGCTGGAGGTAAGCTGTGCACCAGAGGCCAACTGGGAAGGGGCAGCTTGCACTGGTGAGTCCAGCACTGACAAGAAAAACTAACACCAGTGAGAACTAGATGGCAAAAGGCAAACGCAGGAACGTCACTAACAGAAATCAAGGCAATATGGCAACATCTGAACCCAATTCTCCTCTACCAACATGTCCTGGATACCCCATCACACCAGTAAAACAAGATTTGGATTTAAAATCACTGGTCATGATGCTGGTACAGGAACACATGAAGGACATACTTAAAGAAATTCAGGAGAAAATGGATCAAAAGTTAGAAGCCCTTGCAAGGGAAACACAAAAATCATTGAAAGAAATCCAGGAGAATACAAAAGCCAACAAGGAGGAAATGCAAAAAACACTGAAAGAAATACAGGAGAACTTTGGTCAACAGGCTGAGGTCATGAAAGAGGAAACACAAAAATCTCTTAAAGAAATACAGGAGAACTTTGGTCAACAGGCTGAGGTCATGAAAGAGGAAACACAAAAATCTCTTAAAGAATTACAGGAAAGCACAAACAAGCAAGTGAAGGAGCTAAGCAAAACCATCCAGGATCTAAAATCAGAAGTAGAAACAACTAAGAAAACTCAAAGGGAGACAACTTTGGAGATAGGAAGCCTTGGGAAGAAATCAGGGGACAGAGATGCAAATATCAACAACAGAATACAAGAGATAGAAGAAAGAATCTCAGATGCTGAAGATTCCATAGAAACCATGGACTCAACAGTTAAAGAAAATGCAAAATGCAAAAAGCTTGTAACCCAAAATATCCAGGAAATCCAGGACACAATGAGAAGACCAAACCTAAGGATTATAGGCATAGATGAGAGTGAAGATTTACAACTTAAAGGGCCAATAAAATTCAATAAAATTATGGAAGAAAACTTCCCTAACCTAAAGAGAGAGATGCCCATGAATATAAAAGAAGCCTACAGAACTCCAAACAGACTGGACCAGAACAGAAATACTTCCCGTCACATAATAATCAAAACACCAAATGTCCTAAACAAAGAAAGAATACTAAAGGCAGTAAGAGAAAAAGGCCAAGTAACATATAAAGGAAGACCTATCAGAATCACAGCAGACTTTTCACCTGAGACTATGAAGGCTAGAAGGTCCTGGGCAGATCTCATGCAGACTCTAAGAGAACACAAATGCCAACCAAAACTACTATATCCAGCAAAACTCTCAATCACCATAGATGGAGAAACTAAGATATTTCATGACAAAACCAAGTTTACCCAATATCTATCCACAAACCCAGCCCTAAAAAGGATAATAGGAGGACAACACCAATACAAGGAGGGAAACTTCACCCTGGAAAAAGCAAGATAGTAACCTTTCATCAAACCCAAAAGAAGTTAAGCATTCAAATTTAAAAAATAACGTCAAAAATGATAGGAAGTAACAATCACTATTCCTTAATATCTCTTATCATCAATGGACTTAATGCCCCAATAAAAAGACACAGACTAACTGAATGGATACGTAAACAGGACCCTACATTTTGCTGCTTACAGGAAACACACCTCAGGGTCAAAGACAAACACTACCTTAGAGTAAAAGGCTGGAAGAAAATATCTAAAAATTAAAAAATAAAAGAATGAAAGAAAGAGAAATTCTAAAGCAAAGAGTAAGTGTTTGGGTACTAGTAAACAAGACCAGACCTGGGGAAATATTCAACACGTCTTTGCAAGGATTATAGGAAATAAAAGTTGAATCATCATAAAATAGGGACATGATAACATTCTTACCACCACAATTTCGCAGTTTTTATAAGGT
This sequence comes from Apodemus sylvaticus, assembly GCF_947179515.1. Taxonomy (NCBI): domain Eukaryota; kingdom Metazoa; phylum Chordata; class Mammalia; order Rodentia; family Muridae; genus Apodemus; species Apodemus sylvaticus. The sequence continues at coordinate 117,607,355 of NC_067478.1, read as the reverse complement.
GGCTTGCAACTGAAATATCAATTTACCTTTAGATTAGATTGTTAGGTCTTTTTCTAAAGCTGGAATAAGAGAATTGTGAGTACATATTAATAAAAATTTAAATACTAAATTTTCATTTTAATCAAGTTATTACATTTTACTTCTGTAAAAGGTTCTTCAATATTTTCTGCACAGTTGGGATCACCTTATTTGAATACTATTATTAGTTTTGAAAATAGTTTTTTTTTTATTTAAGTGCAAGACTTGTGCATACACTAATGTTTCTTCACACAATTGGTTATTCATCAGTTCTATTAACAGACCTTCTGAAAAATTATATGGTGACAGTTTTTACTATTTCTATTAAATTTCAAATTGGATCAGTTCTTTAATGACCCTGATATTACATATTTTGAAATTTTGAAAGCTTAGCTAAGGTTTTATATCTAGTGAACTTTTGCTGTCAGTTTAGTTAAAAGTTTAACATTGTAAACAAATTATTAATTATTTTTCTAAATTGAGAGACATAAATCTTGATATTAAACAGTATCATGATAGAATTGTACTCCAGCCAAATTAAGAAACTTGTGAAACTTAATTGAGAAAACACCTTTGGTAATCATACAATTCAGAACTGCAGAGATTGTAGATAGTACAGCTTCCGAAATAGACAATATTTAAAAACAACTTTATATGTGCTTAATACAAGAGAAATCAATTTTTATTGCTGGCCTACTAAATTATACCTCAATCTGGCTCTGATTGCTTGCTTAATGGAAAATATTCAATATTCTTAAGATTTCTAGTTAAGATTTTAGCATCTTTCTATAACCTCCCCCTTCCCACCTGATTCTCTCATTCCTATCCTAACTTACTCCCAGTCTGCCTGTAAAATTTATTCTATTTTTGCCTACCTGAGTAATCCATGGGTTCCCAACTAGACAATTTCTCTGCAATTAAACTCTGGATCTGTGGATTGTAGTTTAGTTATAATTAAAGGATAATATCCACTTAGAAATGAATATGTAAAATATTTCTCTAAGTCGGAACTATCTCAAGTAGTATATTTTTTCCTTTTTCTATCCACTGGCAAATTTCATTATGTCAATTTTTAAAATGAGTAATAATCACTTTCTATAAGTATTCCAGATTTTCTTTATTCATGCTTCTGTTGAAGAATATCTAGGTTGTCTTCAGATTCTCGCGATTATGAATAATGAAGCAATGTTCATGATTGAGCAAGTGTCCTTGGGGTAGAATGGGGCATCATTTGGCTATGTGCCCAAGAGTGGTATAGCTGGATCTTGAAATAGGTCAGTTTCCAATCATTCCCATCATATTGATTTCCCTAGTGGTGTGACAAGTTTACAATTCCATTAACAATCAAATAATGTTCTTTTTCCACATCCTTGTCAGAATAAGTGATCACTTGTGTTGTTGATATTCACTATTCTGACAGATGTAAGATGGAATTTCAAATCAGTTTTACTTCCTGTTACTGTTGATGTTATTTGTATGTATGTTTGGTTATCTTCTTTTTGGGTTTGCTGAAAGAAGATTACTTTCTTACTTTTTCTAGGGTGTAGTTTCCATCCTGGTATTGGTGTATTCCATCTATTATCCTTTGTAGGGCTGGATTTGTGGAAAGATATTGTTTAAATTTGGTTTTGTCATGGAATGTCTTGGTTTCTGAGTCTATGGTGATTGAGAGTTTTGCTGGGTATGGTAGTCTTGCCTGGCATTTTTTGTTCTCTTAGCGTCAGTATGAGATCTGCCCAGGATCTTCTACTTTTCATTGTCTCTGGTGAGAAGTATAGTGCAATTATGATAGGTCTGCCTTCATATGTTACTTGCCCTTTTTCCCTTACTGCTTTTAATATTCTTTGTTTAGTGCATTTGATGTTTTGAGTATTATGTAATGGATGCAATTTCTGTTCTGGTCCAGTCTGTTTGGTGTTCTGTAGGCTTCTTGTATGTTGATGGGCATCTGTTTCTTTAGGTTAGGGGAGTTTTCTTCTATAATTTTGTTGAAGATATTTACTGGCCCTTTAAGTTGTAAATCTTTGCTCTCTTGTATACCTATAATCCTTAGGTTTGGTTGTCTCATTGTGTCCTGGATTTCCTGGATGTTTTAGGTTACAAGCTTTTTGAATTTTGCATTTTCTTTCACTGTTAAGTCAATGCTTTCTATAGTATCTTCAGAAACTGAGATTCTTTCTTCTATCTCTTGTATTCTGTTGTTGATGCTTGCATCTGTGACCCCGGATTTCTTTCCAAGGTTTTCTATCGCCAGATTTGTATCCCTTTGTGATTTTTTTTGTTGTTTCTACTTCCATTTTTAGATCCTGGATGGTTTTGTTTAGTTCCTTCACTCGTTTTTTGTGTTTTCCTGTAATTCTTTAAGGGATTTTTATGTTTCCTCATTAAGGGCTTCTACCTCTTGAACCATGTTCTCCTGTATTTCTTTCTTTTTTTTTTCAAGCCATTAAAAAGTCTTTATTAACTGGTTAGTGACTACCTTAGATGTTCAGGTCCTGAGTACAGTTCCAAGCTTTCCCCAGGTGAGATTTAAGACATAAAAGCCACATCCTGGGTTGACACACCTCAATTAGTAAGAATAGTCACCCAGAAGCAGAAGTACAGAAGCCAAAAAGCAAGATTAATATATTTAATCACTTTCATAGAATTCTGGACTTTGATGGATTAGGTCTTTGTTCACATTTTGGTAGGTGGTCCTGCCTCTGTGCTGGGTTACTGGGTTTAAAATCCTGAATGATTCCACCATCATTGTGTCAATTGTGCTAAGATCTGGGGCTTGTTATACTTTAGGGATTTTCCTCTTCTATAATTTGAGTTTTATATAAAACTCTTAAATCACATTAATGATTTACATTAAAATAATGTTTGCTGGTCTCTTCCATGGTTAGTAGATATACCATGTCAGCATAATCTAGAAGGCTTCTTTTTTGTTTGCGTTTTTTAATCTTTATGTTTGTTTTGAGTTGTGTGTGAGTGTAGAGGACACCTCAGGTAACAGTATTTATTTTCTACATTGTTTGAAGTAGAGACTCTTGTTAGTCACTGTGTATACATGGCTAGTCAGTTTTTGAGTGCCATCTCTACAGAATTACAGATATTCATACACCACCTCATGTGGCTTTATGGGTTCTGGAGAATCTGAACTCTTCATTCTTGTTTAGCAAGTGGTTTGACTGCTGTACCACCCCGCTATCCTTGAATGGCTCCTTAGATTTAAGTTTCTAGGCCCACCTGGGGTTTCTGCCTCAGTGGATGAAGAATGCTACTGCTCCATAGACATTGGACAGGTATTCCCAGGTGATGCTTATGCTGATCACATTTAGAGGATCACAGTTCTCAATGGTTTGTGAAGAACTGGAGCTCATATGACAATAGGCACATTGCTCTGCAGTTCACAAAACATAGGGCCATTTTAGACACATTAGAGCCCAGGCACTGTGTAAGCCACTGTGGATTTGAAGGTACATTTGTAGGCGTTATACGTGCTGCTCAGAGGTGATCAAACTCGGTGTCTTGAGAGCTAGGCATCTTTAGCCTCATTTTGGCCATGATGGAAATGAAAGTTGTCAGGACTTAGATGAACCTGCTTAGCTGAGCATAGCCTTATAATCCTGAAAGTTTGTTTTCCTAAACCACTAACACTTTTGCTCTCTCTCTTCTTGCATATTTGGCTATTGGACGGCGTTGCTGCCTTTAAAAACTTGAGACTAGGTTTTTTAGTTCTGCGGAATGCTAAGCTTTCTTTCATGCTTTTATTCACATCACACATTCCATTTTAATTATATGTTACCAATTTCCCTTTTGTGAGCCATAGATAGCTTTCTTTCTGTCCCTTTTTTTTAAATTGAGTATCTTCTTCATTTACATTGACAATGGTAAAACCTTTCCCAATTCTCCCTCCAAAAGGCCCCTCCCCAATGATTCCCAACCCTCCTCCCACCTGCTGCCTCCATGTATATGCCCCTCTGGTTGGCACAGCCCCAACTCCCCCTAATCCCCCCCCATCTGGTTCCCTTTGTTGTGGCTTCTATTGAGCCTTTACCTGACTAAAGACCACTCCTCCCACTGATGTCCAAAAAGGCATTCCTCTGCCACATTTTTGGCTGGAACCATGTATACCCCTTGGTTGATGGTTAAGTCCCTGGGAGTATTGGGCTGTCTGGGTGTCTGAAGTCATTGTTCTTCCTATGGGGCTATATATCCCTTCAGCTCCTCAGGACCACCCTCTAGATCCTCCGTTGGGCACCCCAAGCTCAGTCCAATAGTTGGTTGCTGGTTTCTGTCTCTGAATTTGTAAGGCTCTGGCAGGGCCCCTATGGAGACAGCCATGGCAGGCTTCTTTTGGTATATGCTTCTCATCGTAGTGTTGGGGTTTGCAGACTATTTATAGGATGAATCCCCAGGTAGAGCACTTGCTAGGTGGCCTTTACTTCAGACTCTGCTCCACACATTGCTCCTGTGAGCATTTTGTTCCCTTTCCCAGAGGAACCATAGCACCCTCACTTAAGTCCTCATTCTTCTTGAGTTTCCTGTGCTGGGTGAATTGTACCTTGTTTATTTTCAGCTTTTGAACTAGCATCCGCTTATTAGTGACTGCATACCATGAGTGTTCTTTTGTGACTAGGTTACCTTGCTCAATTTCTAGTTCTATCCATTTGCCTAAGAATTTCATGAATTCATTGTTTTTAATAGTTGAATAGTACTCCATTGTGTATATATATATATATATCCTGTAATTCTTTACGGGAGTTTTGTGTTTTGTTTTCAAGGGCTTCTACCTGTTGACTCATCTTCTCCTGTATTTCTTTGTGTTCTTCTTGAAGTCCTCTATAAGCATCATAAGATATGGTTTTAAATCTGGATCTTGCTTTTCTGGCATGTTGGGATGTCCAGGACTTTCTATTGTGGGAGAATTTGGTTCAGATTGTGCCATGTTGCCTTGGTTTCTGTTGGTAATGTTCTTACGTTTGCCTTTTGCCATCTGTTTATCTCTGGTGTTAGCTGGTATTGCTGTCTCTGTGGCTTATCTGTCCTGCAAGCTTCTGTATCTGTGGTCCTGGAAGACCCATTCTCTCTGTGAATGCAGGTATGTAGGTACTCTTGTGAGACCAGATCTCTTCTGGTGGTATTTGTGTATGTAGCTCTATAGTCCCAGATCATCTCTGGGTGTGGATGGACATGGGAAGACTCCTGTCCCAGGCTGCTCCTAGGCTCTTGTGTCCTCTGGGTTTGGGGCTGTTTCCTCTGAGCAGCAGGGATGGTTCTATCTGTGCAATCAGGCCTCTCAGCACTACTTTTTTTTTTAATTTTATTCGATATATTTTTTATTTACATTTCAAATGGTTTCCCCTTTTCTAGCCCCCCACTCCCTGAAAGTCCCATAAGCTCCTTTCTCTCCCCCTGTCCTCCCACCCACCACTTCCCACTTACCTGTTCTGGTTTTGCCCTATACTGATTCACTGAGTCTTTCCAGAACAAGGGGCCACTCCTCCGTTCTTCTTGTATCTCATTTGATGTATGCATTATGTTTTGGGTATTCCAGTTTTCTAGGTTAATATCCATCTATTAGTGAGTGCATACCATGATTCATCTTTTGAGTCTGGGTTACGTCACTTAGTATGATGTTCTCCAGTTCCATCCATTTGCCTACGAATTTCATGAATTCATTGTTTCTAATGGCTGAATAATACTCCATTGTGTATATATACCACATTTTTTGCATCCACTCTTCTGTTGAGGGATAACTGGGTTCTTTCCAGCTTCTGGCAATTATAAATGCTTCTCAGCACTACTGAGTGATCAGCTTGGTTATGGAACGTTGTGGCCTCAAAGCAATTTTAATTTGTATTTTCCTGATGGGTAAGGATTTCTTCACATGTTCTTCATCCATTTGGGTTTTCAATATTAAGAATTCTCTGTTTAAATCTGTAACCCAATTTTAAATTGTATTATTTGAATTTTGACCTCTAGTTTGTTTATTATTTATATATTTTTGGTGATGAATATGAATTTATTTGCATCATACTACATGAAAACATCAAGTCTGACCTGCACAATTTGTTGAAGATGTTATCCTTTTTCAACATGTGTTTCTGGCTTCATTTTCAAATTTTGGTTATCTATAGGTGTGTAGATTTATGTCCAGGTCTTGAATTCAATTTCTTTGATTAACATCTCTGTTTATATTTTGACAACAGGCAGCTTTATTGCTGTAGTTCAACTTTAAATTGGGAATGGTGAGATCCCCAGCAGTTCTTTTATTATTCAGAATAATGGTGCTAAAAATGGATTTTTTTTTCTTATGTAGTAGGTCATAGTTTTATTCAAAAAGTGGTTGGTTACCTCCATCTCATTTCTGCCAATATTGTATCTGTGAGCATGTCATTCCAGCCTGGTTGATACTTTGAATTGCAAAGTCAGAACTGGGATGGTTGGTGATTACTTTTCTCCCTAGTAGCATGTACAGTACCTTCAAGCATTATTACATCTAGCTATTAAAGATGATTCCCCCATGTGAATACATGATTTATTTTTTTTCATGTTTTATGATGCAAGTGACATTAGCAACAGTATCTTATTGTCATGTCCTGAAAAATAAGCAAAAGTCTTGGCAATAGCCTAGAATTCTTAGAGGGAATGAATGATATCACTGCCCAACAACTCAAAAAAAGGTTACCCATTCCTAGCAGCAGACATGTTATTTGTTAGCTTTTGGTGTCACATAAAGATATCATTGCTCATTTATAAGGCAAGTGTATTTCAATTATCACTGTTTCTCTCCCCCCCCTCTATCTATCTATCTATCTATCTATCTATCTATCTATCTATCTATGTATCTATCTATCTATCTATCTATCTATCTATCTCACTCTCTGAAGCATCTACAGTACTAAATTTCTAGATAACTTTTTAAAGTTCTTTTTTCTTATTTATCTTTCTCTGAAGTTCTTGCTCTACACTGCTCTCCAATCTCTCTCCCTTTTAACCCTCCCTGTTCCTCCCTTTATATTTTTATATCCTTGTGTTTTGTCTTTCCTTTCTTGAACATATCTTGCCCTATAACACCTTACTGCTTTCCTAACTTCTGTGGGTATTCCAAATGAAGTACACATATCTAAACATTAAATGCTATAATCCATAAGAGAAAACATGAGAAACTTATCTTTCTGTATCTGAGTTACATAGAATGATTGCCTCCACTTCAATCCACTTATCTCTGAATTTCATAATTTTGCATTTATTAACAAAGGAATAATATCCCACTGTGTAAATATACCATATTTTATTATCTGTTCACCAGTTGATAGATACCTAGGCTGTTTCCACTCTTTGACTGTTTTAAATAAAGTATCAATTCACATGTATGAGTAAATAGCTCTATGTTAGGATAAAGAGTCCTTTGAGTATATGTATGGCCAAGTGTGTAGCATTTTGAAAACCCACTTCTTTGGTTTACATAATGATTGCATTAGTTTTCACTCCCACTAGCAGTGAGTATTTGTACCTCCCTATTCTATATCTATGCCAGCATTTGCTAAATGGATCATAGTCCACAGGGAAGAACCTAGTATTGTTGTTATGCTAAATGGTTATAATATTAAACTTATTCACAGTGGCTTATCATACTGTAGATTAGTATATCAGTATATGGGAATTAACACAAAGGCACACACCTGGTTAAGTTGCAGATAATCATACACTGTGGAGTGATCACACTCACTAAGTGAGGCATCTATAACATAGTTCCTCATCCCAAGGTTTAGAAATCATTCTGGATGATGGAGCAGAAAAATTCTAAGATCCAGGGTGGCAAATATCTACAAAGAAACAGTGTTTTCCAAATGCAATAAATTAGTTGCCTACAATAGTTTTGACCTTCACAAGCTGAAGTCATATAAAATATCATCACAGTAAGGGCCTGTAAGTCCCACCCTTTGCATAAGAGAAATTGATAATGTATGGCTATTAGGAGAAAAAGAGTCCATTCTCTCTTTAAAGTGTTGCCCTTCGTAGGTTAATCACACTCTAGTGTAAACCCTCATACCCCAAAAATATGGACAATACAATTTTGAGTAAATGGTTTTTGAAGAAATTAGGACATAAAATAGAGAAGTGGTGATAGATCAGGGAGCACTTGGATGAGAATAATGAATATAGTTCAAATATATTGTACAAAAATATCTAAGAATTAACTATAAATAAAAAACAAATAATTAAACCAATACTTGATGCCCTCCAGATCACTCCAATGTTATCATCCTAGATTTTTGTGGTTTGTTATTTTTATTTATGTCTATATTCTGTTCTGAGTTATATGCATTTCTGTGAAGAGTATAACTAAGGACTATGTTTATCTAAATTCTGTTTTTCTAATATAAATGTTTGCTGGTTCCAGCATGTACAGGAAAGGCCATGCCTCCCCTTTTATTTTTGTAGCTTGAGGAAATATCAGTTACTTTATAAATATGGACTTATTTCTAGGCTCTATGTTTCATCTCATCCACGTATATATTTGTTTTTATCAAGAACACCATATGGTCTTAGTTGCCTTATCTTCATGGTAAAGTCTTTTTAGTAAGACATGCAATTAATTCACCAAGTTTATTTTTCTCCTTCAAGAACCAGTTGTTATTCTAAATTCAATAATAGGCACTCTTCAAAGACATCTTCTGTTCAATATAAATAACATTATACAAACTGAGCAGGCTCTAGTTATATATATATATATAAATAAAAAACAAATAATTAAACCAATACTTGATGCCCTCCAGATCACTCCAGTGTTATCATCCTAGATTTTTGTGGTTTGTTATTTTTATTTATGTCTATATTCTGTTCTGAGTTATATGCATTTCTGTGAAGAGTCTAACTAAGGCCTATGTTTATCTAAATTCTGTTTATATATATATATATATATATATATATATATATATATATACATATATATACATACATCATATGCATATGTTTATGTAACAGAAATCAATGAAAAAAGAGGCCACAGACTTGAGAAAGGATCTTGAAAAAGAATAAGGAACAGTACCTAATAGAGCTGGAGGAGAGGGGTTGAGGGAAAAATGATCTAATTACATTATAATGTCAAAAATAAAAGAAATGAGTTAGAAACATTAAAGTACTTAAAAAATCCAGTAAGAAAAATAACAAAAAGATTTACTTTTGAATTTCATCATTTTCTTTGTGTGTTTGTGTGTGTGTGTGTGTGTGTGTGTGTGTGTGTTGTCTCAAGTACATTTTTATTGTATGAATGCACTGTATGGGTTTTTTTTTCAAAATTTTTTATTCGATATATTCTTTATTTACATATCAAATGATTTCCCCTTTTCTGGGTCCCCATTCCCCTCAAGTCCCATAAGCCCTCTTCCCTCCCCCTGTTCCTCCATCTACTCCTTTCCACTTCCCTGTTCTGGTATTCCTCTATACTGTTGCATTGAGTCTTTCCAGAACCAGGGGCCACTCCTCTGTTCTTTTTGGACATCATTTAATATGTGGATTATTTCTTGGGTATTCCCAGTTTCTAGGTTAATATCCACTTATCAGTGAGTGAATACCATGATTGATCCTTTGAGACTGGGTTACCTCACTTAGTATGATGTTCTCTAGCTCCATTCGTATCGACTATTTAACATGCATGAAGCAATTTGGTGAAACTCCTAAGATTTTATGTGTAATATGAATTCTGTAGTGTAATGAGATAAGGGGAAAAGAGGTAATTACAAATTACCATGTGACATCTAAAATTATTATTATGCATTATAGAATCATACTCTGGTGGGAAGAAGTTAAGAAATTATGAAAATACTTGAGCTAACACAACTTCAACATAAGCAAACAGGAATTAAAATTTGATAACTAAAGTTTGTTTCTAATTACTAATCATCTCAGTGTATAGAAAGGCATTATTTCTGCTGAAGGAAATATCTGAAGAAAGACTCTTCAGCTGAAGATCTCATGAGCACCAGGAAAAAGGAATGCTAAAATAATACTTGTATATGATTGGATAAAGTTGTTATATAAATTTTCTAACTGTAATATATTGGCCTTACAAATATATATGTTTATGATTTTTCATTAGAACCTTACCTCTAAATATAAGTTTATTAGTAAATACTTCATAAAGTTTATTTTACCAAATATAAGTGATCATAGGTGTGTGGGATCATTTCTGGGTCTTCAATTCTATTCCATTGGTCTATCTGCCTGTCACTGTATCAATATCATGTAGTTTTTAATATTATTGCTCTGTAGTACTGCTTGAGGTCTAGGATACTGATTTGCCCAGAAGTTCTTTTACTGTTGAGAATAGTTATCACTATCCTTGTTTTTTTTTTTTGTTATTCCAGAAGAATTTGCGAATTGCTCTTTCTAACTCTATGAAAAATTGATTTGGGATTTTGACGGGGATTGCATTGAATCTGTATATTGATTTTGGAAAGATGGCCATTTTTACTATATTAATCCTGCCAGTCCATGGGCATGGGAGATATTTTTATTTTCCGAGGTCGTCTTCAATTTCTTTCTTAAGAGTCTTGAAGTTCTTGTCATACAGATCTTTCACTTGCTTGGTTAGAGTCACCCCGAGATATTTTATATTGTTTTTGATTATTTTGAAGGGAGTCATTTCCTCAATTTCTTTCTCAACCTGTTTGTACTTTGAGTATAAGAAGGCTACTGATTTGCTTGAATTAATTTTATATCCAGCCACTTTGCTGAAGTTGTTTATCAGCTGTAGGAGTTCTCTAGTGGAGTTTTTGGGTCACTTAATTATACTATCATATCATCTGCAAATAGTGATAACTTGACTTCCACCTTTCCTATTTGTATCCCTTTGACCTCCTTTTGTTGTCTAATTGCTCTAGCTAGAACTTCAAATACTATATTGAAAAGATATGGAGATAGAAGGTAGCCTTGTCTAGTCTCTGATTAGTGGGATTGCTCCAAGTTTCCCTCCATCTAGTTTGATGTTGGCTACCAGTTTGCTATATATTGCTTTTACTATGTTTAGATATGGGCCTTGGATCTCAGATCTTTAAAAGGTTTTTAACACGAAAGGATGCTGAATTTTGTCAAATGCCTTTTCAGCATCTAATGACATGACAACTGATAAGTGGATATTTGCCTAGAAGCTTAGAATACCCAAAACACAATTCACATATCAAATGATACCCAAAACAGAGGAAGAACAAAATATGGATATTTGGGTCCTTTGTAGAAAGGGGAAAAATAGCCACAGAAGAAGATACAAAGACAAAAGTTTGAGTAGAGTCTGAGGGAAAGACCATCACAGACTACTCCACACAGGGATGCATCCTATATACATTTCTAAACCCCAGGGACTATGGTGGGTGCCCACAAGTGCTTGCTGACTGGAAATGGATATAGCTATCACCTGGAAGGCTCTCCCAGTGCATGACAAATACAGAGGGGGCACTCTCAGCCAGCCATTGAACTGAGCATAGGGTCCCCAATTGGGAAGCTAGAGAAAGGACCCAAGGAGCTGAGGGGGTTTGCAGTGCCACAGAAGGAACAACAATATGAGTCACTCAGTACACCCAGAGTTCCAAGGGACAAAACCATCAAGCAATGAGTACACATGGAGTTACCCATAGCTCCAGACACATCGGCAGCAGAGGATGGTCTTGTTAAACACCAAAGGGAGGAGAGGCCTTTAGTCCTGGAAAGACTGAATATCTTAGTGTAGGGAAATACCAGGACAGGGAAGCGAGGAGATGGGGAAGGGGAGATGGGTTATAGGGTGTTGGGAGGAGGGGGAAACCAGAGACAACAATTGAAATGTAAATGAAGGATATACCCATTTAAAAAAACACACATGTAGCCCCCTTGGCTTCTTGACATACAAAAAGAAAAGTTTATTTTACAACCCAGATTATTCTATATTAGATACTTAAATTGACTCTGTCTTTTAAAAGAACTTGGGATCTACATGTCAGACCCAAGAGTGACATAAGAAAATAATGAACAGCAGGTAGGTTCAAATCATCAACAACCAAGCAGACTATGTATGCCTTACAAAGTAAATAACCAATGTTATGTAGTTCTTTATAGTATGGATGACTAAAATGAGTAGTTCTGATGTTGAAAGTAAGGTACCTCATGAACAAAGTTTGAAAATAAGGTATCTCATAAAAAAATTTCATGCAGGGAACAAGGCACCAGAATTTCAGTATACATATTATAGAATCCAGAATCACAACTATCCACTGGGATAGTTGTAAAGTAATATATAATGAAAAGAAAGGCAGTGGTGGCTCATGCCTTTAATTCCAGTACTTTGGAAGCAGAGGCATGCAGATTTCTGAGTTCAAGGTCATCCTGGTCTACAGAGTAAGCTCCATGACAGCCAGGGCTGATTCTAGTAAGTTTTTCACCAGAGCAGCCTCACGAATTCAAGCAAATCAAACATTTTCTATGGTGTTACAGATACAGAGAATACATTCCTTTTATATAGACAGCTCAAATAAGATTATTAAAAAAGCAGTGAATCATGTTTACAGAATCAACCTGTCTAAATATGGTCTTTCTCTTGTCCAAGCTACAACATTATCTTAGAATCTCCAAGAAAATTCATTTACACTAAAGGACATAAATTAGTAATATTGTCCAAAACTGATGAGCAAGGGTTTATAATATCAGATTCTATTCCTTTCCACAATATTTCCAGAACTAAACTCTAATTTCATTCACCAAAAAAAGAGAGAAAGAGAGGGGTGATAGAGATTATTAATATCTTTTAAAGATATAACTTTCGAGGCAGCAACATTTATAGAGAGATTGCAAAGACGCTTACACACTGCTCTCTCTTAAATGCAAAACCAACAACTTCGATGTATCTGATCCTCCCTTAGTACATCTGAAAAGCCATGTACTTACATATGTCAAAATCTGTTCCTAATAAACTCTACTGGCTCATCTTAAAATTATTTTTTAACTGAAAAAATCGTCATAGCATGTATTCATCAAAGCCTCCTCTTACATAACTCCTCCCACGATCATTCCATCTCCTCTCCCATTCAACTCCATACCATTTCTGTTTCCCATTTTTTTAGAAAGCACACTGGCAAGCAAACACACACACACACATAGAAAGAAAGAAAGAAAGAAAGAAAGAAAGAAAGAAAGAAAGAAAGAAAGAAAGAAAGAAAGAAAGAAAGAAAGAAAGAAAGAAAGAAAGAAAGACAGGAAAGAGGGAGGGATGGAGGACAGAGGGAGAGGGAGAATGAGAGAGAGAGAGAGAGAGAGAGAGAGAGAGAGAGAGAGAGAGAGAGAGAGAGAGAGAGAGAGAGAATGAAAAGATAAACACAAATAAAACCACAAATACACACATATCCTGAAAATCCTTCTGGGCTGAATTCAAGACCCCTGCTTCACTTGAATATAGGTCTCTGAAAAGAACTCTCAGCTGTTTATAGATGGGCAAAGCTCTGCCCGGTCTCTGCCCCACCTGTAGTTACCAATTTTCTTCATCTATGTGAACTGGATAAGGCTGAGTCTCATGTTTTAATGAATAAATAATAATAATCTTAAGTTAAAAGTTTGATAAAATCCAACACAGTGAGTACCATGTTGGCAAATGATATACTTTACAGACATTTTTATCATCATTTATGGGGAGAGAATAACCTGCAATCAGTCCTTCCAAAAGACACCTTTCACTCTCCTTTATGAGAATAATGACTTAGAGTTTTGAAAAGGGAATACAAGGATATTTGGATTTAATATGATATATATAGAGAGAAATCAGTAGTACCTGTGAATGGTGTTTAGCTATAGATATCTTTCAATAGTTTGCCTTTTCAGCACTTGTCCTGTGTTATGTCTAAAGTATTACTAGTCTTGGAAGTAAATGATATCTAAGATATGTATCAGGATAGAGACATGCATCAAACTTGTTTATCTAGACTGGCTAGGGAATACATGCTCTGGTTGATTTAATATTCAGGTTAATAGACCAATGTAATATATCTGTATAATGATATAATTACAGATTTTCCACATGATAAAAGAAAAAAGGCAATCAGTTTTAAAGATTATGCCATTTAAATATTTACTATATTTTATTTTATATTTAAATGCTACTCTTTCCTTAAGTTAATTAATCCTACTCTTCACTGACATAACACTGCGTTAATTATCCATTCTCACAGTTTTAGACACTCTGGTCTTCAAAAAGTCTAAAACACCAAAACATATCTTCTTCTATCAAGATTGCTCAGTGGTTCTGTAGAAATAAGAATCTTGAGTAGCTTTATGCTTTTAGAAGTCATCCTGGTTAAAGTTCTGTTTTGTGGTTCCTTTAATGTGAGTTATCATCATCATTTTGCAGGAGATAGGATTTTCTATTCTCATATAAAATTATTCAAATGTTCTTCATTTCCCTCAGGTCCTCTCTAACTTCTTGAAATTTCTCTCAATGCTCTAATATTTTGCTTCTCTGTTTATGAAGGAGGCAGTGGTTGTGTGGTATGCACACACAGCCCCTAATAGGCCCACCTTAATAGTGACCAGCATCTCTAGGGCACATACTCACTTCACAACTGGCTCAGAGGGAGTGCTAACCACTCTTATGTTTACTCACATAAATCATTTTTAGAAAGCCTAATCCTGCATACTTGCAGGCAGTCTTTCACAGGCTCATCGGCAGCTTAAAAATTCAAACCCCAAATACCTCAGGCAATGCATAAAATGATTGTCTTCATTTTTCTATCCTGGGGAGAATAAACAGGCCACATCAAAAGCTGGCAAAGTGTTCTACCCTGAGCCACAAATGCAGGATTAAAAATATAGGAAAGAGGAAAAACTAAAGACAGACCCCAGGTTTATGGCTTAATCAAGTAGGACAATCAATGTTATGACTGGATAAATTATTGTACTAACATAAATAACTTAATATATATGTTGGAGTTATAGGAAAATTGTTGGTAAATGATTTCCATTCAAACATAAATCATAATATAAGAAGTTCATAATAGTTCTATCCTATTCTCACACCAAACAGCTGTAAGTGACCTTATTTCTGAAAAACATCCATTAAATCTAAACATAAGGAAATGATAATTGTGGTATCATTGTACTCAGAAATCCTTATAATTTATAAAACTTTCTACAACAGGATAATGTTAGTAGAGTAGTTTTGGAGTAAAAAGGAGCCAAAAGTTCTGACAACCTTTATTTTAATATAAGGGACTTTTAACTTGTGAATGAAACAAACAATCACAAGAAACTGCTGCTACACAATATATAACTACCAATATTATAGCAGAATATTAATTATGCTAACACTATTAAAATTTATTCAAAGTTCTCATTTTAAGGACTAACCTGACCCATTTACATAAAAAACATTTGTGAAATTATTTACTAAGATTTTATTTCTCCTTATCATTAATACACTCCCAATGCCTCATTCTAAATTAAGAAGCTGTGCTTGAATTTCTGTAGAGCTGCTTCTGGCTCTTTTCATTTTATTCCAAAGATCAGACATGCTGTAAGATCTCCATTACCTACACCCTGGGGTACCTTCAAGAGAGGCTGATTTTTATGACCTCTATTTTCTCTATATTTTCAAAATAATGAGGTAAAGATCTTCTATGTTGTTAAAGGAAAATATTTTAAAGCTCTCAGAGTTTAAAGTCCACGGGCACTTTTTACAAATAAACATGAAATATACGATTTCATGAAAGCTGATTCTTCAATTGTCACTTTGCTTGTTCTTTTCATTGGAAATATTAAGGGGTGCCATCCAAACATTACCTACAGACTAAAGAACTGTTTTTTGCAGCTTGTTAGCTGACAATATATCAGTTTTAAAATCCTTTGGTAGGAAAGTCATTCCTATGTAGGTTCACATAGTACAAAGAAAGTCTTTGTACTGTGGTTTTTTGGCCTTAATGAAAACATGTTGTGTAAGGGGTGCTTTTTTCACAAGTGGCTTCATAGGGTTGATGGAGAACACTTACGTAAATCTATGTGGTTCAATATTTTCCTCATTCCAGCTCTGCTTTTTTCATTACCTAAAATGGCACTTTCTGAATCCTCAGTCATTGGGCTACAGAGGCCGACCTTACATCTCAGACTCTGCTTTTCTGAAAGGCTAATTCATGATATAGGGTTTTCAAAGTGGCCATAGGAAGCAGATTTTAAATTTGCATGTGGTATCTGGATGTAATCTAGGGGAAAATAGATTATAAAATATTTCAAGGGTAGTAGAACAGGTGCATCAATGATCTATCAAAGTGCAATGGATTGCACTTTGTAATTGGTGGCCTTTCTTGGGCCACCAATTATAAGGCAATTATGGGCCTTAATAATCATCCAGTTCCAAATCATTAGAAAAAGTCAGTGAAAAGATAGCTGTGATTTCTCAGAAAGCTGAAACCCTTGCTTTTCTTTGGCTACATGTAAAGATCTCTTTAGCTCTGTTAAGACAAAGTTTAGAATCAAAAACATAAACCTGAAGATGTGGACAACTTACAGCTGTAGAAGATGTCCTGGAGCAGTTCATTATTCTCAGACTGAATATTAGATAAGAAAATTACAGACCAAATTTAGAATCAAATAAACCCTAAGGCATGGGGTGAAGACCTCTAAGTGAGAGAAGAAAAAGAGTATTAACACTTCAGATTCTTTTAGCTCTTGAGATTATCAAAAGTATTCTCTTTAAGATGTCTTGGATTGTGGTTTGATAAGCACTTAACTGATATTAAGAAAAACACAAAACAAATAGCACTGCTCTGCTATATTTGGCAATATCTACAGTCTAAAACACAGAACTGATGTCCCTGATAAAATGATAATATTACAAGGTATGGTGAGAACATGCAATATAAAGTTGGATTTTAAAGATGTTTACTCATAGAAGAGTACTAAACTCTGTGAATATTATACACTTTAATGTTTTGAAAGGACCTTTAGAAATGATGAAATATAGAAGGAATAGTCTTGTGAAACTTGTGAAAACAAATACTATACAATGGAAACATAATCTTTAGCAGACAGAAAGACCTGAACATAAACTCATGAAGATAGACAGATCACACTGAGAACAGAAAAATGTCTCACAAGATTCTAGAATACACTCTATTGTTCAAAATCATGAACATTAAGGGTAGTTCTGTGAGAACATGTAGATAACCAATCCTTGAGGCCAGACTCAGGGCTACAAACCACACCTGTATAACAGAGCTTCATAAGGGTTATGAGGTCAAAGGTCCAAAGTAGCACAAGAAAATTAAGAATAGCTTGTTTCAGCCTCTGGATAGGAAACACCTTCAGCCACAGCACACCATCTCCAAGCAGTGCAGGAAGCCAGCTATACACCCAGCAGCCAGTAAGGAGGAGACAGCCAGCACAGCCTGCATCCAAAGCTGATCAGGGCCACAGAGGTACATACCCAAATACAACTACAAGAGAGTGGATTTCAGCTGCTATCTTTGCTTCTGTGACTGTGCAACAGATTGGTAGGCAGGTTTTACCAGAGTAGAGGATCATATGGGACACACAGCACCATGACTCCACCTGCATCCAGGAACTCTGCAACATCACAGCAATTTGTGCCCAGAGAAAGCAGCTCACCCTGGGTTGCTGAGATAGGCCTACAGGCACACACACACAGGACGGGCAAGCTCCAGCCAGTGACAGCAGGCCCAACTAACACCAGAGATAACCAGATGGCGAAAGGAAAATGTGGGAATGTTGTTAACAGAAATCAAGGCAATATGGCACAATCTGAACCCAATTCTCCCACAAGAGCAAGCCCTGGATACCCCAACTCATCAGGAAAGCAAGATTTGGATTTAAAATCACAGGTCATGATGCTGATGGAAGGCATCATGGAGGGCTTCAAGAAGGACATAAATAACTCCCTTAAAGAAATACAAGAGAACAAAAGTAAACAGCGAGAAGCCCTTGAAGAACTAAGGGAAAATACAACAAAACAGGTGAAGGAATTAAACAAAGCCATCCAGGATCTAAAGAAGGAGGTAGAAAAAAATAATGAAATCACAAAGGGAGACAACACAGGACATAGAAAACCTAGGACTTGGAATGCCCAAGTCATAATCCACATATCAAATGATGTCCAAGAAGAACAGAGGAGTGACCCCTGGTTCTGGAAAGGCTCAGTGCAGCAGTATAAGGCAATACCAGAACAAGGAAGTGGGAAGGGGTGGGTCGGGGAACAGGGGGAAGGAAGAGGGCTTATGGGACTTTTGGGGAGTGGGGAGCCAGGAAAGGGGAAATCATTTGAAATGTAAATAAAAAAAATCGAATAAAAAAGAAAAAAAAAAAACTAGGAAAGAAATCAGGAGTCATGGACCCAAGCATCAACAACAGAATACAAGAGATAGAAGAGAGAATCTCAGATGCAGAAGAAACCATAGAAAACATTGACACAATAGTCAAAGAAAATGAAAAATGCAAAAAGCTCCTGACCCAAAATATCCAGGAAATCCAGGACAAAATGAGAACTTAAGGATTATAGGCATAGAAGAGAGTGAATATTTACAACTTAAAGGGCCAGTAAATGTCTTCAACAAAATTATAGAAGAAAACGTCCTAACATAAGGAAGACGCCAGCAGAACTCCAAATAGATTTGACCAGAAAAAAATTCATCCAGTCACATAATAATTAAAATGCCAAATGTACTAAACAAAGAAAAAATATTAAAAAGCAGTAAGGGAAAAAGGTCAAGTAACATATAAATGTAGACCTATGAGAATTATACCTGATTTCTTACCAGAAACTATGAAAGCCAGAAGAGCCTGGGCAGACATCATGCAGACCCTGGGGAACACAAACGCCAACCCAAACTGCTATGTCCAGCAAATCTTTCAATTACCATAAATGGAGAAACCAAGGTTTTTTTATGACAGAAGCAAATTTACACAGTATCTTTCCACAAATCCAGCCCTTCAAAGGATAATGAATGGAAAACACCAACAAAGGGAGGGAAACTCCACTGAAGTAAAAGCAAGAAAATAATCTCCTTATGCTCTAAGATCAAGAACTGACAAATGGTACCTCCTAAAATTACAAAGTTTCTGTAAGGCAAAGGACATTGTCAACAGGACAAAATGGAGAGGGTGTGGAGAAAGAGGAACACTCCTCCACTGCTGGTGGGGTTGCAAATTGGTACAACCACTCTGGAAATCAGTCTGGCGGTTCCTCCGAAAACTGGGCACCTTACTTCCAGAAGATCCTGCTATACCACTCCTGGGCATATACCCAGAAGACTCCCCACCATGTAATAAGGATACATGTTCTACTATGTTCATAGCAGCCCTATTTGTAATTGCCAGATGCTGGAAAGAACCCAGGTATCCCTCAACAGAAGAGTGGATGCAAAAAATGTGGTATATCTACACAATGGAGTACTATTCAGCCATTAGAAACAATGAATTCATGAAATTCTTAGGCAAATGGATGGAGCTAGAGAATATCATACTAAGTGAGATAACCCAGACTCAAAAGGTGAATCATGGTATGCACTCACTAATAAGTGGATATTAACCTAGAAAACTGGAATACCCAAAACATAATCCACACATCAAATGAGGTACAAGAAGAAAGGAGGAGTGGCCCCTGGTTCTGGAAAGACTCAGTGAAACAGTATTCAGCAAAACCAGAACGGGGAAGTGGGAAGGGGTGGGTGGGAGGACAGGGGAAGAGAAGGGGTTTGCGGGACTTTCGGGGAGTGGGGGGGGCTAGAAAAGGGGAAATCGTTTGAAATGTAAATAAATTATATCGAATAAAAAAACAAAACAAAACAAAACAAAAAAAAAAAAAGAAAGAAAGAGGGCTTATGGGACTTTCGGGGAGGGGGGATCCAGGAAAGGGAAAATCACATGAAATGTAAATAAAGAATATATCGAATAAAAAAAAAACAAAAAGACTGGGGAAAAAGAAAATTAAGTATAGTTAGTGGACAGAAACCCAATTAGCAATTTCCAAAATAACTCCAAGTCAAAGTAGCAGTGAGGGTAATAGATACACAGAGCCTGTGGAGATGATTCCTATAGAATATGGCAGGCACAATAGAAGACTGGATAATTGTATTACGATTGTTATGACTGCCAAGATCTGGAGGTCTCTACTGCCAGTTAATGCTATAGGAATCATTTATTGGAGACAGGGGATAAAAGTGTTCTCATACCAATGAACTACAATGTCATGTAAGAATTTTATTATATTTGGAGATAACTATGTTCTATTCGTTGGTAAGGCCTGGGCCTTTTTGCTTATAATTTTATAAACTGTCTGACTAGAATTTGCTTAAGGAATAATGATTTGAATCCCATCTACAATATGAGGTCCCATGGACTATATACTTTAGCCTTGCTTCCAAAGAAAATCTTAAATATAAATGAAGGAAGATGATATAATCGTCAACAGATAGCTCACCATCTTTAAGAAAATACCTTGTTAAAATGCCAACACAACTCAAAGAAATGAATAAATACCTGGCCACTGGTAGTCAAAAGATAACATAACCAGATAGTTCATGTTGGCACCATGACACAGACTGTCAGGAGCCATAATGGAACAAACTAATGAACTAGCAGTTGATCATCCTGAAATGGCCTGCTTCAGATTATTATATAATCTGCAACAGGTGAATCCTTATTTAGCAAGGCTGTGAGGAACTGATTTTAGGAAGGATTCTTGCTATTATTATTCTTGCTGTTATTATTAAACATATATAATAATCAATAAGTAATAGCACTTCTTTGGAACAGATCTCTGCAGAACCACAAAGATGCACTGTCTTATAGTTATGCTATGTAGACAAATAGATGACTTAAGTTTTAATGATGATCCTCTAAGAATTACTAAAATTATGTCTGTGATTATTAAGCTCTTTTATAACAGGACTGCTATTAGGCTGTTTTCTCTTTTTTTATTTGATATATTTTTATTTACATTTCAAATGATTTCCCCTTTCCTGGCTCCCCACTCCCCGAAAGTCCCATAAACCCTCTTCCCTCTCCCTGTTCCCCCATCCACCCCTTCCCACTTTGCTGCTCTGGTATTGCCCTATATTGCTGCACTGAGCCTTTCCAGAACCAAGGGCCACTCCTCTGTTCTTCTTGGACATCATTTGATATGTGGATTATGACTTGGGTAAGCCAAGTTTCTAGGCTAATATCCACTTATCAGTGAGTGTATACCATAATTGATCTTTTGAGACTGAGTTACCTCACTTAGTATGATGTTCTCCAGCTCCGTCCATTTGTCTAAGAATTTCATGAATTCATTGTTTCCAATGGCTGAATAGTACTCCATTGTGTATGTATACCACATTTTTGTATCCATTCCTCCATTGAGGGACATTTGGGTTCTTTCCAGCTTCTGGCTATTATAAATAGGTCTGCTATGAACATAGTGGATTATGTAGCCTTATTACATGTTGGAGAATCCTCTGGGTTTATGCCCAGTAGTGGTATAGCAGGGTCCTCTGGAAGTGACGTGCCCAGTTTTCTGAGGAACCACCAGACTGATTTCCAGAGTGGTTGTACCAATTTGCAACCCCACCAGCAGTGGAGGAGTGTTCCTCTTTCTCCACATCCTTGCCAGCACCTGTTTTCTCCTGAGTTTTTGATCTTGGTCATTCTGACTGGTGAGGTGAAATCTCAGGGTTCTTTTGATTTGCATTTTCCTAATGACTAATGATGTTGAACATTTTTTAAGATGCTTCTTCGCCATCCGAAGTTCTTCAAGTGAAAATTCTTTGTTTAGCTCTGTACCCCATTTTTTAATAGGGTTATTTGGTTTTCTGGGGTCTAACTTCTTGAGTTCTTTGTATATAATTGGTATTAGCCCTCTGTCAGATGTCATTAAAATGGCCATCTTGCCAAAAGCAAAATACAGATTCAATGCAATACCCATCAAAATCCCAACTCAGTTTTTCATAGAGTTAGAAAGAGTAATTCTCAAATTCATCTGGAATAAAAAGAAACCCAGGATAGCTAAAACTATTCTCAACAACAAAAGAAATTCTGGGGGAATTAGTATCATGGACCTCAAGCAATACTATAGAGCAATAGTGTTTAAAACTGCATGGTATTGGTACAGTGACAGGCAGGTGGATCAATGGAATAGGATTGAAGATCCAGAAATGAACCCACACACCTATGGCCACTTGTTCTTCGATAAAGGAGCTGAATACATCCAGTGAAAAAAAACATAGCATTTTCAACAAATGGTGCTGGTTCAACTGGAGGTAAGCATGCAGAAGAATGCAAATTGATCCATCTTTATCTCCTTGTACTAAGCTCAACTCCAAGTGGATCAAGGACCTCCACATAATACCAGACACACTGAAATTAATAGAAAAGAAACTGGGAAAGACCCTTGAGGACATAGGCACAAGGGAAAAGTTCCTGGACAGAACACCAATAGCTTATGCTCTAAGATGAAGAATTGACAAATGGGACCTCATAAAAGTACAAAGTTTCTGCAAGGCAAAGGACACCATCAAAAGGACAAATCGGCAACCAACAAATTGGAAAAAGATCTTCACGAACCCTACATCTGACAGAGGTTCTTTTCTGATAATCAAAAATGCAAGGAGAACTCAGCCAATTTTCCAAGTGTCACCAGTTAATTGCTCTTATAAGGCAACAAGACATTCTCCTACTCAGAGCATATTGCAAGAAGTTGTAAAACAATTAACCAAAGGTCATAAAAAGGAAAGTAATGGTTTATTATAGGTGTTAGGACAGAAGATAAGATATTGACTGAGTTTATCTATACAAAATTTCACTTATAACTTAGCTATGGTTTTAAATCTTAGATGAACCTGTAGAACAAAGACAGGTGATAGATATTTAGCTAGATAATTACTCCTAATAATCTCTGTTGTAAACTTCTATTTCAATTTATGATTTGACTTTTTGTGTGAACTTGTGATGAACTTTGTAACATGTGATTCTGTATTCTGAAAGATATTTAAGGGCTGAGGACAAAGAGAAGAGTCAGAACAGAGGAACTTAGGCGAGAGGATAACTGAACTGAGGAGAAGTTTTTAGTCAGAAGAGAACAAGATTAGAAAGACAATGCAGAGTGGAATAACTTAGAAACTATAGGTAACATCAAAAAGCAAAAACTAAGACAGCAATGTGCAGAATACAAAGGGAAACAGGATAAAAGAACACACTGCAGAGAGCAGAAGGAGCAGGCAGACTTCTCTTTACCATGGGACAGAACAGTTCTCATGGTAAGGACAAGGCAGGCTTAGTATTTTTTTTTTTTTTTTTTTTTTTTTTTGGTTTTTTGAGAGACAGGGTTTCTCTGTGTAGTCCTGGCTGTCCTGTAACACATTGTGTACACCAGGCTGTCCTCGAACTCAGAAATCCACCTGCCTCTGCCTCCCAAGTGCTGAGATTACAGGCATGTGCCACCATGCACAGAAGGCTTAGTCTTATTTAAAAGAACAAAGTTTTTTTTTCTTATGAACATGGTATTAATTCATTTAGCATTAAAAGGGTGGAAGCTTTTTCTTTCTATATGCAAATGATGGGAAAGATTTTTCATCCAGAATGAGTGAGTTCTTTTTGCACCAGTGCTTGGTCTTTTGTTTCATATGCATATGTAAGTATGGATGTGTGTGTAAATATGTAATGGTAAGAATGTATACATGTATGTGTATAAGTATGTAATTGTGCGAAAGCATGCAAGCTGGGCCCAACTGAATTTTATAGAAATGTATAAATGAAAACTCTGCATGCTTGAAGCTGTGTATGAATTTATGTGAGATTATATATATTCACTTATGTAAAAGTTTTTCTTTCTGCTAGAGTTATTTTCTTCTCCTCATTCAATAGAAGTTTATTGCTCCAAACTCCTCCTTAGCCTGAAAAGCAAGTGGCATCTGGACAATAAGGAGAAGACTCTAGCAATTAACCCTTTACTTAATCTCCTGCTGTTTTAGGATGAGGTGCTAAGTGTTTGAAACTCCAGTCTCTGGCCTCAGAGGAACACAGAAGGCAAGTCAGCTACAATAGGGTAGTAACTTAGACTTTGATAAGTCAACTTTTTTATTATACAGCAACCCTAAATATCTCATAAGACAGAGTCTTACCTCTGAATCTCATAAGACAAAGTCTTACCCCAAATCTCGTAAGACAAAGTTTTACCCCAGAATTTCATAAGACCAAGTCTTAGCCCAGAAGTTTGTAAGACTAACTCTTACCCCTGCCGATACTATTTCCCCTCTACTGCTTCAAGAAGAACTGATGAGAAAGAAGAACACCTCCCACCCAGGCTGGCATCCCAGGAAGCTTAGCTGTATGTATCACAAAATGGAAATGACTATCTGGTACCAAGGTTGAGCACAGCAAAATGATATTGAAAAAACCCTACATCCCTGGATGCATAAAACTCCAGTCCTGAAATACTCTCAAGTTCACACATCACCATTGAAGACAGTCCCTTTATGAGCAGCTGACAAAGAAGAAAGAAACTAAAAGTAGGCTAGAATGGGTCAGCACAATCTGTGAAATTAGAAAGAATGTGGATGTGCTTCAGCACACTGAGGGACATGTATGAAAGACAGGTTAGCTTCCCTTCTGGCTGGTGCACATGACAGGAAGTTTGTATTCTGAAGTAAAAATAGTCAGATTGGGCACAGTATTCAATAATTTATCTAGTAACTCACAAGCTAGAGAAAAACAACTGGTAATGATGATCTTAGGCACACAGTTATATGAAGCATTGAGGTAGGCCACTGAGTACAAAGTATGAGGGTCTTTCCTATGGACAATGTGTTTTATATCCAAGTCACCAAAAGCCTTAGCGTCTGGTACCCTTACTATACTGCCAGCCCTTGGGCAGCAGCCATGAGCATCATTAATTGAGGTTATTTAAAGGGCTCTGACTCAACTTTCTTTTTATTTTTATTACAATTTTTATTTTCTTTATTCTATGTTTACATTCCATGTGATTTTCCCTTTCCCGGTTCCCCCCTCACCATAAGTTCCCTAAGCCCTCTTCCCTCTGCCCATTCTCCTATCAACCCCCTCCTACTTCTCTGTCCTAGTACTCTCTTAAAATGTTGAAACAAGCCTTTTCAGGATCCAGGACCTCTCCTTCCTTCTTCTCCAGAGTCATTTGATATGTGAATTGTGTCCTGAGTATTCAGAGTTTCTGAGCTAATATCCACTTATCAGTGACTGTATTCCATGTGTGTTCTTTTGTGATTGAGTTACCTCACTTCAGATGATATTTTCCAGATCTAACGATTTGCCTAAGAATTTCATGAATTCATTGTTTTTAATTGATGACTCAACTTTCATTCACCAATGTGACACAGTTTTTCTGTTACTGAGGACACAACTTATAGAAAAAAATATGTTGATCATGAGAAAAGTTACCATTCCTTAAATGATTCCATCTTTTTGTGTCGAGTTACCTGATTTAAACAAATTCACCCTGTAGTGTTGACAATTTATCTTGTCTTTATTTGATGAATATATATGTCAACCTTAACTTCAAATATATATGAGGTAAAAGAAGATGGTACTGCATAACCTCAGATCATATCATGATCCATGCCACAAAAATTGTACACAATGAGAGTATCTACTCAGTTTAGTTAAGTGCCATGCCTTTCAACACTTCCAACCTAATAAATTGAGGTGTGATTACATTATCATTTTGAAATGTTACTCTGAAATGCTGGTATCTGTGTTCTAGAAGACTAGAAGATGTAAATGAAAACTTACTTTATATCCAGAGCAGAGAATACCTGTAGAAGCAGAAATACTCTCACCATGACCACCACTGATCCACTAGAAAAACTACCCTATATACTCCACTAGATGACATGAATGAAATTGGATATTTATATTCTGAAGCTAAGCAAGAGTTCCATAAAACTGTATTTGTGAAAACTCATACTTTCATACGTGTTACTCCAGGAGACCTATAGGAAAGAAATTAACATTGTTACAAACCCAGCATGCAAAACTGACACTAGTTGTCATAATGAGGTATAGTGGATGAACCAATGCATCTCTGTATCAGGTTAACCAGGCATATAGTATCAGTGGAGATAACTTAGATTATATTCAAGTTTTATGTTTATATAATGGTGGGGCTGTATAAAAGAATTCAGAGAGAGATGTAAGATAGACTGACTCAAGAAGGCTCTTCAGAAAATGACTTAACTGCTACCCACAAACATGTCCTTCTGCAAGGATACTTCTGCATCATTCTTTCTCATTGTTTCCTGTGTCCTTATTTTATTGCTATCTGTGACAGTCTTACACATTATCCTAGACTGGTAGAGAACTCACAATGTAGTCTAGGGTAGCTTCAGCTTTAACAATTTTCCTGCTTCTACTACTGAAGTTCTGGAGTTACATCTACAATCATGCCTTGTATTCTGTGCTCTCAAGGCCCTACCATTACACTAGCCAAGATAATTAAATATTATTTTCCTTCAGTTTATGAGCTTTTAGATCACAATTACAAATACATTTTCAATAACAAGCACAGTAATTTTAAAAATAAATATACGGTGATTGCAGACTAGCTATATTGGTATCTTTAGCACCAGGCTGCTCTTATCTGATTCAGTCAGGACCAGAAAGAATTAAAAGTTGAATACAAGTTTTTCAATTATCTAAAATAAGCTGCTTAGCCTAGGGTTGTAAATCTCATGTAAGGTCCTCAAGGGAAGATGGAGGACTCCTAAAGAACAATATCACTGTGAGAGACTGGAAAGTGACCAGGAA
This sequence comes from Apodemus sylvaticus, assembly GCF_947179515.1. Lineage (NCBI taxonomy): Eukaryota > Metazoa > Chordata > Mammalia > Rodentia > Muridae > Apodemus > Apodemus sylvaticus. The sequence continues at coordinate 117,580,565 of NC_067478.1, read as the reverse complement.
ACAGGAGTCAGAATTTCCTGTGGTGGAAGCAGTGGCCTTAGATACCCATCACAGATAGCTTTTTTTCCTAAGCACTTGATATGAAGTCTGTGTATAATATATATCAAAAGTAGATTAGAGAAATATTTTGGCCTCTTCCTATGTCCCATATTAAGTTACTGAAGAACTTAGAAGCAAAGTAGGATATTGTTAGTTTTGATGCAGCTCAAACTAGCAACTTCTGAGAAAATGAAAATTCTAAAGAAGCCTTATTCCACATCTGGGTACTTGACAGAATCGAGATTTCCCACTATACATTTTCTTTTCTCTAGAAGAATAAGTTGTGATGGAATATGGCCATTTCTTAAAAATTTCTCTTGTATTAAGCTCTCTACTCTCTGTTGATATATTAAGTACCCATGAAGGTATTCCAGCTCTGATGGGAAATATTTCCCCAATACATATGTTACAATTCTGAATGGAGGCCATATTCTCTGCTGGCCGGGGCAGAAGATCTTCACTAGGTACTGTATCACCCCGAGCAATAGGTCTCTGGGGGTGCAAGCCACCAGGGGTCTGCCTGCACTCAAGGACTGAGCACATAGGTGGTTCATCTGCCAGTCCACCAGGTGTGGGGCCTGTGTCCTGCCTGGAGACCAGCAGAGGGAGAGAATCCCTGCGGCCATATTCTCTACCTGCTGGAGCAGAAGAGCAGAGCGTCACTAGGTACTGTATCACCCCAAGCTTTAAATCTCTGGGGTTGCAAATAGCCAGAGGTCTGCCTGTGCCCAGGACCTAAACACACAGGTGGTTCATGTCTCAGCTGGTAGGTCGTGGGGCCTGTATCCTTTGCAGAGAACAGCAGAGGGAGCTACTCCCATGGCCATCTTTGTGGCCTGCCAGGGCAGAAAAACATCTCTAGGTACTGTATTATCCTGAGCTTAAGATCTCTGGGGGTGCAAATCTCCAGGGGTCTGCCTGCTCTCAGAACCTGAGGACATAGGCAGTTTATCTGCAAGCCGGTCAGTCATGGGGCCTATATCCTATGTGAGAATCAACAGAGGGAGTAACCCCCACTCACCATCTTTGCTCCATAACAGAGCAGTCTGAGAACACCTGGTTCAGCTTGACAACCCAAGTACAACATTTCCTGAGGCAAGACTGAGCAGGGCTCCAAAGACACAAAAGAGGAAGGCAGCATATCAGTAATCTGTGCCAGAGGAAACCCAGTCATCCAGTGTCTCAGAAATAGCACTAAAGGTCCACAATAAGTTGTGGCACCAGCCAGTGACAAGAAGACCATCTAACACCAGTGAGAACTAGATGTCTAAAGGCAAGCGTAGGAACATTGCTAACAGAAAACAAGGCATTATGGCAGCATCTGAACCCAATTCTCCAACAATAGCAAGTCCTGGATACCCCAACACACCAGAAAAACAAGAGTTGGATTTAAAAGCACTGGTAAGGATGTTGTTAGAGGAACACATGAAGGACATAAATAAATGTCTTAAAAAAATTGAGGAGAAAAATAATCAAAAGCTAGAAGCCCTTAAAAGGGAAACATAAAAATCACTTAAAGAAATTCAGGACAATATGGGTCAGAAGTTTGTAGCCATTAAGGAAGAAATGCAAAATTCACTTAAAAAAATACAGGAGAAGTTTGATCAACAGGCAGAAGTCATGAAAGAGGAAACACAAAAATCTCTCAAAGTATTAGAGGAAAAAACAAACAAGCAAATGACAGAACTGAGCAAAAACTTCCAGGATCTGGAAACAGAAGTAAAAACAACTAAGAAAGCATCATCTTTGGAGATAGAAAAGGGAGACATCTTTGGAGATAGAAAACCTTGGGAAGAAATCAGGAACCATAGATGCAAATATCAACAACAGAATACAAGAGATAGAAGAAAGAATCTCAGATGCTGAAGATACCATAGAAACCTTGGACTCAACAGCCAAAAAAAAAAAAAAATGCAAAATGCAAAAAGCTTGTAACCCAAAACATCCAGGAAATCCAGGACACAATGAGAAAGCCAAATCTAAGGATTATAGGCATTGATGAGAGTGAAGATTTACAACTTAAAGGGCCAGCAAATATCTTCAACAAAATTATGGAAGAAAACTTCCCTAACCTAAAGAGAAAGATGCCCATAAATATATAAGAAGCCCACAGAACTCCAAACAGACTGGACCAGAACAGAACTACCTCCCATCACATAATAATCAAAACCCCAAGTACACTAAACAAAGAGAGAATACTTAGGGCAGGAAGAGAAAAAGGGCAAGTAACATATAAAGGAAGACCTATCAGAATTACACCAGACTTCTTACCAGAGACCATGAAAGCTAGAAGTTCCTGGGCAGAACTCATGCAGACTCTAAGAGAACACAAATGCCAGTCAAGACTAATATACCCAGTGAAACTCTCAATCACAATAGATGGAGAAACGAAGATATTCCATGACAAAACCAAATTTACACAATATCTTTCCACAAATCCAGCCCTAAAAAGGATAATAGGGGGAAAACACCATTACAATGAGGGAAACTATAGCCTGGAAAAAACAGGATATTAAGTTTCTTTCATCAAACCCAAAAGAAGATAACCATACAAGTATAAAATTAACATCAAAAATGATGGGAAGCAATAACCACTACTCCTTAATATCTCTTAACATCAATGGAATAAATTCCCCAATAAAAAGACATAGACTAACAGACTGGTTACATAAACAGGACCCTACGTTTTGCTGCATACAGGAAACACACTTCAGTGTCAAAGACAACTACCTTAGAGTAAAAGGCTGGAAGACAATTCTACAAGCAAATGGTCTCAGGAAACAAGCAGGAGTTGCCATTCTAGTATCAGATAAAATTGACTTTCAACCTAATGTCATCAAAAGAGACATGGAAGGTCACTTCTGGCTGGTCAAAGGAAAAATCCAACAAGAAGAACTCTCAATCCTGACCATCTATGCTCCAAATACAAGGGTGCCCTCATTCATAAAAGAAACTTTACTAAAGCTCAAAGCACACATTGCAACTAACACAATAATTGTGGGTGACTTCAACACTCCACTCTCATCAATGGACTGATCAGGAAAACAGAAAATAACAGGGAGACAGTGAACCTAATTGAAGCTTTGGACCAATTGGATTTAACAGATATATATAGAACTTTTCATCGCAAAGCAAAAGATTATACCTTTTTCTCAGCACCTCATGGTACCTTCTCCAAAATAGATCATATAGTTGGTCACAAGACAGACCTCAACAAATATAAGAAGAGTGAAATAATCCCATGCATCTTATCAGATAACTATGGAGTAAAAGTGGTATTTAATAACAATAAAAATGACAGAAAGCCCACATATACATGGAAACTGATCAATACTCTACTCAATGATACTTGGTAAAGGAAAGAATAAAGAAAGAAATCAAAGATTTTTTAGAATTTGACAAAACTGAAGGCACAACATACACAAATCTATGGGACACAATGAAAGCAGAGCTAAGAGGAAAATTCATAGCTATGAGCACCTCCAAAAAGATATTTAAGAGAGCATACACTAGAAGATTAACAGAACAACTGAAATTCCTGGAACAAAAAGAAGCTAATTCACCCAGGATGAGGAGAAGACAGGAAATCATCAAACTCAGAGCTGAAATCAATCAAGTAGAAACCAAGAGAACCATACAAAAGAATCAACAAAACCAGGAGCTGGTTCTTTGAAAAAATCAACAAGATAGATAAACCCTTAGCCAGACTAACCAAAGGGCCCAGAGAAAGTATCCAAATTAACAAAATTAGAAATGAAAAGGGAGATATTACAACAGAAACTGAGCAAATTCAAAAAATCATCAGATCCTACTACAAAAGCCTGTACTCAACACAACTGGAAAATCTGGAGGAAATGGACAATTTCTTAGACAGATACCAAATACCAAAATTAAACCAGGATCAAATAGATCATCTAAAGAGACCCATAAGCCCTAAAGTAATAGAAGGGGTCATAGATAGCCTTCCGACCAAAAAAAGCACAGGACCAGGTAGTTTCAGTGCAGAATTCTATTGGACCTTCAAAGAAGACTTAACACCAATACTCTTCAAACTATTCACCAAATAGAAAGAGAAGGGACACTACCCAACTCCTTCTACGAAGCCACAATTACGCTGATACCAAAACCACACAAAGATCCAACTAAGAAAGAGATTTTCAGGCCAATTTCCCTTACGAATATGAATGCAAAATTACTCAATAAAATTCTTACCCACTGAATCCAAGAACACATCAAAACGATCATCCACCAGGATCAAGTAGGCTTCATCCCAGGGATGCAGGGATGGTTCAATATAAGGAAATCAATCAATGCTATCCACTACATAAACAAACTCAAAGAAAAATGAGTTTGTTTATGTAGTGATCATTGATTGACCACATGATCATTTCATTAGATGCTGAAAAGGCATTTGACAAAATTCAGTGTCCTTTCATGCTAAAAGTCTTGGAAAGGACAGAAATTCAAGGCCCATATCTAAACATAGTAAAAGCAATATAGAGCAAACTGGTAGCCAAGATCAAACTAAATAGAGAGAAACTTGAAGCAATCCCACTTAAATCAGGTACTAGACAAGGCTGCCCCCTCTTTCCATATCTTTTTAATATAGTTCTTGAAATCCTAGCTAGAGCAATTAGACAACATAAGGAGGTCAAAGTGATACAAATTGGAAAAGAAGAAGACAAACTCTCACTATTTGCAGATGATATGATAGTATACTTAAGTGACCCTAAAAACTCTACTAGAGAAGTCCTACAGCTGATAAACAACTTCAGCAAAGTGACTGGATACAAAATCAACTCAAGCAAATCAGTAGCCTTTATATACTCAAAGGATAAGCAGACTGAGAAAGAAATTAGGGAAATGACACCCTTCACAATAGCCACAAACAGCATAAAGTATCTTGTGACTCTAACCAAACAAGTGAAAGACCTATATGACAAGAACTTCAGATCTCTGAAAAAGGAAATTGAAGAAGATCTCAGAAAATGGAAAAATCTTCCATGATCATGGATTGGAAAGATTAATATAGTTAAAATGGCCATATTGCCAAAGGCAATCTATAGATTCAATGCAATCCCCATCAAAATCCCAACACAGTTCTTCATAGAGCTAGAAAGAGCAATTCTCAAAATCATCTGGAATAACAAAAAAAACCCAGGATAGCTAAAGCTATTCTCAACAGTAAAAGAACTTCAGGGGGATTCAGTTTCCCAGACCTCAAACTTTACTAAAGAGCAATAGTGATAAAAACTGCATGGTATTAGTACAATGTCAGGCAAGCTGATCAATGGAATAGGATTGAAGACCCAGAAATGAACCCACACAGTTATGGTCACTTGATCTTCAACAAAGGAGCTGAAAGCATCCAGTGGAAAAAAGATAGTCTTTTCAACAAATGGTGCTGGTTCAATTGGAGGTCAGCATGCAGAAGAATGTGAATTGATCCATTATTATCTCCCTGTATTATGCTCAACTCCAAATGGATCAAGGACCTCCACATAAAACCTGATACACTGAAACTAATAGAAAAGAAATCGGGGAAGACCCTTGAGGACACAAGCACAGGGGAAAAGTTCCTGAATAGAACACCAATAGCTTATGCTCTAAGAACAAGAATTGACAAACAGGACCTCATAAAACTACAAAGTTTCTGTAAGGCAAAGGACACTGTCAAAAAGACAAAACGTTAACCAACAGATTGGGAAAGGATCTTCACCAACCCTAAATCTGACAGAGGGCTAATATCTAATATATACAGAGAACTCAAGAAGGTAGAACCTAGAGAACCAAATAACCCCATTAAAAGTGGGGTACCGAACTAAACAAAGATTTTTCACATGAGGAACTTCAGAGGGCTGAGAAACACCTTAAGAAATGTTCAACATCATTAATCATTAGGGAAATGCAAATCAAAACAACCCTGAGATTTCACCTCACACCAGTCAGAATGGCTAAGGTCAAAAACTCAGGAGACAGCAGGTGCTGGCGAGGATGTGGAGAAAGAGGAACACTCTTCCACTGCTGGTGGGATTGCAAGATGGTGCAACCACTTTGGAAATCAGTCTGGCGGTTCCTCAGAAAACTGGGCATGACACTTCCTGAGGACCCTGTTATACCATTCCTGGGCATATACCCAGAGGATTCTTCAGCATGCAATAAGGACACATGCTCCACTATGTTCATAGCAGCCCTATTTGTAGTAGCCAGAAGCTCCAGGTGTCCTTCAATGGAGGAATGGATACAAAAAATGTGGTATATTTACACAATGGAGTACTATTCTGCCATTAGAAACAATGAATTCATGAAATTCTTAGACAAATTCTTATATGGAGCTGGAGAACATTATACTAAGTGAGGTAGCCCAGTCTCAAAAAATCAATCATGGTATGCACTCACAGATAAGTGGATATTAGCCTAGAAACGTTGAGTACCCAAGATATAATCCACATATTAAATGATGTCCAAAAAGAATGGAAGAGTGGCCCCTGGTTCTGGAAAGACTCAGTGCAAGAGTATAGGGGAATTCCAGAACAGGGAAGCAGGAAGGGGTAGATGATGAAACAGGGGGAGGGAAGAGGGCTTATGGGACTTGCGGGGAGTGGGGACCCAGAAAAGGTGAAATCATTTGAAATGTAAATAAAAAATATATCAATTAAAAAAAGGAAAAAAATTCTGAATGGAAAGGTATACTGCAAGTCAGAAGCCAAGGAATTGCACAAAGGTAACTTGAACAACAAACCTCACATAAGAAATTTATTGGGTGAGAAAGAAAGAGGGTTGCTGCTTCATGGGTGAGAAACAATAAGGAACTGAGCAGGAGACAGGCTTAGATAGGGTTTCTTGGGGAATGAAATTGTCTGGGGTGGAGATTTGCAAAATGGGCTCAGTGGAATTTCAAGCAAAGCCCAGGTAGGTTTTCAGGCTTAGAGATTGGTAAGTTTCGTTAGATTTTCAAACCAAGACAGCTTGGACCTTTTACCCTGAACCCTGACTTGGTTGCTATGTTATATATTCTTTAATCTTTATTTATATTGTATCTATTATTTGTCATAAGCACTTTACTGTTCTATGTTCCTGTTATAAAATTGTCTCAGAATGGATTTTGCTGAGGGTGAGGTGAAGCTCTTTTCACACCTGACATGCAAAGTGCTGTCTGAAGGAGAAGCTTAGATTTACACTTTAGGGGCATGATGTTATGAACTGAGTGACATGGCCTCAACTACTAATGAGTTTCCTGCCTTCATTTTGCTTGTGTAGATAGCAGGTGGAAATTTTCATCAGTGAGGATGGAATAACTTCTTTTCAAAGGAAATTTTATCTCCCTCAAGAGGAGACAAAATAGGAAATCTCTTTTCTACCACACATTAGCAGAAGTTGACTCTCAGGAAGTTTTGTGTGGAGGAAAAAAAAAACCTACTGACTAGTTAATCATTGTTATATGCAAGAGCCTAACTATGCCCTTAAATCTCATTTGATCTTGTTCAGAGATATAAACTAATGTCCATAGATGGGAGCCTTCTAGTTTAATACATCTGACTTAATATGTAAATATAAACCAAAGTGTTTCATCAGAGAGTCCACAAATATATTTGTTTGTTGGCTTCCATTCTTCAGTTTATGGACATGCTAGAACTGAGTCCTGCCCATGTTCCTTATCACTCTGTAATCAAAAAAGAGGCAGAGTGTTCAGTCTATTTATCTCTGATATGAGATGGCCTTTATATTAAGTAGAGAATTTGTGTGATGACCTTTGAAACAATACATATTGTTTAACTGTCATTGCCATTATTCTGGAGTGAAATTTAGTCAGGATGTTTGTTTCTAAGTTGCTGAATGGAAGACTGATTTTTGACTGAACTATTAAACATATGGCAAAATACTGGCTATGGGTCTACAGAAAAAGTCAAACAAATGAATCATTTTCTGAGGGCAGCTTTTATACTTGGATTAACAAGCATACTCAACAAGAAAGCCTGTTTTTTTGTTGTTTTTTTTTTTAATATTGCTCACCTTTCTTAGGGTGGAACTAGTAAATAATGATAAGAAAATTATAGGCTCAATGCTAGACAAAATCAATGTGAATTTTTTTTGTTTTCTTTTGTTTGTTTCAACATGTTTCAGCCTTTTTGGGTTAGTTTATTTGGCTTTCTATGTTTGCCTTGATTTTTAGAGGAGGAAAGAAAGACAGAGAGGCAGAGAACAGGAAGGTATGTAGATATGGAGGTGGTGAGGATCCTGTTGGAAGTGGAGAAAGGGAAAGAATATTTATTAGTATTTTTTAAAGAAATAAACTAGAGAGTCTTCCGGTTTCCATCTTGCCCAGAGCTGATACTGAGCCACAGGGCTCTCCATACATACATAGCACCTGGAAAG